>NW_003852452.1:6963997-6978315 GCF_000181295.1 Otolemur garnettii
AAGTGATTCCATATTTTCTTAATTGAAAAAGAAATCTTCCTGTAGAAGAAAAAATTATATACACTTTGATCCAGTAATTCTACTTCTAAGTAATTAGAGATTCACTGAAAATTAGTAAACAATAATATCCATTACTATATTATTTGTAATGGTGAATAATTAGAAATAGCCTAGTGGTCAGCAATGGGAACGGAGTAAAATATCGAAGTTAGAAACAGAAATAAAATATGCAAAATATCAAGAGTGATTAAGTATGGACATCTCTGGGCAATCTCTGTTTATTCCTAGAGTACCAGTGATTTTATTTTTCTTTTGCTTTTTTAAATGTTTACCACACATATGTTAGTAGGTAATCAGAAAGAGGTTATAGAACAAACAATGGTTTCCATCCCCTGCCCACTGACTGGCGATTGAATATCCCTCTATAGATTTCCCATTCAAGGATTGGACACGTACAGCTCAAATGCCCTCCAGTGAGATGTATCCTTGGGGACAGCCACACAGGACTTCCTCATATATGTTTGAGTAGAGGAACCTAAGAGTCTGCTTTGTGGTCCTTTACCATGGACAGCCAGTTTGGATGGAAGGAGAGGGGTTAAGGCCAAACTCTCCAAGGAAGAAATCAGTCTGCTACCAGCAGGGAGGGTGTGGGTGCTGGTTCTGCCATGAAACCCCTCTTCACGTCATTGTCTTTCAGTGCTGAAGAAATGGATCTCACACCCACAAGTCTAGACGATGAGATGTCTCTGCAGACAAATACAGACTGGAAGGAACAACAGTTGACTGGAAAAAACAATGACTTTCTCCACAAATGTGATGCCACTGAAGGTGCAGCGAGGAAGTAAGTCAGAGTTTGCAGGTGCTGTTATTGGAGAGTCTTGACTAGAGATTTCCTTGGGCCAAGCACATACAAATGATGAGATTTTCAAGTTCAGGGTCTAGGTTGGCATTTTTCCCTGCCATTTATCTACGGTTAGCCTCATGAATATTTCTTGAAGTGGGCCTTATGGGACACTAAAGGGTGCCACTGCCATCCCAAAGTTGGCAGACACCAGTTAAAAAAAAATTGTCTAGACTTGTCAATTTGGAAAAATATGGAGATTGTTTTGTGGCTTCATTTTCTCCATATGTTAAAGATACAGCCCATTTAATATACTTTCTGGAGTAGAAGGTGTACAGTCATGTAAATACATATATATATTTGTTAGCACATGGTAAAAGTGTATATTACTATAGGCCATTAACTTTTCGCAATAGGAAAAACATTTTTAAAATAAAAGATTTTCCAAGAACCCCTCATATGTCAAGAGAGCTATTAGGAAATCAAAGATGTTCTTAAATGCATTTACAGTTTGCTGAAGACAGTAGCACATGCCTTTGGAAACTCTGAACAGTATTTATGTATACAAGCAACATTTATTCAGTCTGTAGGAAAGTGCATAGATTCCAGGATCCCTCCCTGTGCAGAATAGATGTGAAGTGACCCCTCTGACCAAGATCTCCAAACTCAGAGTTGAAGGCCCACAGACTGAAAACTACTGCTATGGACCTATATCACATATTCACTGTGATTCATTCAAAAGCATATGCAAGAGAGAGAGAAAAAGTGGGCATGTGTGTGTGTGTGTGTATATATATATATATATATATGTGTGCACTCCAGCAAAAGAACAACAGTCTAATAGGGTGTGGGCAAAGGATATCGACACAATTATAGAAAAAGAAATACAAAGGAGATATTCAACAACCTTACATGTGAAGTAAGACCCAAACTAAAATGAGATCCCAGTTTAAATAATACTTGGTTTCAGGAAAGAAGTGGGAAAACAGGCACTCTTCATCATTTTTGCTGGAAGTGTAAATTGATTCAACTTCTTCGAAGCATACATCAGTGCTTCACTATCTGGGACCTCATAAATGCAGCGTGAACTATGCATCCAAAATGACAAAAAGAGATACAAGGAGTTGTTTTGTCTTTACAGTCTTTACTGTCTTTACAGTCTACCAGGGATTCAGAGTTCATTTCCATTTCTGAAATTTATTATCAGTTCTGATATTCTTGCTACCAAAGGTTGATGTGTCACTGAATATTAAACAAGCATTGATGTTTCTAAATCTAAGCATATTTTTTAAAGGGCATGTTAATCTAGAAAAAAGCATACTTTGGTAAAAAATAATCTATCAAAATGTATTTTACATATATATATATATATATATATATATATACACACATATATATCCATTGACCTAACAATTATATTCTTACAGTTGTCCAATAGATATACTATTGGACATATGTATGACATATACATGACAAAAACATATCAATGCATAAGGTATTCAATCCAGCATTGTTTATATTATAGTAACGATTAGAAACACTACATATCCATTAATAAAAAACTGGTTAGAAAATGATCGTGCAGCCCCATGATGGAACACCACATACCATTTTAAAAATGAGGCACCTCTGTATTTACGAACGTGAAACGGACTCCAAGATATGTTGCTAAAAATGAAATCCTAAGTACAGGACAGTGTGTCACTATGCTCCCATTTATAATTTAAAAGGTATTTGCTTCTGTACATACACATATATCTGCTCGTTTATGCAGAGAATCTCTGTGGACAAATAAAGACACTAGTAAATGTTGTAGGAAGGTCAGTGCAGGCTGGAGATCGAGAGAGTACTGTAGACTTTCCCTGCCCGTGAGTTTGAACCGTATGATATTTGTAAACTCTACCTTTTTAAAACAGGATTTTAAAAATTTATTGATTTATTCTGCACACACATTTATTAATACATACATATGCACACAGTTGTAATGACTTTGGGAATTGGAATCTCACTATTAATAAGATTCAGCCAAAACTTTTATCCCCAGCCCCTCTCTTGCTATTTTGTGCCATACGCTATGTGAGGTGTTACTCACACAGAATGAACTCAGTACAAGGACGGCAGGGGCTCCTGGGGGCTGGGGAACAGCTCAATGTTCTCCCTTTAGAAACAAGGCAGGCCTGCGCGCCGGCCCGTGACATACTAACACGCTCTGTTTGGATTGTGTGGCTTGCAGTTCACCAAAGGAAATTACCAGAACGAACCATGTCTTGGACAGATTAGAGGATGAGGACGATGTGTTCTCTGAAAACTCTCAAACTGACTTCCATCACAAGGCAGACGCTAAAAACTGGGTAAGAGAGACACTCAGATGTCATAATGGGTGAAGAAGGGGCTTCACATTTGATATCACAAAGTCGTAAGAAAAATGTCGAAGGTTTCTGCCTAACAGGTGCAGGACTTCGGGGCTTGACACCACGAGGGAGATGGAGGATGGTGTTGTTCCCCGGAAGCCGCAAGTAAAAAAACAAGGAACTAACAACCCTCCCAAGCAAAAAAACGGAGGGGGGAAAGTATATGTTATTTTTTGTCTTGGGGGATTTATGAAATAACTGTGACACTTGTTACCTAATAACAAACACCACAGGTAAAATCACCCCCTGCAAGCAGATGGCCTTCCAGAAGCATTCATCTGTGATCTTTAATTCAGTCTCTAGGGGAGAATCCTTCCTTGTCCAGCTCCTGGAGCTCCAGGCTTCACCGGCTTGTGGCTGCATATCTCCCGTCTGTCCTTCTGTCCCCGCATAGCATCTTCTCTCTGTCTGTGTCTTGTCTTTTTCTGTCTCTCACTGGGATATTCATCATTGCACTTAGAACCCATCCAGATACTCTAAGATGATCTTAATTTGAGATCCTTTACTTAATTTCATCTGCAAAAACTTTTCAAATAACATAATGTACAGAGAGGGTCCTAGTACATATTAGAACATGGGCATATTTCTTTTTGGAGGTTACCAGTTGACCCTCTATATGCTCTTGACCATGGGCAAATCACTGAATATGCATAGGCTACCTGCCTTTATCCAACTCAAGTCTTAAGTCTATCATGAGAATGAAGAGAAGTAATGCACAGGAAAGCAATTTTTAAAGAGTTATGTGAATGTTATTCTTATTGTCTTGGCCAGTAGTTTATGCAGACATTTCAGAAAGAGACTGTGATCCTGTTCTCCTACTCTATTTTTTTCTCCTTTTAGCTTAAAAATAGTTCTGCTGGGCTCAGCTTCCATAGTTCAGTGGTTAGGGCACTGGCCATATACACCGGGGCTGGCGGGTTTGATCCTGGGCCGGGCCAGCTAAACAACAATGGCAACTGCAACAAAAAAACAGCCAAGGATGGCGGGCGCCTGTAGTCCCAGATACTTAGGAAGCTGAAGCAAGAGAATTGCTTATGCCTTAGAGTTTGAGGTTGCTGTAAACTGTGATGCCACAGCACTCTACCAAGGGCGACATAATGAGACTCTGTCTCAAAAAAAAAAAAAAAACTTCTGCTGAAATACAGGAATTTCAGATCAAACTTCTTCAAAAGACAGAGACATATTTCACAGTGTAGGTAACTAAAAAAATGTTTGAAGATAAATCATTGCCAATTTCTGCATGCACAGAATTGAAATACTGGAAAATGCCTTGAATGCTTTTCTAGAACAAGACAAAGAATAAAGATACAGAAATAAATGTTGTTGATCAAACTTACGAAATACGCATTTGCCCCAAACTCTTTGATATGAAAAAATATAAGCAAAAAGAAAACATAAAAGAATTATACAATGATTGATCACATTCCCATACTTGGATTTCTAAACCTTTAACATTTGTCAGCTTTATCTTTATATACAGGATATCCATAAAATTTGTGTACAATTTAAAATCGTTGTCTAGGCCCGGCACAGTCGCTCACGATTATAATGCTAGCACTCTGGGAGGCCGAGGCAGGTAGATAGTTTGAGCTCAGAAGTTCAAGACCAGCCTGAGCAAAAGTGAGACCCCATCTCTACTAAAAATAGAAAAACTGAGGCAACTGGATCACTGGAGCCCAAGAGTTGGAAGTTGCTGTGAGCTGTGACACCATGGTGTCTACCCAGGGCAACAGCTTGAGACTCTGACTCAAGACATAAATAGATAAAATAAAATAAAATAGCTGTCTATTACAGGAGTAAGCCACCACTCCTGACCTCACAATATACTTCTAATGATAACTTTTCATATCTAGAAAATGATGATAGTGTTAATAAATGTATTAATTTCAAGCTCCAAATAAAAATTTGCAACTTTATGGCCACCCTTGTACATAAATAGATGGAATTTTCTAAACCATTTAAAAGTAGGTCAGAGACACTCCATCCCTGTTTACTTCAGAAAGCTTCTCTAAAAATAAAGACTTTCTTCTACATCACCAAAATACTTTCACATTTAGGAAAGTTAGCAATAATTACATAATGCCCTCAGTTCTCTAAATGTTCTAATTTCTTCACTTGTCTCCAAATATCTTTTATAATCATATTTTTTAAACCAGCACATCCAAACTATTTCCATACACTATGTCTTTTCTTTCCCATGAGATTGATTTTTTTTTTAAGGAGACCAAAAGAGTCATCTTATTTGAGTAGAATTTGGGAGTCCGTGCTCAGGTGGGTTTCTATTACTTGTCAGCAATGGAAAGAGCTCTGCACGTGAACGCTGCTAGTCCACATGCCCCTGCCCCAGCCTTCCCTTGTAAACAGAGCAGGAGGACATGTGTATTTATCTTACAAAGGCATGAGAAGCTTCTGGTCTCAGAGAGGACTGTGTACTTGCTCCCAGAAAAAGGGCATTGGGTAGGGCTAGAGGAGCCACCACCTCTTGGGATAACCCTCTTGTTCTGCTTTGCTTCCTTCCTCTTTATCAGGATACCCTGGAGCAGGAGGCCGAGTATAACCAGGACCCACAGAGTGAACAGGACGAGCAGGAAACAGATACTCGTGAGGACCCCCCAGTGTCTACATCTGTGCAGTTTTCAGAGGGGAACATCCCTGAATTGTAAGCCTTGACACACTCAAGAGAGAGCATCTAATAATGTGTGTGAAGGGAACAACGAAATTTAAGTAGCAGACTTAGGGAAAGCTTGGGATATTTAAAATCCATCTATGTCTTGAACCGATGTAAAGCACCCATGTACACAGGTCACTACACATTCCAGCAAGAATGCAAAGTAAGAACGTTTCTAAGGACAAAGCATGGAGTTCTCTTTGCAAATTTTTATTTGGAGTCTGGAATTAATACACATATCAACCCTCCCATCATTTTCGAAATATGAAAGATTATAATTATCATTAGAAGTATGTTGTGAGGTCAGATGTGGTGACTCACACCTGTAATCTTAACACTTTAGGAGGCTGAGGCAGGAGGATCACTTGAGCCCAGGAGTCTGAGACCAGCCTGAACAACAAGACCCAATCTCTACCAAAAAAAGTAAAAAAATTCACTGGGCATAGTGATGTGTGCCTATAGTCCCAGCTGCTCAGGAGGCTAAGGCAGGAGCATTGCTTGAGCTCAGGTACTATAAGCTATGATGAAATCACTGCACTCTAGTTCTCTAGCACAGTTGTCACAGTGTCTCAAAAATATATCTATACACATTCACACATACACACATGTGAAGATGTATACAGTTAATACTCGGCGGATTCTTTCCCTATTGTCTACCTCTCCTCCCCCACCATGATATAACCACTATCCTGATATCAATATTTAACATTGATGCTATGCAGGGAAATGAAAAAATATATATGTTTTTTACTAACTAAAATATATGCTTTGTTTTATCTAGCCTTTCAAAGATCTTTTATTTTTGACTTTTTGAGACAGAGTCCCTGGGTAGAGTGCTGTGGCATTGTAGCTCACAGCAACCTCAAAGTCTTGGGTTTGAGCGATACTCTTGCCTCAACCTCCCAAGTAGCTGTAGCAACATCTGGCTAGTTGTTTTCTTTTCCTTTTTTTCTATTTTTAGTAGAAATGGGTTCTCACTCTTGCTCAAGTTGGTCTCCAACTTCTATGCTAGAGCAATCCACCTGCCTTGACCTCTCAAAGTGGTAGAATTATAGGAATGAGCTATCCCGCCCAGCCTCAGAGATCTTTTAAAGTAGACATCGAATAAATGCCTGATATTTTTCCGTGGGGCCTAAATGCCCATTGGCCCATTTTATTGATAGGAAATGACTAAAAAGACCAACTTGCCATCAAAGGACAAGAGCTTCAGGCTATTGTAAGATGTGCCCCATTTTCTACCTTGTAACTGATCCTAACATTTCTGCAGGTGTCCACAGAGCATGTTCTTCAGGCTAAACTACTGGAACACAAAGATGGACTTGCAAGTGCAAGAACTTGGAACTGATCACGTAGGCTGGCTGGAGAAAATTAACAGTATTATACGAAAAATAAACGTAACAGAAAACACAGTGAAGAGGTAATTGTAGGGTGTTGAGATTGGTCAGAATCTAGGGGAAAGTTTCATAACTTCAGATACCCATGAAACTCTGAATTCTGGGAGATCAGGTCTCATGATTAGAAGTTCATGTCATGACATCTCAAAGCTTAAATCAAAGTTACCTGCATCTTTGTTCTCTCTTTTTTCAAGGATTTCTCTCACATACTCTTTCTTTGAATCTGTGTTAATACTTATCAAAGGGATAATTATTATCATTATCATTATTGTCCAAACCAACTAGCATGGCATGGAAAAAATGTAAGGTATGTTTGCTAATGTGTCTCAAATTTACTTATTTTTATTATTTGTTCCAGGTTAATTTGAGGGTACAAAGAATTAGGTTACAGTGTTTGTATTTGTTATATAGAGTCTCTCTTGTAATTATGTCCTGCCCCAGGAGGTGTGACATATACCCTAACATTGTGCCCATTAAGTGGGAGCAAACCCATCCCCCTCCCTTATCCCCTCTCCCCACTACCCCCACCCCCTACCTTGAATTAATTTGAGTTTTTGTCTTATGTGAGCGTGCATTAGATTGTCTACTGGCTTCATATCAGAATTAACTACATAGGATTCTTGCTTCTCCATTCTTGTGATACTTTACTAAGAAGAATGTGTTTCAACTCCATCCAGGTTAATACACAAGATGTAAAGTCTCCATCTTTTTTATTATTATTCATTGAATTATTATTATTCATGGGATTCATTGGGGGTACAAAGAATTAGGTAACACTGATTGCATTTGTTAGATAAAGTCCCTCTTATACTTGTATCCTGTCCCTAAGAGGTGTGCCACATACCATGACTCCCCATCCACTCTCCCCGCTACCTCATTCCCCTACCCCACCTCTTGTGTTAGCTCCTCTACTGCATTCATATTAGAATTGAGTACATTGGACTTTTGCTTCTCCATTCTTGTGATGCTTTACTAGAAGAATATGTTCCACCTCCATCCAGGTTAATACAAAAAATGTAAAGTCTCTATCTTTTTAATGGCTGAATAGTATTCCATGGTATACACATACCACACCTTGTTAATTCATGCCTGGATTGGAGGGCATTTAGTTTGTTTCCACATTTGGGTGATTGTAAAGTGAGCTGCAATAAACAATCTAGTACAAATGTCCTTATGATAAAATGATTTTTTTTCTTTTGGGTAGATGCTTAGAAGTGGGATTGTGAGATTAAATGGGAGGTCTAATTTGAGTTCCTTGAAGATTCTCCATACTTCCTTCCAAAGAGGTTGTACTAGTTTTCAGTCCCACTAGTAGTGTAGGAGTGTTCCCTTCTCTCCACATCCATGCCAGCATCTGCAGCTTTGAGACTTTGTGATGTGGGCCATTCTCACGGGGGTTAGGTGATATTTCTGGGTGGTTTTGATTTGCATTTCTCTGACGATCAGGAACATGAGCATTTTTTCAAATGTTTATTAGCCATTTCTCTATTTTTCTCAGAGAAGATTCTGTTCATATCTCTTGCCCAATGGTAGATGGGATGTTTGCTAGGTTTTTTGTTGATTAGTTTGACTTCTCTGTAGACTCTAGTTATCAGTTCTTTGTCAGATTTGTAATATGCAAATATCTTTTCCTGTTCTGAAGGTTGTCTTTTTGCTTTACTTTTTGTGGCCTTGTGTCTCTGAATTTAAATGGAAAATTTTAAGATGAAACCAAAAGATAAAATTGTTACTCATCTAGTCACTGGTATAAAGAGAATGGGGCTTTGGAGTCAGACCCAAGTTCTTGGATAAATTAATTAACCTTTTTTAAGCCTTCACTTTCTTTTCCTATAAAGAGAAACTAACCATAGCCATCTTATTGGTTTATTGTGAAGAGTCAATAAAATTCTGTATGCACAGACAGTAACATGGAGCCTAATACAGTGGTTCTCAACCTTCCTAATGCTACGGCCCTTTAATACAGTTCCTGTGGGTCATGACCTACAGGTTGAGAACCTCTGACCTATTACATGTATTGCTGTAAATTGTTTGGGCCCAAGTCGCCGAGATAAACTAGCAGTCAGAATGTCTCTGAAGAGTAGGGTGGCTACCGCTCGCTCAGGCAAGTAGCAAAAAAACTTTATTTCTTTCATGCTTATATGAGGGATCTTTCCTGCCACACAGCATGTACAAATAGTTAATCTGTAATCTACTGGCCTCTCAAGAATGCCATTTGGCATCAGTAAATCTAACAAATGCATGCATAAGATTTTCTAACTATAAAGTAAAAATTAATGATACTAAAAAACAAGATGCCAAATTTGAGGAGTAAGGGTTTCTCGTGACCTCAAGGCCAAGCAACAGACTCTGATCCTCTGCTTTCAAAGCCTGTCCAGGAAATTCCTCAGATGTACAGATTCTGCCTGCAGAGTCTGCCTCCTATGTGATTGACCTCCCAGTCCTAATGGAGGGACATCAATGGAGGGACCTCCCAGTCCTAATGGAGGAGAAAGTCCTTTCAATGGGTCTTTGAAAACTTCATCACAGTGACTGCTTCTAGTCCTTAAAGTCCTCAGGCTATATACATGATAAGCAATTACTATATGGAAGCCATTAGAAATAAGCACCCCAGACCTTCTCAACTTTCCTGCCATGTTCCAAACTCTTTCCTGCTGCAGGGCTACTCTTCTAGCTATTTCTTCACCTTCCATTAAATATCTCCTTCACCATTCAGCTACACACATGAAAAGACACTCAATATCATTACTTATTAGCCAAAAGATAATTGAATAGCACAATGAGACGTGACCACCACACCTGTCAGAATTGTTACAGTTAAAAGAAAAAAGAAAAGAAAAAATGCTGGTAATATCAAATGCTGGTGACAATGTAGAGAGGCCTTCTCCTGACCCTCCTATCCAAAATGGGATTTTTTCCCAGAATGCTTTTTTTTTTAAAAGAATTCTATGGTTTTTTTAATTCAAACTCTATACAAAGGTTTTTTAAATTAAGGAACATTTTATATACCATAAAATTATTTTTTTTCTTATACAGTACTACAAGTTATGAGAAACGCATGAGTTGTGTAGCCACCCAGTGAAGATGCAGAACACTTTTATCACTTCTCAAATCCCTCATACCCTCCTGTAGTGACCACTCTCCACAGGCCAAGCTGCTGACAACCACTTATCTGTTCTCTATTTCTACTGTTTAACCTTTTTCAAATGTCACAAAAATGGAATCATGTAGTACATAGTTGTTTGAATCCTCCTTCTGTCTCTTAATATAATGCATTCGAGAGTCATCCATGTTGTTGCATGTATTATCAGTAGTTTGTAGTTTGCTTCTTTTTGTCACTGGATGGTATTCCATTATATCAATATGAGGTATGATAATTAAGTTTGCGAACTTGCCACCATGTGCTTATGTTGGAAGCACTGCACAAACAACTCAGTAAAGTTTGACATCATCAGCGTCTTACAGTTGTGTTCATGTTGACATGTGGCAGTGTCTTACAGTTGTGTTTATGTTGACATCATCAGCGTCTTACAGTTGTGTTTATGTTGTGGCATACTCTTGCTAAAGAGTATTCATTACTGTTGTATGTTTTTGTGGACTGTCAGGAGAATGTTGGAGATTGAATTAGAACAATGAACAAACATTCATAAATTTCTTGTGAAAGTTGTCAAGAATGGACGTGGAAGGGAAATTGGGAATGGATTAGTCTAAATTTATGGTGTAATGAAATGAATAAAATGTCAGTGCACAAATAAATTAAATATTTTTCAGAGAGGAGAGAAAGTATCACTGATGAAGAGAGGTCAGGGAAGCCAGTAACAAGCGGAACTCAGAAAAACATTGCAAAAATTCATCAAATTGTGGGTCAAAATTGTTGGCTGACTATGCGAAGCATAGCAAACCAAGTAAACATTTATATAGAAACAGTTAGAAAAATCTTAACTGAAAATCTTGGCCAACAACTCATGGCTCTTGCATCACAACCATGCACCAGCTTACACTATATAGTCTGTGAGGGAGTTTTTAACCAGCAAACTAATAACTGCATTAGAACATCCTCCCAACTTACCTGATCTGGCCCCCAGTGACTTTTTTCTTTACTCAAAGATAAAGGAAATATTGAAAGGAAGACATTTTGATGACATTCAGGACATCAGGGTAATACCATGATAGCTATGACAGCCATTCCAGAAAAAGAGTTCCAAAATTGCTTTGAAGGGTAGACTAGGTTCTGGCACCCTTGCATAGCTTCCTAAAGGGAGCACTCTGAAGGTAACCATAGTGATATTCAGCAATGAGGTACATAGCACTTTTTCTAGGATGAGTTTATAAACTTAATTGTCAGAACCTTTGTTTACCACATTTTATCTTTCACCGATTAAAGAACATTTAGGAATTTTAGCAATTATGAATAAAGACTTCATAAATATTCATGTATAGGTTTTTGTGTGAGCATACATTTTTACCCTCCTTGGGTAAACAACCAGGAATAGGAATGCTGGACTGTATAGTGAATGTATGTTTATATTTATAAGAAACCATTAAAGGGTTTCCAAATGGCTGTGCCATTTTGTTGCATGTCTTCCAACAGTGTATGAGAGGCCTAGTTGCTCTATATCCTCACCAGCACTTGGTATTGTACTGTCAGTTGTTCTTTGTTTAATTGTAACCATTCTGGTGGTTATGTCTCACTCTGCTTTCCAATTTTCATTTAGCTTTAGTGAAATGTCTTATTTATATCTTTTGCCTACCACCCTGTCTCGATTAGTGTGCAACTCTATATTAAGTTTTGACATTAGGTATTAAGAGTTATTCAACTTTGTTCTGCTTTAAAATTTTTTTTGATCATTCTAATTTTTAACTTTATTATTATTATTTTGCTTTTCTAGATAGATTTTAAAACAAGATTGTTAGTTCTGCTAGGATTTTGATTGGAATTGTGAAGAATTTGTAGATAAATTTGGGAAAAACTAATACTTTAACAATATTGCATCTTCCAATCCATGAATATAGTATATCTCTTTATTTAGGTTGTCTTTGTGTCTTTTCATCAGTGTTGTATAGTTTTCACTGTATAGACATTTCACATATTTTATTAGCTATATGCCTAAGTATTGCAGGGTTTTGGTACTATTATAAGTAACCCTTTTAAAGTTTCCATGTTAAAAGGATATTAATTCCATATTAATTGCTAGTATATAGAAATACAATTGATGTTTATGTATTGATCTTGTGTCCTGTGACATTGCTGAACTCCAGAAGTTTTTGTAGGTTATTTGGGGAGGGTTCTACATAGATAATCACATAATGTGCAAATAGATACAGCTTTATATCTTCATTTCCAGTCTGTAAGCCTTTCACTTCTCTTTGTACCTCTGTTGTATTGCCTAGAACTTCCAATATAATGTTAAATGGGAAGGGTGACAGTGGGGAGCAAACATATTCACCTTGTTCCCTATATTACAGGAAAAGTTTGAATATGATGTTACCTATTTAATCTTTAAAAATAGACATTTTTAAAAATAAGACTGAGAAAATATCTTCTATTCTTAGTTTACTGAGGTTTGTTTGTTTATTTATTACTGCCCAGGCTGGAGTACAGTGGTGCCATCATAGCTCACTGCAATCTCAGACTACTAGGCTGAAGCAATCTTCCTCCTCAGTCTTAGCTAGGGCTATGGGTGTGCACACAATGCCCAGCTAATTTTAAATTTTGTTTTCAGAGACAGACTCCTGACTTCAAGCTATCCTCCTGCCTAGCCCTCCCAAAGTGCAGGGGTTCAGGCATGAACTAATGTGCTTGGCTAGACATATTTTTAAAATTGAGAATGACACTGAATTTTTTTCAATAGCTGTTGCTACATCTATGAATAATTATATCTTTGTTTTTGTGTTTCTTGATGTGGCACATTAAAATGACTGATTTTTGAATACTGAGCCAGCCTTAAATATCCTAAAACAACTCTACTTATTCATGACATGTTAGCCTTTTGTTATATTGTTGGATTCAGTTTGCTAAAATTGAATTTTTGCATGAGTGTTAAAGGGATTTTTAATTATTTACTTATTATTGATACATAATATACATATTTATGGGTACAAGTGATATTTTGATACATGCATACAATGTGTAATAACCAAACCATTTAAGATATCTATCACCCCAAGCACTTATTATTTCTTTGTATTGGGAACATTTTAAAACTAACTATTTTGAAAGACAATTAACTCATTACTAACTATAGAGATCCTACTGTGCTATCAAGCACTAGAACTTATTTCTTCTAACTAACTTTTTGTATCGATTAGCCAACCTTTCTTCATCTCCCCACCTCCCCATTGGTAACTATCATTCTACTATTTCCATGAGGTCAACTTTTTTTAGCTCCTATGTATGAGTGAGAACATGAGATACTTGTGTTTCTGGGCCTGGCTTATTTCACTTAAATAACGACCTCCAGTTCTATCTATGTTACAGAAAATGACTATATTTCATTCTTTTTTAGGCCAGGATAGTGTTCCATTATCATACACACATACACTCCACGTTTTCTTTATCTATTCACGTATCAAAAGAAACATAGGTTGATTTCATATTTTGGCTATTGTGAATAATGCTGCATTGGACATGGGGGTACAGCTATACCTTTGATATACTGATTTCCTTTATTTTGGAGAAACAGTGGTGGGATTGCTGGACTATATAGTGGTTCTATTTTTAGTTTTTGGGAATCCTCCATACTGTTTTACATACTGGTTGTATTAATTTAAATTCCCACCAACAATGTATAACAGTTCCTTTTTTTCTACCTCCTCCACATCTTTCATTTTTGTCTTTTTGGTAATAACTACTATAATGGCAGGGATCTGTTACTGGAGAGTTATTGTATTAATTTCTCTTTCATATCTTTCCTAATGTACTCATGTTTCCTTCTACCTTCTTGGACAATAAAATATAAGTATAATAACCTTTAAAGTAACTTTATCGGCTCGGCGCCTATAGCTCA
>NW_003852452.1:6979169-6983748 GCF_000181295.1 Otolemur garnettii
CAGCCACATACACCTGAGCTGGTGGGTTCAAATCCAGCCTGGGCCCGCCAAACAACAATGATGGCTGCAACCAAAAAATAGCCAGACATTGTGGTGGGCACCTGTGGTCCCAGCCACCTGGGAGGTGGAGGCAGGAGAATCGCCTGAGCCCAGGAGTTGGAGGTTGCTGTGAGCTGTGATGCCATAGCACTCTACCCAGGGCCACAGCTTGAAGCTCTATCTCAAAAAAAAAAAAAGTAATTTTATCCTTTAAGACTTGCTTTTAATTGTCACAGGGCAAGACCAAAAGTCTTTAGTCTAGAACTAATATGGTTCCACTCTTGAAGAAATACCTTCTGAGTGTTCTATCTGATCATTTGTGTATTGCAACATTTTTTGACTCTGGCCAGTAGGAACACCAATTATTCTCTGCAATGCATGTGCTTTAATGATTATTCTGCCTCTATCTCTGCAGGATTATTGCCCTGCACTGCCTTTTGTCCAATATCTGAGAACCATTATTTCTTATATACTTTAAATTTTTTGAATTGTTTAAGGCAGGAGACTAAATTAAACTCCTGTTACTCCACCATTACATTAATAGCACTCCAATTTTTTCATGGATTTGTTTGCTTGCCTCCCGTGTTATACTATGATCTTCAAAGGGCAAAGATTTTGCATTGTTCTCTTTTATAATAATTCGCACTCAGCATAATACCTGGCTTATAGTAAATGCTGAGCTAATATTTTCTGAATAAATGTCAGAAGGAATTCAGGAGCTGAGGACTCTACATTTGGCAGAGATCTGTAGAACAGAAACTTGGAGGGTAAGTCTGTTTTTAGTTTTAACAAGAACTGCTAAACTGTTTCCTAGAGCAGCTATAACATTTTACATTCTTACCACTAATGGATAAGTGATCCAGTTTCTCCACAACCTTACTAGCATTTGGTGTTATAACTATTTTTCATTTTAGCCATTCTGATAAGTATGTAGAGATAGCTCATTGTAGTTCTTTTTTGTTTGTTTGTTTGTTTGTTTGTTTGTTTGTTTTTGGCTGGGGCTGGGTTTGAACCCACCACCTCCAGCATATGGGGCGGCCCCCTACTCACTGAGCCACAGGCGCCACCCAGCTCATTGTAGTTTTAATTGCATTTCTTTAATGGCTAATGGTATTGACTATCCTTTCATGTGTTTATGAGAGATTTTATCTATTTTAGATACAAAGCCTTTGCCAGATATATGATATGCAAATATTTTTCCCAGTGTATAATTTGTCTTTCTCTCCTTCTAAAGGAGTTTTTTGCCAAACAAAAGTTTTTAATTTTGATAAGATCCGATTATCAATTTTCCCTCTTATAGATTGTATGATTGGCATCAAGTCTGATAACTCTTTCCCTAGTCCTAAGTCCTAAAGAGTCTTCTGTGTTTTTTTTCTGATAATTTTATAAGCTTATATTGTATTCATTTTAATTTCTGTTCCTGTATCCATTTAGGCCTCAAATCTCTTTAATATTTCCTTAGAGTGCTTTTTCTATTTTTGAATTTTATTTATAACTTCCCATTCCAATACAATCACTACCCAGGCATCCTTTTACATTGAAGTAGCATCGCATTTTTCAAAGAACAAAAGTATCTCCTCAACTGAGTGATTTTTCTTGATCCATAGGGACTGAGTCTAACTCATTGTCTATTTGCAGCTTATTAAATGAGGTGATGTACCTGGAGGAACAAACTGAAATGGCAGAGGACCAGGACCTTGACCCCAATCAGGGGGTTTACATTGAGGTAAGTTGGGAGGCTGGGGATTTCTGTTCCTCTTCTCTCCCCTTCTATTGTTCTGTAGGCTGAAACGAAGCAAAACCCATCCTATCATAGGGAGGAGTGCTCTCCAGTGGTCAGTTCTGAGCCCCTCTTTCCTGGGTAACACCATAGGAACAGTAGCAAAAAAATCCTAGACTTCTATTCTGCCCAGAAACTGGGTGAGACGAATACAATAGGTTTCTATCCTGTTGCTATCATAAGATAGGGATGAGGGCCTTATGGGAGAATTTCTTTTCTTCATCTTCATATTCCAGCACCTACCAGTACAGAGAAAACAGCCAGGGAATAAATATTTATTGAGAACTGCACCTTAGAATGCAGGAGATCTGGGCGGCGCCTGTGGCTCAGTGAGTAGGGTGCCGGCCCCATATAACGAGGGTGGCGGGTTCAAACCCAGCCCCGGCCAAACTGCAACAAAAAATAGCCAGACATTGTGGTGGGTGCCTGTAGTCCCAGCTACTTGGGAGGCTGAGGCAAGAGAATCGCCAAAGCCCAAGAGCTGGAGGTTGACGCCAGGGCATTCTACCCAGGGCGATGGAGTCTGTCTCTAAAAAAAAAAAAAAAACACAACACAGGAGATCTACTTGTGTTGTCCTTGAGGCCTTATGAAGAGTTCTTGTGTTGTTTTCATGGTCTCTGAAGTTTTCTTGGTGTTTTGTTTCCTCGCATTTCCTAGAGACTCTTTTCAGAGAAAGATTTAATTTCCCAATTTTCAATAGTCACAGAATATTGGAGCTCAAAGTTTGAAACACAAATTAGACTTCAAAGTTCTGGCTGATGGTTTTTCTGCTCTATGCTAAGTCAGGCCTTTGAAGAGCAGTCCTCGAAAAAAAGAAAAAAGTCGGTGTCTAGCTTCCTCTCACTGAAATCACCAGCCTCGGCTTGAACTCACCCCGAATTTTAAATTGTGTTTAAATTAAGCAAATTTTAGAAGAAGTAAAGGAGAACTGTCTCCTTTATTGTAGAAAAGTATTATTTATTTAGGCCCCTCGTGTGTTAAAAGTCATCTGTAGATCAGCACAGATTCATCCCCCGGGGGGAAAATTGCTTTTAACCATGAGATAGTCCAACATTTTGAGTCACAATCTCCTTTTGTGTGAGTTGAAAAGGATTTTTTCATCCTTGCACTTTGGAAATTGCTAACTATAAAACAGGGGAAAGGTCAAAGTCCAAGAATTGTTCCACTTTAGAACATTTCTTCCAAACTCAGGTGTGATCAGTACTACAAAGAGGTGGGTTCCCACAGAAAGTGGAGATGGGGTAGGAAAGGATGAATATCAGGAGACTGGAGAGAAGGATAGAGGAGCACAAGGACAAATGACAGTGGGATTTTTTTTTTTTAAGGAGGGACTTAGGATAATATGAACAGGGAAGGCATCACAGTGCACGTGGACATCCTCTATGCTAGAGATATGCAGCCTAGATACATACACATTGTAAAACCAAGCACGGGCTGAGAAGCAACCCAAATATTCACCAGCTGCCATGTGGACAAACTGCAGTGCATGTATACGATAGAATACTACTCAGCAATGAAAAGGAACACACTTCTGAAGCTCAGCTGTGTTATGCTAAGAGAAGGAAGCCAGATGCAGAAAGATACACGTGTCCTTTATGACTCCATTTATGTAACTCTCTGTCAAAAGTAAAACTGTAATGCTGGGCATGGGGACTCACGCCTGTGATTGTAGCATTCTTGGAGGCCAGGATGGTCAGATTGCTTGAGCTCAGGAGTTCCAGATCAGTAGAGACCCTGTCTCTACTAAAAATAGAAAACAATTATCTGGGTGTCAGGGTAGGTGCCTGTAGTCCCAGCTACTCGCGAGGCTGAGGCCAGAGTTTGTGGTTGAGGCTTGTCGCATGTAGCACAGTTGGTTATAGCTGGTTATGGCTTCAGCCATATACACTGAGGTTGGTGGGTTCGAACCCTGCCTGGGCCAGCTAAACAACAATCACAACTGCAACAAAAAAAATAGCTGGGCGTTGTGGTGGGTGCCTGTAGTCCCAGCTATTTGGGAGGCTGAGGCAAGCAAATCACTTAAGCTCAAGAGTTTGAGGTTTCTGTAAGCTATGACACCATGGCACTCTACTGAGGGCGACATAGTGAGACTCTGTCTCAAAACAAAAAAGTCTATGGTTGAATGGAGAAAGAGAAAGAAAGGAATTTTGGGAGGTGAGGGGAATATTTTATATCTCCTTGTAATGGTAAATAAGTATGCATTTGTCAAAATTGACCCAAAAGGTGAGTTTTGGGAGTCCAAGGCAGGTGGATCACTTGAGCTCATGAGTTGGAGACCAGCCTGAGCAGGAGTGAGACCCTGTCTCTAAAAATAGCTAGGCATTGTGATGGGTACCTGTGGTTCCAGCTACTTGGGAGGTGGCAAGAAGATTGCTTGAGCCCAAGAGTTTGAGGTTGCTATGAGCTATGGCACCATGGCACTCTACCAAGGGTAACAGAGTCAGACTGTCTCAACAAATATAAATAATTAAGTAAGTAAATGAATGGTGAGTTTCATGGTATGTAAATTGTACCTCAATAAATGTACCTTCAAAAGAAATGGCATAAGTTCTGTCCTCCATTAAGCCTGCAGGCTGATAGAAAAGGTTACATAGGCTCAGTGCCTGTGGCTCAAGCGGCTAAGGCGCCAGCCACATACACCTAAGGTGGCAGGTTCGATCCCCAGCCCGGGCCCGCCGAACAACAATGATGGCTGCAACCAAAAAATGGCCAGGCGTTGTGGTGGGCGCCTGTAGTCCCAGCTACTTGGGAGGCTGAGG
>NW_003852452.1:6983970-7019616 GCF_000181295.1 Otolemur garnettii
TGCAACCAAAAAATAGCCGGGCTTTGTGGTGGGCACCTGTGGTCCCAGCTACGTGGGAGGTGGAGGCAGAAGACTCGCTTGAGCCCAGGAGTTGGAGGTTGCTGTGAGCTGTGATGCCACAGTACTCTACCCAGGGGGACAGCTTGAGGTTCTGTCTCAAAAGAAAAGGTTACATAAAACAAATATAGTAATATATAAAAATATGAAACTTTAAATATAACTGTTACAAAAGCAAAGTTAGTAAGGATGGCTGTAGGTTTACTTGGGTGAAGGGAAAAGTGAAGATTGTTAGAAATAGCTATAGGAACAGCAAATAAAATATGGGAAAGTTAAAAGGAAAATAAACCACATCACATGGACTGGCTCCTTTATTCCTCAGGAAGAAATGGAGTGACTGAGAAAGGCATGCAATGGGAAGGAGGAGAAATTGGTAAAACTGTTTTAGAAAGAGCAAGACAGAAACAGATTTTATTTTTTGAGAGAGAGAGAGAGAGAGAGAGAGTCTCACTATGTCGCCCTGGGTAGAGTGCCATGGTGTCACAGCTCATAGCAACCTCCAACTCTTGGGCTTAAGTGATTCTCTTGCCTCAGCTTCCCAAGTAGCTGGGACTACAGGCACCTGCCACAACATCTGGCTATTTTTTGGTTGTAGTTGTCATTGTTTGGCAGGCTGGGACCGGGCTCGAACCTGCAAGCTCTGGTTTATGTGGCTGGCGCCCTAACCACTGAGCTACAGATGTCAAGCCAAAATAAATGTATTTAGAAGAACTTTAAGGAACAGAAAGGACTTTCACGGGACCTTTGGGTGTTTCCAGATATTGATCCCCCACTTTCACGCAAAGTTTTCTGAAATCTCCATGTGAATAGCTAGCCTTTCATTTTAAGACTGACCCCATCCCAGTAATCTTTATTTTTGAGGCAGAGTCTCACTCTGTTGCTTGGGCTAGAGTGTCACAGCAACCTCAAACACCTGGTACCAGGGGTCTTCCTGCCTCAGCATCCAGAATAGCTGGGTCTACAGGCACACACCACCATGCCTAGTGTATTTTTCTTTTTCTCCTTTCCTTTCCTTCCCTTTTTTCTTTAGCAGAGTCTTGCTGTTGCTCAGGCTGGCCTTCCCCAGCCTACCAGAGTGCTAGGTTTACAGGTGTGAGCCACCACACTGGCCTGCATTGTTATCTTTAAATCATTAAACAATTTAGGGGTTGGTGATGAATAAACTTGGTAAAAAATGAGAGTGGACTATACATTTCCTGATTCACCTATAAGCTGCTTGAGGTTAAATACTCCTATTTCTTATATCCAAGCAGCACAACGCCTAGCTCAATGGCCATTCACATAGGATGTGATTTAATGTTGGACACTGTGGAGGAAAACAACCCAGCTTCTATTAAATCCCAAACTTTTTTTTAAGTGACAAATACTCTTTCTCCTCAAAATCAGTCATTCTGTTTCAATTCTGCACATCATTCATTACCACTTTTGTTTTATACTCTTTTTTTTTTAATAGGAGAAGATCACAGAAATTAGAAAGCAATTAGGAGAAATGGATAACAAATTTAACCAGGTAATGACAAAATGGCTTTATAACTAAGGAGGAAAACAGTTCTTCAAAGAAATCTCAGATGTAGAGAATTTCAGGGAATGGAATCTAAAATTCGATGAAAGATAAACTCAGAATTTTCGACCCTGAGGGGAATTTCCTGTCATGTAGTCTATACCATCATTTTCAAAAGAAAAGTGTGACTCCAAAAGATAAATATTTCCAATTGAAAAGAAGCTGTCTCGGGCAGCACCTGTGGCGCAAAGGAGTAGGGTGCTGGCCCCATATACCAGAGGTGGTGGGTTCAAACCCTGCCCTGGCCAAAAAACTGCAAAAAAAAAAAAAAAAGCAATCTCACTCTTGCTCTCATGCATATATCTGTATTTTTTTCTCCTAACAAATGTAATGCATGCTTCTTTTAATGATTAAAACATTACAGAACTATTAAAAAATGAAAAACAATCCCTCTCCCTCAAAGACAAACACAATGAATATCTTAGTGTGTATATATTCTTTCAATTTTTTATACCTATTTTTACACATGATTATTGTTTTAGTGAGATCCTAATATACAGATTGTTTTATAACTTGCTTTTGCGCTTCGCATTTTTTTCTTCAACAATTTTCTATGCCAGCAGACGTCATTTTACGTACCCGCCCCCTCCCCCACTATATAATGCAAGGGTTGGTGTTTGAATTGATCAAATTGATCCTGCTGTATATTTGAGATCTTATAATCAATGTCTGCCATTATAAACTGTGTGTCTCAAAAAGCCATGTCTTGGTGGCTCTTGCAAGTACTTTTTAAAGAATCCGTTTCTAGAAGTGTCGTCCCTGGAACTCATCTTTCTTAAATCCTAGAATACTGTTCTTCCTGCTATAACGCCGCTTTTCAAGGTATTCTGCAAGTCTATTATGGGATGATTAATTAAAAACCTTTAAAAGCATTCTTTCCTCGTGACGTATGTCCCACTGGCACTTGTGTCTTGGAAGGTGATGGTTTGCTTTCAGCCTGGGTCTTGTTCTTACTGACAGAAACCAGCCCAAACCTTCTGTTATCTTTATCTGACACCCTGTAGGGCACATGGGAAGACAAGATGAACCAGATCTTTCTGTGGACTGCCCTTTTGCTAAACCATAGGGCCTGGATATTTAATCGGACATAACAAGGACCTCTATCTATAATTTATGAAATTTTAAATATTTAAAATTTATCTTTTCTTATTTTCTCAGAAACACACTATGTTTCTCCAACTAGTGTCCTGGTGGAAGATTTTGAAAGAGCGAGAACAGAGTAATGAATAGAGAGAAGGATGATTTCAAACGAGCTGCTATTGTTTAAATGTATACTTCAAAAGGACTGATAATAATCTTGTTAATCTTTTGGTTATTCCTCTTCCAATTCGCAATTCGTGATTACACTATGAATTTTCTCTAAGAGGAAGGATTTTACTGAGGAAAAGTAAATTTTAGTGGAGCCCCTTTATAAGTGGGGTCTGAAATGAGTAAGATTTTATGGTATAAACCAAAGAATAGAATTTGTATTTCACGCAGAATTGTGGATTTCTTTTTAGGCAGGTGTTTGTAATGAAGCTAATGCATTAAAGGAGAAATTCATTGAAAGAATGGAGGTAAGTTTTCACAGCCTTATACGTTCAAAGATAAAATCAGGTGATCTAAATATAGGGGTAATTCTTACCCTAGAATTGTGCATGCCCCACGTTCTGGTCTCTTTCTAGCCCCCTCAGTGTCCTGCTTTGGGCCCACAGAACATCTCCCAATTCTGGTGTATTCCCAAGCTCTCACACCCTGTGGTGTGGGACTTCTGCTTCTCATCTTGCTATCTGGAGCTTATCCTCCGTGTCTACATATCACCCATTTGTTGAGGCTAAGCTGAAACTTCATCTCTTCTTCCAGACCTCTCCTAATCTCCCCTAGCCTGAAAAATGATGTCATTTCTGAACTCCTCCCACATGATTTTAGACATTCAGGTAAATGTGAATGGGTGAATGAAACAATGAATGAATGAATGAATGAATGGACCTTTCACCTGCTCAGAGGTGCCCACTCATTCCACCTATCTAGAGTAGATGTCCTCATCACAAACTACTCTCTACTTTGTCACCTTGTTTTCTCTTTAGCACATTCCTTAATCTATAATATCTACTTTTTTTTTCTTTTGAGACAGAGTCTCACTGTGTCACCCTGGGTAGAGAGCTGTGGCGTCATAGCTCACAGCAACCTCAAACTTTGGGCTCAAGCAATCCTCTTGCCCCACCCCAAGTAGCTCGGGTCACAGCCATCTAGCACAATGCCCAGCTATTTTTTACAGATGGGATTTGCTCTTGCTCAGGTTGGTCTTGAACTCCTGAGCTCCAGCAGTCCACCTGCCTCAACCTCCCAGAGTGCTAGGAGGGAGCATGGTGGCTCATTACAGGCGTGAGCGACTGTGCTCGGCCAATCTATAATATCTAATATGTGTGTTTAGAGGTTTATTATTTGCACCCCTGCCTCAATAAATACACATGTAATAGATTGCACATTCTTTGTCTGTTGTTAACCACTGTATTCTAGAATAGTGCCTGATAGAAAGTAGTCTCTCCATAAGTGTGTTTTGATAGATGAACAATTTGAAGAGATGAATTCAGTGCAGGGATATCTTCCTACACAAACAACCCCATACCTAAAGATTAGCATGTTGGTTTCGTTTAATTTTCTACCATGGTGCTACCTTACACTGTGAATGTGTAAGTCCCTTTCTGTCCACCTGCCAGGGATCTCCTCAGGTCCTTGCATGACTTACACATGATTTCTAACAGAAACTCTGAGGCGTTCCACAGGGAAAGCACTCTGCATCATCTATATTAAGACTGGGGGCTCAGCACCTGTGGCTCAAGGAGCTAAAGCGCCAGCCACATACACCTGTGCTGGAAGGTTCGAATCCAGCCTGGGCCTGCCACAACAATGATGGCTGCAACCAAAAAATAACCAGGCATGGGGGTGGGCGCCTGTGGTCCCAGCTACTTGGGAGGCAGAGGCAGGAGAATCTCTTGAGCCCAGGAGTTGGAGGTTGCTGTGAGCTGTGACACCACAGCACTCTACCCAGGGTGACAGCTTGAGGCTCTGTCTCAGAAAAAAAAAAAAAAATACCAGAATACAGAGGGAATATTCTTTTGTTGTTTTTAAAGATAGTTGATGCTTTTGTTTTCCCCCCAGGATTTTTGCAAGGACATGGCTCTGCTGAATAAAAAGCTGAGGTTATATCAAATGCGAGAAGGGAATACCGACTCTGAGTACAGTCCTGAGGAGTTGGATGGTGAAGAAACAGAGTCACGGCTTCTTCAGGCCCCCCCGCCTGCTCTACGGCAGAACTCTCCTCCTCGTGTTACTGTGTGGTAAGTCTGAGAAGGGGGTCAGTGTGGGCCCTCCAAATATGTGAACTATAGTACATCCTCCATGGTTGACCACCTCTTTAAGTGGACGTAATTTACATAGACCGGACAGGCACCACATGTACCTATCAGTACATTAGGCCTAGTGCCTTATGTTTCACAGTTTGTTACAACTTATGGAGGTTTTAATGTATAGTAATATTGCATTTGGCAATGTTGACTAAAGTTTGGGTTTTTTAGTCAATTATTTAATATTTATGTTCTTTACAAGTCTGTATGTTTACTGGAATCACAGTATTTTTCTTATTGGTTTATTTTCTTTGGAGACAGAGTCTCACTCTTACCCTAGGTAAGAGTGTCATGGTGTCATAACTCACAGCAACCTCAAACTCTTGGGCTCAATAGGTCCTCTTATTTCAGCCCCCCAAGTAGCTGGGACTATAGGTGCCCAACCCAATACCCAGCTAGTTTTTCTATTTTTAGTAGAGACAGGGTCTTGCTCTTGCTCAGGCTGGTCTCCAAACACCTGAGCTCACGCAATCCACCTGCCTCAGCCTTCCAAGGTGTTAAGATTACGGGTGTGAATCACTGCGCCTGGCTCTCATTTTTTTTGATGTAGATTTATTGCAGTAAATATATAGACATAGGTTGCTTTCTTATCACTTTGGCAAATTTACTTATTTAGAGACAAATTTATCTCTATATATTTATATCTATCTAATCGTAAAGGATGGTACTTACAAGCTATGATGCAACCACCTCCACCAAAGGAACATAACTGATAAGCAAATCTGAAAACCTTTGGCGGATGGGATGCCTCTTTCTTGTGCAGTGCTGGAGACATACATACCAGCAAATTTTGACCCTTTGGATTCCTTTCAAGAGATCTAAAATTTTTCTGATTGGAATCAGATACTATGTCTCCTCTATGAAAACTTTTCTGATTCTTTATCTCTAACCACCCACCCAGGTAGGATCTTCAGCTCTCTCTCTTGTCAAGTCCATTGCCTATTTTCTTAATTGGGTTATTCGTCTTTCTGTTGTTGAGTTATAAGGGTGTGTGCACATTCCACCTTGCAAAGAATCCTATGGTAGAGCTCATGGTATCTTATTACAATTAAATTCATTCAAACTTGTCTTCTCCTAATACTCTATGGGATACATGAAGGCAGGAATCTTGTCTTCTTCATTTGGGGACATGACGTGCAAATGGTGCTCATAAAGCTCAACAAATTGTTAAATGAATAAATAAGCAAGGAGTGACATCCGTGAAAATGGTGGAGTGAAGACCTCAGAAGCTTCCTCCTCCATAAAGTCAGTGAGAAAGCTGGAAATTTTTGTCAGCATCAATGTTTTCAGCTCTCAAAAAAATTAGGATCTAGTATCCTACATATATAAAGAATTCTCACAACTCCACAGCAAAAACCCAACTCTGTTTGAAAAACAGGTTAAAAGATTTAGATCAGACATTTCTCCAAAGAATTTACACAAATGGCCGACAGTCACACAAAAAGATGCTCAACATCCCGGGTCGTTGAGGAGATGCAAGTCAAAATTACAAAAAGCCACAATGAGATAACCTCTTTACACTCACTAAGATGATATAATAAAAAAGGCAAATAATAACAAGCATTGAGGAGGACATGGAAACATTGGAACCCTTAAATACTGTTGGTGGGATTACGGTACAGCCACTTTGGAAAATAGCCAGGCAGTTTCTTAAAATGTTAAACAGAGTTGTCACATGACCCAGCAATGCCACTCCTCGGTATCGAACCAAAAGAACTGAAGAAATATGTCCACACAGAAACTTGTGCATGGATGTTCAGAGCAACATTACTCATAATAGCCAAAAGCCAGAAACAATCCAAATGTCCATTCACTGATGAATGGATAAATAAAATGTGATACAACCACGCAATGAAGTATTTATTATTCAGCTGCAAAAAAGAACAAAGGACTCAGACATGTACATACCACAACATGAATGATCTTAGAAAACATTATGCTATGTGAAAGAAGCCAGACACAAAAGGAGACATCGTATCTGATTCCACTTTTAGGAAAATTCATATAGATAGAAAGTAGATTAGTGGTTTGAGGGTTAGGGTACTAGGGGATAGGGAAAGAGTGATCATTCATGGTTATGTGGTTTCTTTTGGTGGTGATGAATATTTCCTAGAATTAGATATAGTAGTGATAGTTGTAGAGACTTGTAAATAAACTAAGAGCCTCTGAATTGTATACTTTCAAGAGTAAATTTTATGGCTGGGAGTGGTGGCTCACACCTGTAATCCTAGCACTCTGGGAGGCCAAGACAGGTGGATTGCTAGAGGTCAGGAGAGCGAGACCTTGTCTCTAAAACCTAGCTGGACTTTGTGGTAGGTGCCTGTAGTCCCAGCTACTTGGAAGTTTGAGACAGGAGGATCACTGGAGCCCAGGAGTTGAAGGTTGCTGTGAGTTAGGATGCCACAGCACTCTACCAAGAGCAACATAGTGAGACTCTGTCTCAAAAAAAAAAAAAGTAAATCTCGTGGTATGTGAATTATAACTCAAAAACAAATAAGGAAGTAAATAGTAAATATCTTTCAATTGTCATTTTTTATTTTTTGGTAGGATTATAATTCAGTTGAGCTGGCCATCATTTCCTCATACCATTACATCCTAATTAAGGTTGCCTACAATTGGGCCCAATCTCTGGGTAGAGATCTGGAAACATAGTAGTTGCATTAAAGCGTGTTTGTACACTAATATTTTGAGGAGGTCTAGTAAATAATGATTTATTCATTCACGACATATCAATTTTTCTGGTTTTAGCTTCAGAAGGTGGACTTTTCTTGCTATTATCCCCTGGTCTTTAAATTCCCTTTATGGTCATCCCTCTGTACCCATCACAAATAATGTAAAAATGTTGGAAAAGAAAAAAGGTTTTCTGTATGGCAAGGTTTGAAAATTAAATAAATAGTATTCAAAAATTAAAATAATGTTTTTATTCTTTACAGAAGATAAATTCAAAATGAATAAAATTATTAATGACACAAATTTTTGGTTCTGTACAGGTGATATGATGAAAAGACATCTAGTAGCTATAATGTTTTCTGAAGAAAACTATGTCTGAACCATTTCAAATAAATATTATACATGTTGATTTGCTTAATAATAGAAACTTTAAAGATTTTTTTAAAAGTTAAGTCATATTGATTTGTAAGTAAAAATCAAATAATTCAGTAATGTTGAGAAATGAATATGAATCCAACTATACCTAGACTATTCACTATAGGACACAAATAACTGGAAGGCCATATTCTTTGTTTATTATTGAGACAGTCTCTTACTGTTGCCCTGGGTAGAGTACCGTGGCATCACAGCTCACAACAACCTCAAACTCTTGGGCTTAAGTGATTCTCTTGCCACAGCCTCCCAAGTAGCTGGGACTATAGCACCTGCCACAACGCCTAGCTATTTTTTTTTATTGTAGTTGTCATTGTTGTTTGGCAGGCCTGGGATGGGTTTGAACCTGCCATCTCCGGTGTATGTGGAAGGCCATATTCTAAACAAAAGGAAAAATAAGGGTGGCGCCTGTGGCTCAAGGAGTAGGGCTCAGGCCCCAGATACCGGAGGTGGCAGGTTCAAACCTGGCCCCAGTCAAAAACTGCAAAAATAAATAAATAAATAAATAAATTAAACAGAACCGAAAACAAAATAGAAAGAATGAATAAAAGGAAGAAAGGAAAGATTAAAAATATAGCTGGTTATACAAGGATGTTGAGATTATAGTTTACTCATTTCTCTGTTTTCCAAATAACCTGTGATTTAGAAAATTGTTTTTCACTTAAAACTTAATGTTAAAATATATTTCTTTGAAATTGTTCAAGCTTAGTATTTGCAAACATGACTAGTTTTTTAATTTAAGAAGACTAGTGTTTATTTATTAGATATGTTTTGCTAGTTATAGGGTAGTTGTTTTTCTTTTCATAAAAAAAAAACAAATCTAGATTTAGTGCTCCTGGAGGGCAGGACATCTCTAAGTTCTTTCCTAATAGAACACCTTCAGAACATTGGCTCTTTGATAAATGTGTAAATTAAAAGCAATTATTTCTGCCAAGAGATAGCTGGTGGGGAAAATGGCAAGAAACTTAGTTTATAGAATCCACTGAGTTAGGTCACAAAATAGATCCACAGCTAACTTTGGCTGTGCTCTGGAGTTTCTCTTTTGAAATGTATTGTAGATGGTAATTATCTAAGTTAATTGGATTATCTGTGACATTTCTTTTCTTCTTTGTGTTTTTCAAGATTTTCCAGATTTTCTATCCTAATCATACATTGCATTTATAATTAGGAAATCATAATGCAAGGACTTAAAAGCAAATAAATAAAATATACCAGCCCAGAAGGAGGAGTCCTCAATCGATTTGAAAAAGCTTATATTGCTCTGTTTAAAAAAACAAAACAGTTCGGGCTCGATGTACTCTGTGAGGCCGAAGTGGGTGGATTACTTGAGCTCAGGAGTTGGAGACCAGCCTGAGCAAGAGCAAGACCCCATCTCTACTAAAATAGAAAAACTAGTCAGGCATAGTGGCAGGTGTCTGTAGTCCCAGCTACTGGGAAGGCTAAGACAAGAGGATTGCTCAAGCCAAGAGTCCCTGTGAGCTATGAGGACTCCATAGCATTCTACCCAGGGTGACAGAGTGCAACTCTGTCTCAAACAAACAGTTTGGTGCCAGGACAAAAGCTAGCTTAATTCCATTTATCACATTATATTTTGGGTCTGGGGTGAGGGGGTGGGGAGGAATCTAATTGCCTGAGCCTATCTTTGCCCCAAATAGGCATCATATGCTTCACAAGTGAGGTAAAGCTTGCACTAACCAGCTAGAATATGAGAGGGCCATTTCAGAGGAAAAAGAGCCGCACAACCTCTAGCCTCTCTATGCATTGTTTCCTGGATAGAGAGGCTTGTATGCCACCCCTAGCCTGGCCTTAAGTGTGTTCTGCTCCAAGCTTCTCTTTCACAGATGCAGAATGAAGAGCAACTCAAAGACTTAGCTCAAGTTTTAGGACGACCTGAAACTTCAACCGAAGTTGAAGTGGAAGAGCTGGGGTCCTACCAATTTTCTCAACACAAGTGTTTTCTTTCCTTGTAGGAAATGTGCACTGAGGATTTTCATCATGTTCTACGTCCTCGTGTTCACTGGACTGTCATGTTACACGCTCTTCTTTGACGCCACGTTTATCTTTGAGAGGGTGCTCCCTAGAATGCTGGGGCGTCGCACAATGTGGGAGCTGCGGGAGATTATTGCGCCTTTCTTGAATTTGCAAGTGGAAGACTTGCTACCCTCCTAAAGTTACACAGGTTGCCGTTCACCCTACTGACTTTCTCCCCAATAAAATTCTGGCAGTTTCTGTATTATGGTGGATAACTTATTTAAAAAAAAAATACCATACATTGGTTTTATTAAGAAAACCTTGTAATTGGGTGGAAGTTGGTGAATCACAGAAAAAGTAAAAAACAATTTATCTTTACCCTATGACTCACAGAGACTTCTGGAAGCATTGTTTAACACATCTACTTCAAACCGCTGTCCTTCTCCCCCAATATTGAGTGCGCTGAGTGATCAAGTATTGGCTCCCTTGGTGATTTCCCCCATTTTAACCTCTGATGGCTCAGAAAAGAAAGCACAGGCATGGTGGTTCACGCCTGTAATCCCAGCACTCTGGGAAGCCGAAGCTGGTGGATTGCCTGAATTCGCAAGCTGGAGACCAGCCTAAAGAAGAGTGAGACCCTGCCTCAAAAAATACCTGGGCATTGTGGCGGACACCCGTAGTCTCATTCACTGGGGAGGCTGAGACGAGAATTGCTTGAGCCCAAGAGTTTGAGGTTGCTGTGAGCTGCGTGAGGGTGACAAAGTGAAACTCGGTCTCAATAAGAAAAAAAAAATGTGATAGATGAATAGAACCACGAAGAATAAATTGCAAGTAGAAGGGCAGAGGGAGTGTAAGAGGTTGGTGACAAGGCTGTTCGGGTTAAGAGTGGGCTAACGAGGTGGAGGGGAGATGCAAAAGGGACCATGGGTGGAGCAGATGTTACGAGGGTGGATTTGATGGCAGTCCCCAGGTTACAGACAAGATAGGTTCTGTAAGTTTGATCTTCGTTGAATTTGTATGTAAGTCAGAACAGGTACATTTACCTATTACCTGTAATCGCCTCCCTTTGTAAGTGCAAGTTGTATGTAAGTCGGATGTTTGTAACTTGGAGACTGCCTGTATTTGCTTGTGTAAAGGATGTGGGGTTAGAAGGGTGGCGGCAGACAGATAGAGGACATGGTCCCAGTTCCTTTCACAGCTGAATGGATCTTGAAGGACAGATAATACCTTTAGAGCAGAGATGAGAAAAAGGCATTTCAGAGGAAAAAAAGACCATCATGAGTAAAATTCGGAAGCCAGGAATAAGATAGGGCCCGGAGAGGTGGACAGCACAGGGCTTACCGTACCAGTTTGTGTATTCTTTAAAAACAAACACTATGTCTCCCTTATTTCTGTGGTCTCTGAAATAGTGATTCCCAAATGCTGGCCCATTGACTGGGTGTGTCATACTGGGAGAGCTTCACACATCAGAGGTTCAGTAGAGCTGATGCAGGGTCCAGGAATTTTATTTGTTCGGTAATTTCTGTCATAGCCATTTTTCCAGTACCCCCATCTTCTCTTTCTTTGAAGTAATTTTCAAATCCTTTATTATCTTTGTCTTTCTTTTTTTTTTTTACATTGCAGCAATCACTGGGCCATGCCAATTCTATAGCGATTTTTCTTCGATCGGTCCCTATCCTCTGCATCTGTACGGTTCCCATTCTAATAGGCCTTGTCATAAAGATGGATCAGTGTTGGCAAAATCCAGCCTGCTGATTCTACTTCCATAATGCGCCACTACACACATAGCCTTAGAAAAGAACACTCCAAATGTCACTTTTATCCTGATATTCTACAGCCAGAAAACTACATGTATTGGTTATTAGAATTTGTTTGCAAGTGGTTTTCAGGCTGAGGCCTTTAAGTTTTCACTCGTCTGAGCATTGCCTCCAGAAATTCTGATGCTTTAGCTATGACTCGAATCTCTGATAGCCTCTATTTTAATAGGTCCCCCTAATAATTATTAGGGCCCAAAGTTTAAGAACTATAAGTACTGATGGGCAAAAGATGCCTGAGATTACAAATTAGCTCAAATCCCATAACAGGTTCATCAAGAGGTAACAAACTTTCCTTGGGATGAGTGTGAGGGAATTTCCAGGGAATACGGGGAAAAAAAAAAACATTCCGGGAACAATGACTAACGTATTCAAAAGGTCATATGATGGTGAGGGAATATGCTGACAGATTAAAACAAAGGCACATTTATAGACTTGTTTACAGAGAAAGGGCCTATTCAGACCTATTTGCATATAGAACTTGATATATATTTTTGATACTCTGCAGGTAAGCTCCCATTATTAGGTCCAGTTAATTTACTTGTAAACCTTAAAAAAAAAAATAGTCAATAGTTCAAATAAAGCTGAAAATCTTGGAATAGTCATATAACACTAGCAACAAAGTAAGAGAGTGAAAGTGTCTTAAAGAATAGATTAATATTTACTAACTTCTAAGATATATCTTGTCAGGATGTTGACTAAGAGAGAATAATATTCCCCAGAGGAAGAATCTCCTTGAAGTGGGAATGATACTATTTTCATATCAATTTATTTTCAGTGTGTCAGCATTTCCAGCTGGAAAGCTGATGTCACAATGCTCTCCTGAGAGGGGGAAGCCTTTGGTAAAGGCCTGTAATGTTAAGATGGTGGGACTGTCTACGTGTGGTTTAGCTAACTGCTTTTGGTTGGTCGGGTTGGGCTTTGTTTCAGGTCTTTTAATGCCATATTCAATGGAGCCAACTGCTATATGCTCTCTAAATCATTCGCTAAAAATGTCTGAGTCACTGTACAAATATGGTCTTGGTTCTGGACGAAGAGGAAAGCACAGGAGTGTTCACGAAAATCTCCCTTTGTAAATCGGTTTTCTGAGTAGTGACAGCTTAGGCTATAGTGAAAAAAGCTTTGAACCTGGCAAAGTTGGGTTCCAGTCAACTTTGATCTGCTGTCAAGTGTGTGCTGGCTGGGGTCACCTGGTCTCTCCCCCGGAAGGGGTCCCAGCACTTCTTCCCCAGCTGCCTGAGGGTGGGCAACTGAGGGCTCATAGCTGAGACCCTGCTTGGACTTGCTCTCGGTCAAGGAGAGCTGCCCCATCTCAGCATCCTGTCCTTCCCTAAGGATGGTCTGCGTCTAATCCTAATCCAGGGTATATTTCTGAAGGGTCAGCCCAGCCTTGGGACTCCCCATGGGGGTCAGCTGAAACCTCTAATGCAGGGGTATCCAACCTACAACCTGCAAGCTGCATGCTGATTTTTTTAAGGACTTTTTTGCTTATCTTTGTTGCCCAATATCATGAAAGATGTCCGCAGGCCTTTTTTATGCTAATCAGCTTCCCTTAGTGTTTGTGTATTTAATAACGTGTAGCCCAAGTCAACTCTTATTTTTCCAATGTGCAGCAGAGAAAAAAAAAAGGTTGGACACCCTTGCTAGTGCAACTGTGTCACAGTTCAACTTCTGCAACAATCAATTCCGTGAGTATTCCCCTATAAAGCAGCACACGAGTCTTCACTCTGAGTCTTTTTCCTGGGGAGCCTGACCTAAGACCCCTATGGAAATAAACAAAGGCCAACCAGATGAGCACAGCAGAGGCTGTTCACGCAGAGCTTGCTGTGGCCAGCGAGCTGATCACTTGTGTTTGGGCAGAGACTCAGAGCCAGGCAGAGGAGTGGGAAAGCTGTGAGTGGAAGAGGAAAGGTCTCAGATACATCCAGATTGTTGTTGGTATGGGGACACTGTGGGCAGGCTAGCTAGAAGCAAGGCATCCTAGGTGACCGGTTAGGGGTGCATATTTGGCTTTCTCTGATTGGCCCTAAATCGGAAACAGGGTCAAAAATTAGGGAAATCATCACACCGTTGCTCACACATTTATACATTGAGGAAAATAATACCTGCTCATGAGATGGTTGGACCTGATGTTTAATAAATTATAGGGAACAATTATTATTACTATTATTACCATGAATAGTATTTTAATACATCTGAACTTGCCTTAATTAAGTTCTTTGGATCTGACCTAATAGTGAAGAAATGAATTTGAATATACTTCTTGATATAATACATCTCGATGTGAAAATAAGTGAGCCATAAAGTCCTCCTTGACTCCCTTCTTTCTCATATTCCACCCTCAGTCTGTCAGGAAATCCTGTTACTTCCCTCTCTTAAAACATGCACTGAATTCAACCACTCCTAACCACCTCCCTGACACCATCCACCTTTGCGTGCCACCATTATTGCAAGAGTCTACCATTTTTCTCTCCATTCTCCCTGATTCCACCCTTGCCCACATATAATTCAGCAGTCAGAATGATACTGCTATCATGTAGGTCAAATCGTGTCACCCTTCTGCTCCAGAACCTTTCAATGGCTTTCCATTTCTTTTAAAGTAAAAACCAAAGTCCCTTAGATGGGTTCCAACTACCCGTACTTGGCCACTGTCTTCCCCAGCCTGTAAACTCTCTTACCTCATCCTATTTATTTGCTCTTCCAATCACACCTCTCCAGTCACGTCGTCCTTCTTGCTGTTCCTGGGCCACATCAGGCACACTCTCATCTCAAGGGCTTTGCCCTGGCTGCTCCCGCTGCCTGAAAGTCTCTTCCCCTGGCTATCTACATGGTTCATTCCCACAGTGCCTGCAAATCTTGGCTCCAATGTTATCTTCTTGGCGGTAATAAAAAAGAAAGTTAATAAGTGTTGGTGAGAATGTGGAGAAATTAGAATGATAACACATTCCCACATAGTGGGAACATAAGATGATACAGCTACTTTAGAAAACAGTTTCTCAAGAAGTGAAACATAGAGTTACCATATGGCCCAGCAATTCCACTCTTGGGTATTTACCCCAAAGAATGGAAAATCTATGTCCACATACAAATCTATACATGAATGTTCCTAGCAGCATTATTCATAATAGTCAAACAGCAGAAACAACCCAAATATCCATCAACTGATGAAAAACAAGGTGTGGTATGTCCATACAATTGGAGCATTATTCAGTCACAAAGAGGAACAAAGGACTGAGACTTGCTACAACATAGATGACCTGTGAAAACCTTATGTTCAGGGTAAGAAGCCAGACATAAAAGACTACATATTTGGCTGAGCATAGTCATTCATGTCTGTGATCCCAGCTCATGCCTCAATCCCAGGTGAGCTTGAGCTCAAGAGGTCAAGATCAGCTGGAACAAGAGCAAGACTCCATCTCTACCAAAACTAGAAAAATTACCCGGGTGTGGTGGTACACACCAGTATTTCCAGGAACTCAGGAGGCTGAGGCAGCTGAGACAGGAGGATTGCTGGAGGTGGAAGTTGCAGTGAGCTATGATCATACCATTGCATTCCACCTGGGGTAAAAGAGTGAGACTATGTCTCAAAAAAAAAAAAAAAAAAGGCTACACATTGTGTGATTCCATTTATATGAATTGTCTAGAATAGGCAAACTTGTAGAGACAAGGCAGATGAATGCCTGTGAGTGCTGGGGGCAGTGACTACAAATGGGTATTGAGTTTCTTTTTGGATCAATGAAAATATCCTGAAATTTGATGGTGGCTATGGTTGAACAACCTTGTGAAGATACTAAAACCCACTTTAAAATTGTACACTTTAAAATGGCGAATTTTAAAATATCATTTTCTTAAGAAGGCTAATATAACCATCATGCTTAAAATTGCATTTCTCAGCTCTGTGCCCATAGCACAGTGGTTATGGCACCAGCCACATATACCAACCAACACTGGCAGATTCAAATCCAGTCTGGGCCTGCTAAACAACAATGAGAACTACAATAAAAAATAGCTGGGTATTGTGGCAGATGCCTATAGTCCCAGCTACTTGGGAGGCTGAGGCAAGAGAATTGCTTAAGCCCAGGAGTTTGAGGTTGCTGTGAGCTGAGACACCACAGCACTCTACCAAGGGCAACATAGCGAGACTTTGTCTCAAAAAAAAAAAAAAAAATTGGCTCAGCACCTGTGGCTCAAGTGGCTAAGGTGCCAGCCACGTACACCTAAGGTGGCGGGTTCAAATCCAGCCCGGGCCCACCAAATAACAATGTCAGCTGCAACCAAAAAATAGCCAGGCGTTGTGGCGGGTACCTGTGGTCCCAGCTACTTGGGAGGCTGAGGCAGGAGACTCACTTGAGCCCAGGAGTTGGAGGTTGCTGTGAGCTGTGATGTCATAGCACTCTACCCAGGGGGATAGCTTGAGGCTCTGTCTAAAAAAAAAAAAAAAATTGCATTTCTCCCGTCCTCACCCTATCCTTCCCAATCATTCTTCTCTGTTCTATTTTTGTCATGAATTCTAATATAATATATACTTTACTTATTTATTAGGTTTATTGTTTATCTGTCTCTTTCCATTAAAGTGTAAGTGCCACAAGAGTATAGCCTATATAAACTAGGACCATATAGAAATCATGTCACACACATCAGAAAATATGCCTACTTAAAAGTGGGGCTTATAGCATCACAATTAATAAATTTTTTTTTTTCTGAAAGTGTTTATTTTGCTCTAAATGCTAAAAGGCCAAAGAGGAAGAGGAACAAGTTCTCGGATGAGGGAGTCAAGGTTTAAAGGGGTAGATATGCACGTTATAACAATGTGTAATAATAACATATAACTAACAGTAGTCATGAAGTTTTGTAAATGATTACGATCTTTTAAGCACTGTGTTAAGTAATTCATATACATTTTATTATTTAACCTTCACGATTATTTTATAAGCCAAGTATTGTCATTATCCCCACTTTGATACATGAGGTAATTGAGACACAGAAAAGACAGTAGCTTGTTCAGGGTCCCGCTGTACATGGTGGAGTCAGAATTTGAATCCAGATCTATCCGGCTGTAATATCTGTGTCCTTTTCCAGGTGACACAGAGCCTGCTCAAATTGGGTGGTCAGCCCTATGACCGCAGGAACAATGCCATATTAAGTCCTAGATACTTAACATACAGCACATTACTTAGATCATAGCAAGTGTCCAAAACATATTTATGAATGAATCAACGAAGTAACATTTATTAAATATCACGTCCATGGCATCAGCCCTCTCTGGCATCATCTGTGCCATTGGCCACTACTTCCATAGAAGCCATATTTCATCAAAGGTCATTAACATAGGCTAGGAATGGCCAATAGCCCCCCAACCCACCCAGCCTGGTGGGAAGTTCAAATCTGTGAGCTACTCCAGGGCTACAGTCTTTTCTGCTTCCTCCACATTCTCTACCCACTGGAAGGCAAAGCAAGTCTCAAGCCCACTTACTTTTTCCAGCACTCAGTGCCTTTCCACACCAGAGAGTGACATTGGCCTCCTTTCTCACTTTCTGGGCAGGAGCTCACACTGTCTGTCCCAAAGTGGAAACTTGTGTTCCCTTTAGCTTTGGCTGGTGACATTGCCAGATTCTCAGAATTCACAGTTGGTCTTATGACTTTTTTCCTTTGGAAGGGCTTTTGCTATGTGTCTTGATAAACGAGCAAAGTAAACAGTTTCATGATCTTGTTTAAGAGTAGAGGTTTAACAACTGGGATGCTTTTGTCTGTAACAGAATACCGAAAGTATATTGGCTTAAAGAACAAGGTCATTTTATTATGTCATGTAGCAAAATGTTGCCAGCCAGGGTGTTTCTGGAGTTGCTTAATCGAGCAGCTCAGGGATGTCGTTGTTCTGAATCAACTTAGTGTCCCTTCTCCTTGGCTTTCCCCTCTTGGTCCCAAGGTGGCTACCGCAGCTCCTAACATTTTCATGTGACACAACATGCAACAAAAGAAAAGAAGAGGGGAGAAAAGTCTCTCCCAGAAGCTCCCAGCGGACTTTCTCTTGGGAATCACAGATCAGACTATGGGCCCCAGTTACTAGCCCTGATCTGCCCCTCTTCCCACTACTCTGGATTTATGAGCCAAAGCACAGCAAATGCTCGTGCTACCTGTCACCTTCTTCTTCTTTTCTTTTTTTGAGACAGAGTCTCACTATGTTGCCCTCGGTAGAGTAGCATGGCATCACAGCTCACAGTAACCTCAAACTCTTGGGCTTAAGGAATTCTCTTGCCTCAGCCTCCCAAGTAGCTGGGACTACAGGTGCCTGCCACAATGCCCAGCTATTTTTTGTTACAGTTGTCACTGCTGTTTAGCAGGCCTGGGCTGGGTCCGAACCCACCACCCTCGCTGTATATGGCTGGCACCATAAACCATTGTGCTATGACACTGAGCCTATTATTCTCTTTTTTCCATAATATTTGAATATGTACATCTTAAGGACAAAAATATATGAGTATTCAATTGTTGTAATACTGTCCTTTGTAGAAATTCTTTTCCACGTAGGATCTTGTCCAGGATTGTGCACTGCCAAGTCTTACGAAGACTTTATAGCCTCCTTTTATTTGGGTGACTTCTTCAATCATTTTGCCTTTCACACACCTGACTTTTTTTTTTTTTTTTTTTTGCAGTTTTGGCCGGGGCCAGGCTTGAACCCGCCACTCCCGGTACCTGGGGCCAGTGCCCTACTCCTTGAGCCGCAGGTGCCACCCAACACACCCCTGACATTTTTAAAGAGTAAGCCAATTATTTAACTTTTGGGGTTTTTCTGTTTTTTTGAGACAGAGTCTCCCTTTGTTGCCCTCAGTAGAGTGCTGTGCTGTCACAGCTCATAGCAACCTCAAACTCATGGGCTTAAGTGATTCTCTTCCCTCAGCCTCCCAAGTAGCTGGGACTACAAGCGCCCGCCACAATGCCCGGCTATTTTTTTGTTGTTGTTGCCATTGCTGTTTGGCAGGCCCAGGCTGGTTTTGAATCTACAAGCCCTGGTGTATGTGGCTGGCACCCTATATTATTTAACTTTTCATAGAACGTCTCCCATTTTGGGTTTGTTTGGTGTTTCCTTATGCTTAGTATTAGATTATCCCTTTTTTCAGAATATGACCTAAGTGAGTGGTATCATCCTTTTCGGGGTATCACCTCTGAGGGTGTCTACCTGCCCCTCACTGGTGATACCACTTTTGATCACCTGGTCAAGGTGATGTCTGGTTTCTCCACTGATGTATGATTTGTTTAACCATAAAGGAAAATTTTGTTTTAAAATAACAGATTATTAGACATCACACTACAATAACTCAGAGCTGAATTTAAATACAAAATTGTTCATGCTCACTTGTTTGTGCACAGGAAACCTACTCCACCCCATCAATGATACTGAGTTTCAGAGAGAATAAGACTCCAAAGCATTATGTTACAGAAAATGATGATCTAAAGAAGTAAAGGGCTGGTATCAGAGACAGCCCTGGGACCAGTGTACCCTGTCCCCGATCTGCCATCCTTTCGACTCTGCTGTACTCATGACTCCACTCTGCTCAGTTGTCACCAAAGAACTCTTCGAAAGAAGAAATCCCATCCCTCCCCTCCTTGTCACTTGGCATGACTGGATAACCAACACTCCAAGTCTTCAGTTCAGACTCCAGATCTGGTCACATTAAAACACTATCCATGTCCAAACTGGAAATGAGTTTCCTGTTTTATCATTTAAATGAGTTACCTTAATCCCCCGTTATCTCGGCAAACTTAACTTCTCACTGCTCCCTGCAGCTTGGAGCCAGCCAAGAATGAGATAAAGAGGCTGGACTACAGCAGGTTGGATTCCCTCCACAGAGGTGCCTTTGTGTGACTTGTGGAGTAGAAGAGTAATGACTGTTTTTTTTTTTTTTTTTCCTGGCTTGAAACAGAATCGACTGTGCTATTTTGAAATCTACCAAAGGCAGACAGTCCAAGAACCTATAATTGTGGAGAGACACGGTCTTTTCTGGCAGCTGTGTCTGTGTGTGTAGGTTGTGAAAGGCAGTCCGGGCCAGCAGCAGACTCAGCGCCAGGCAAGCTGGGATGCAGACCCAGTCTGTCATTATACTAACATAGTTTCTGCATTGCCATTTTGTTCCCGAGAGCAAGCAGTGACCTTTCTGTGCTTCTGCTTCTCCAGCTAGAGACAGGGAGAGCTTCTCTGACACGCTGACACGGGTATTTTATGAGAACAAATAGAACGCAGTGAATGGAACCAATGTTAGCGGTCCTGCCACTCCCTGGCTGTGGGACTGTCGAGGGCTGAATGATGTCCCTCCGAAACTCACATCTAGAAGTCCTAACCCCCAGTATGTGCCTGTATTTGGAGATGGGGTAATTCATTTAAAATGAGGTCATTCATCCTAAAACGATGTGAACAGACAGTGAGAAGGAAGGTAACGTCTCAAAGATGAGAAGGGAAACTCCAGAAGACACCAACCCTCTGGCTTGGGCCACTGGCCTTCCGAACTGTGAGGAAACACATTTATGCCATTTAAGCCACTCAGTCTGTGGGGCTTTGTTACAGTCACCCTGGCAGACTAACATAGGAAATGTCGCTTAACCCTTCTAGACAGGATAAATGGTGTAAATTGCAGGGCCCCAAATAAATGAAAATGTGTTAAAAACTCATTAAGAATCTCAAGACAGTGACAGCAGAGCATGAAACCAAATGTGGGGACCCTCTCAGCTCTAGGCCCCGTGCCGCTCGCTGTACACACCACCCGCCCATGGAGCCGGTTCTGCTGCTAGGCCTCAGTGTTATCATCTGGAAAGTGGGGGTGATAATTGCACTTACCTTTAGGGTTGTTGGGAAGATTCTATCAGATTCCAGGACTAAGCACTCATGAAAGGCTGATCAAGAAAGGTGTTCAAAGTTTGACATGAATTGTCACGCCCTGGTTGAGTCTCAGGATCACGAGAAAGAATGGGTTGTTTTCTTTTTCTCTGTTTATGGTCAATGAGCCATGAGCCTCCTCAGTGGGAGAAGAGGGTATACATGGGAGGGAGCGAGCACGGACATTTGAGGACTGAGAGGTTCTGCTGGGATGAACAGTGCAGATTGTTTGATGATTTACTTAAAGTCCCAGCGTCTCTGCTGCAGGCGGAGCCATTTCTTTCCCCTCCTTCGCTCTGGCCTGCTGACCAGGGAGGACGCACCGCTGAAAGTAGCATTTGGACCTGTGGTGCTGCCTGACTTTCTGACAAAAGTGTTATTATTTCCACACATCTGACTCTTTTCTTCTATAAATAAATAAAGCTTCGGAAGGCAACTGAACACAACTCTGATGTCTAAAATAGGGCAAGACAAACACAGATGATGTGTATGAGATTAATCCTCAGGAGGAAGGCAAGAAAGGCGGGGGATTTGGAGTGGCAGTTTGGAAGGGGGCAATTATTTTATGTGACATGTTGATAATCTTCTAAAAGAATTTGGAAGCCAGCGGGTTGAATGGATTAGAATGAAATGCCCCACACTAATACTTTTTCAAAGAGTATTATTTCATACAGTCACATGGCAATAACTTTTAGTGTAAGACATGAAGTTCTAACTGAATCTTCTGCTGGTAATTTCAGCAGACTTTACAGCACAGTGAACAGAACAAATCTCAGTGGTTCTTCTTTGCAATTTCCTTGAAATTCAACATCTCCCGTGGTGAGCTCAATCTAGGGTCCAACCCTTGTCCTTCTTAAAATATGATGGAATCAGTGATTCACGATGTTCATTGATTGCCCTTTTGATGAGAACACTCACAGCATTACAAATAATTCTGACAAGAAAGCAGCATCTTTCCTTGGACCACTGGCTGCTCTCACAAATGTACTCAATAAAATAAGAGGGAGCCCTCTGGGAGGCCGAGGCAGGAGGATCACTTGAGGTCAGGAGTTCTAGACCAGCCTGAGCAAAGTGAGACACCCCGTCTCTACTAACATAGAAAAATTAGCTGGGCATGGTGGTGAGTATCTGTAGTCCCAGCTACTTGGGGGGCTGAGGCAGGAGGATGGCTTGAGCCCAGGAGTTTGAGATTGCTATGAGCTAAGCTGAGGCCATGGTACTCTAGCCTGGATGACAGAGTGAGACACTGTCTCAAAAAAAAAAGTAAAATGGGGTTGACTGAGATTGAAGAAAGTTTTTTGTGTGTGACACAGATAGGATATGCTCTGATTTTGTTCTTATCATAATTAAATCATACCCGAACTCTTTCAAGATCCCAAGTGATCTGGCTGCTGTTGTGGGAGGTTGGAGAAAGATAAAACAGTATTCACACTCCCCTTCTTTTGGTCTTTGTTTATTGTCCCTATAACCATGGCCTCTTCATTCTAGTTACTCTGGGAAGGAATGAGGTAGAACAGGGCCATGTAATTAATATAATGATATTTAATTAATACACAGTGATAATTATATGTTGTAAACTAATACACTCTAAAAATCCTGAAGTTGTGTGGCAAAATTATGCCACCAAGACAGATGAGGCTGACCCAAAGTAATGACACAAAGAAACACCACTTAGAGACAAACTCTATCTTGATCGCCAGATAATATCTTAAGAACTTTTACCTCATTTCAGAATAAAAACACTTCTTTTTGTCTAGTCCATGGAAAGGTCAAATGTTCTCACATTTATTATCTCATTCGAAGTCACAGTATCAGTTAAGCTCTTGCAGGTGGTAAGACATTAAAGAACTCAGGTATTCAGATTACCTCCGGTGGAAGAAATCTACTGTGGGACTACCCGAAGAAGCAAGGAAACGCAGGACACCGCTGAACCATCAACCTTCATGAGAACATGAACATGGTTCCCATTTCAACAACAGCTCTACTAGCCTCTAACCTTGTAACTCAGCCTCCCAGCACAGACTATATAACATCAAACTGGACTGGATCACGCTCCTCCCTTGCCCTGTGACCTTGGCAAGTGACTTAAACTCTCTGTGGTTTAGTCTCCTCATCTGTGAAATGGAGACAGGATTGAATTTAGTATATATTTAAAGCATTTAGAATACACCTTGAGTATCCCTTACCTTGAACTACTTGGGACCGGAAGTGTTTAGGATTTCAAGTTCCTTCCAGTTTTGGAATGTTTGGATTATGCCTATCAGTTCAGCATCCCTAATCTGAAGGTCTGAAATCTGAAAGGCTCCAGGGAGCATTGCCTTGGAGCGTCACATCGGTGCTCAAAACACTGCAGATTATAGAGCATTTTGTATTTTGTATCAGATAAGGGCTGCTCAATCTAGCACAGAAATTGGTATGTGCTTGCTATCGTCATTATTATTATTGTTTGTATTTTCACTTCCTTCTGGGGCTGCTGTCCTCCACCCCCATGGTGTGTACCAGCTCATGGCTTCTCACTTCTGGTTTTTCCATGCGTATCTCCTGCTACCCTTCCTTTTCTGCTTTATGTTTATTTAACTTCAGCTCACTGGCTCCTCTATCCTTATTTTCTATTCCTTATGCTTCCATTTTCTCATGCTTCTTTTCATTGCCTTTATTCTATGTGCCTCCACTCTCTTATCTGTTTTTTTTTTGAGATAGAGCCTCAAGCTGTCACCGTGGGTAGAGTACCGTGGCATCACAGCTCACAGCAACCTCCAATTCCCTGGGCTTAAGCGATTCTCTTGCCTCAGTCTCCCGAGCAGCTGGGACTACAGGCGCCCGCCACAACGCCCAGCTATTTTTTGGTTGTAGTTGTCATTGTTGTTTGGCAGGTCCAGGCTGGATTGGAACCTGCCAGATCTGGTGTATGTGGCTGGGGCCTTAGCTGCTTGAGCGATAGGCGCTGAGCCTCCTTGTCTGTTTTTTTATGTATCTCACACAGAGAAGACTTGATGGGCCAGTGAATGGCTATTTGGTACAGATCTCTGATGAGCAGTTAAGAAACTGAAGCTTAAAAATGTCAAGCGATGCTTGGTCTTATAACTCAGAGCACACGCTTTATTTAATTTTCCTGAGGAAGAGGTGCTATTTTTTACACTTCCTCTTATTTATTCAAGAATGGGAAAGGATTTTTTTTTTATTTTTTGCAGAAATGACATCCTGTAATGTAAAAGGTACTCCTGTTACATTTAGAATTCCAGCAATACAGGGTCAAATGAAAATGATCTAAGCTGATAACAGCAGAGAGGCTTACAGCATTGAAAAGACAGATACACTAACGTGACAGTTGTGATACTTTCTCTTTGCTTTCTCAATACCTTGGCTAGTTTAACAAACCACAGTACTAATTATCTGGCAGGGCAGAAGCCGCACAGTCAGCATCCTTCAGTGGAAAGGCTTCTCTGAAGACAGAATCTAGAGGGACAAGGGAAAACAGCAGAGAACCCAGGTTTTATAGACTTGGGAGACAGATGCTCTACCTTGAAGATTTATTTATCAGCATCTTGTTTCAACTCGCCAGGAAAATTCCTTCAATGAAAGCATTTATTTAAGGCAACTGTCCCCTCGGCATCGTACGTCTGTTTAACTGAGCTAACGCTTATTTCTCTTAGTCCTCTTTGACAGAAGTTTCTGGATTGAAGTTAACACGCCATTTTATAAGGTAAATTGTAATTAAGTAGAAGAATTCGAGTTCAGTATTAGGAAAGAGTAAATATAGCAACAGTAGATTAATGATTATCTGGGTGAAAAGATGAGTGGAATAGAAATTAATGGATCAGTCTGAGGCTTGAAAATCATATATAGCATTAGTCCAGAGAATGTCAACTTGGGTAAATTTTAATCAGTAGTTAGCCATGATATGCTATTCAAAAACTGAGCCTTACTAAATATTATGGCAGATGAAGACCAAGAGGGGTGTTACAGGTTATGACTCATACTCTGTTGTGGATCTATCATGTTCCCAAGACCTCTAAAGAGGTGTATGCACAGTGTGGGGCGGTAGGAAGGATGGCAGTGACCTGTCACCCCTAAGAAAGGTCTGACAGCTGGGGAAAGACTTGGACTGCTTGAGATGAACCCTATGCAGATGATCAGCGTGGAATGGAAAACAGGAATTGCTCCTATGTATTTAAAGGGCTGGCTCTCCATCGTGGTGGCCTCTCTCAGAGCATGGGAAACAGACGGACTTTTTAGGAAATTCAATTAACTAAATTTGTAATGGGGTTAATTGTTTAAGGAAATTTAATGTGTTTAATTTAGCCATTCATTGAACAGTAACCAAAGACCATAAAAAGCTGTCATTCTTATTTTTAATTAAATTTCTTTTCAACTTATAAATACACTAATAAAATGAGTAAGTTGAATGTAACTAGATTTTTAGATGTAACTGGTAGGTAACTAGAGAATGAAAGCACAATTGGGTTGCAAGGAAAGAGTGATTAAAATAAGACTCTCCACTGGGAGCAAGATAGTATACTTATTTCTAGACTGTGTCTATGGGCAGGAAGGGAGTGCGGAGGGGGGTTGGATTCATAACTGATGTCAATGATGATAGCTGCGTAGTGGCTTAATATTCAGCTACAGGATATTAAAATAGTATCTGGACTATCACCAATGCCACGCTTAGAGTCAGACTGAATACGCAGCAATTTTCTTCAGAAGGCATTCTTAAGCTAATCTTGTTTCATTTGGATTTGGGTTCATGATTTATACCAGGTGTTTAACCCATCCTGTGTTTGGCAACGTGACTGGGATGAGAACAATTGGAGGCACCTGGATCCCTTGTCTTCTGTCTAATCAAGTTATTCCTCAACTTCTAAAGACATAGCTCAGAGCAGGTGAGGAGTTGAAAGCAAAAGATGGCATTCATTCATTCATTTAGGGAATTTTTTTTTTCTAGATAGAGTTTAACTGTTGCCCCAGGCTAGAGTGCTGTGGCGTCACAACTCACAGCAATCTCAAACTCCTCATCTCAAGCAATCCTCTTGCCCAACCTCCCAAGTAGCTGGGACTACAGGCACCTGCCACAATGCCCAGCTAGTTTTTCTAGTTTTAGTAGAGACAAGGTCTCATTCTTGCTCAGGCTGGTCTTGAACTTCTCAGCTCAAGCAATCTACCTGCCTCAGCCTTCCAGAGTGCTAGGATTAAAGGTATGAGCCACCTTGCCTCACCTATTTAGTGAATTTTTAATGAGTGTCTATAGGACAAAACATGATTCTAGATTCCATAAAGGATGTAAAGATGAAGCAAATTAGCAACCTGCCCTCAAGGACTGTGAGGAACTTATAGCCAGAGAAGAATGTAAATCATCCATAAAAGTAATAGTATAATTGTTTCATGTCATAAGGAAAAGGGAAATATGGCCGGGCATGGTGGCTTATGCCTATAATCCTAGCACTCTTGGAGGCCCAGGCAGGCCAATTGCCTGAGCTTAGGAGTTCAAGACCAGCCTGAACTAGAGTGAGATCCTGTCTATTAAAAAAAAAAAAAAAAAAGCTGGGTATTGTGGCAGGTGCCTATAGTCCCAGCTAATAGGGATGTTGAGGCAAGAGGATCCATTAAGCCCAAGAGTTTGAGGTTGTTGTGAGCTATGAAACCATGGCACTCTGCCTAGGGTGACAAAGTGAGACTCTGCAACTTTTTTTTTTTTTTTTTGTAGTTTTTGTCCGGGGCTGGGTTTGAACCCACCACCTCCGGCATATGGGGCTGGTGCCCTACCCTTTTGAGCCACAGGTGCCACCCACAAAGTGAGACTCTGTCTCAGAAAAAATAAATAAATAAAAAGAAGAAAGAAAAAGGAAAATATGTTGACTTACGATCTATGATGTGTCAGGCAATGTGTTCTGTCATCTTGCATATGACAACTCGTCAGATCCTTGGAACAACTCGTGAGATGGATTTTAGTAGAAATGGGAAAAACTCATTAGTAACTGAAGACATTATTGGGGAACCTGGACGCAAAGTAATTCAGTTTGCACAGTGTGGGCCTATGAAGAAGAGGTGAAAAAAAGTTCAGAAAGGTAAGTTGGATGCCAGTCCAGAAGGTCTGGGGTTTGGTCCTTTGTAGAAGGGGGTCATTCAAGTGTTTTTTTGTTTGTTTGGTTTGTTCGTTTGTTTTGAGACAGAGTCTCACTATGTCGCCCTGGGTAGAGTTCCAGGGTGTCTCAGCTCACAGCAACCTCAAACTCTTGGGCTTAAGCAATTCTCTTGCCTCAGTCTCCCAAGCAGCTGGGACTACAGGTGCCCACCACAATGCCCATCTATTGTTTGTCAAAGTTGTCATTGTTGTTTACCTGTCCTGGGATGGTTCCAACCCACCGCCTTCGGTGTATGTGGCTGGCGCCCTAACCACTGTGTTACAGGTGTGGAGACCATTCAAGTGTTTTGAATGGCATCAGGAGAGATTGGGCTGTGCTGTAGAGAGTCTGGGAGACTGTAAAGACCAGACAGGCAAAGGACAGGAGCTGAGTCTGGGGAGCCTTACCTGGTCTGCATCTAAACAAACCAAGCACGGAATGTCGGAATGTCGTCCCCATACCTGCACAAGTTTGGGGATGGGGAACAAAAAGTCAGCTTGTTGTCTGTTACTCCAGAGGGCAGAGGCGAAAGTGTGTAAATTACAGGCAATCGCTGCTTTAAACAGAGAAAGAAAAAAATAGCTTTGTAGTCAAATAGACCTCATTTTTGATCCCAGTTCTGGTCTTCAGGAGCAATTTATTTACCAGCCTTGCAGAGCCTTTGATTCCTTCTGTTAAAATGGTGTTACTCTCACTCACCTCACAGGATGTTTGTGAAGAGAAAAGACACAGGACAGAGGTCTTTAGGGCCGGGCGGGAAAGTTAGTAAAGCAAGATCCAGATCCAGAGTAGAAAGATCTTCAGTGGTGGGCTGCTTCCTTTGCTTGTATGCCCCTTGTCGCTGGGTAAGTTCAAGAAGCTGCCTGTCAGGGATGGTGTACCGGGGTCCTGGCACCCTAATAGGTGGTTGCATCAGATGACCTTTAGGGTCAATTTTAAGTTCTACTTTTGTTATTCTCTGCAGCTTCCCTCCTGCCCTCCAGTCGTGATAGTATCTGGAAAAATTCATAGGTATTAAGGTAAGGCTGATTATAGGAATAACTAGGCAGAAAATGGGTATCTAATTAGTGTTGAAACCACAAGAGTCATAATTGTGCATTTCTAGTAAGCCAGCTTGGATCCAGGTAGTGGGCAACTTCTGGGTACCCTCTCTTTCTTTTGCTACCATACCCAGATCCTTTAGAGTTTCCTCGAAATACTCAGAGCCAGTGGTTTTGCAATGTTTATTTAAGTGTTTGATTGTCTTTAAAAAGTATTGTGGTGAAGCCTAAAGATAAGAGTTATAACTCTGGTGAAAGGGAGGGGTGAAGGAGCCTGAAATCTCATCCACTGGTTCCTTCCTCACCCACTCTGCCTGATGGTTGGTTTGAATACTATTGCTCCAGACCTGGCCTGTTTTCAGTTTTCCTTTTGAGTCCTTTGTTTTCTGGATTCTGGTGGCAGCTGTTATCACTCCAGCTGCAGAGGGATGGGAGGCAACTTCCTGTTATTCTATCCTGCCATCCCTGCGGTGGTGGGACCTTCCCTCCCCCATCTCCTGTGGCTGGCTGTAGTTGGGGAAGAATGTGAGCCTGGATGCAGCTATCCTATGAGTAGGGCTGGAGGAATGGCTGGTAGCCACACAGCCACTGTTTGAAGGCATTTAGGGAGAAATGCAGGCAACAGGCATTGAGAGACCAGTATGTCCCTGAGAGAGGGGGATGGATGAGTAGCTCAGAGAGGTTAAGTTTTTGATCCAGAAGTTATATGAGGGAGGTAGGGGGGAGACTGGCGAGTAGGGGAAGGGAAGGGCTCTGATCAAAGCGTAAAAAGAGAGAAAAAAAGAACAAGAAGAGGTCATTGAAGTTTTGGGGTGAGAGATTACTTGGGGGTAGAGTGCATTTAAGGAATGGAAAGAGAATGGAAGCTATATGATGATCCATTTTCTGGCACCCTACATATTTATTCGACCTTTTTCTTGAGTTGGGTTTGGGTATAAAAAATAACAACAACAGGGATATTAAGCATGAAACCTGCTCTTTAGAGTGTGGGAAGGCAGGAAAAGTATTTAACTGGACACAAATAACCACGTTTCCACATTTGTACAGCCTCAATTTACAACAGCCTTACAATTTGTACAGCCTTACAACAGCCTCATTTTAGAGAAAGAGGTAACTACGGTTGTGTGGATGGATGTTTTAGTGACTTGCTCAAAGCTGGGCCAAGAACAAGTCCTTTTTCTATCTGCTGTAGCACACAGCTTAGTCTTGGCAGAGGACAAGGACTTTAATTAGGCTTTGAGAGAAGGGTGGGACTTAACACACAGGAGAGTGGGGATTCCAGTTGGACAGAAAGGTGAGAGCCAAGAGCTCTGTGAGTAGACCTGTTTGACTACAGCACCAGGGTTCCCAGGAGTGAAGTGAGATAAGGTGGGGAAGGTTAAATAGCCAGGTTAGGGAGAGAGTTTTAAGCAGCTAGAAAAAGTGCAGGGAAAGAGGGACCTGATATAGAGGGGAAGATGTTGATGACAAAGCCAAACATTGTTTTAGAAAACTTATCTGGTACTGGTGCAGAGGATGAAATAGACCTGGGGGACATTGGAGTCAGAAATTCAAGTTAGGAGTGTGGAATGGTGTAGATGCGACAAGTTACCACAGTAGGGTAATAATATAAAACAGGTCCATGAGGGCAGTGGCCGGAGCCTGTGGGTTCTTTCTTTTCTTTCCTTCCTTTTCTTCCTTCCTTCTTTCTTTCTTCTTCTTCTTCTTTTTTTTAATATTATGGTATTTGAAAGAGTGTAGATTATAGATCCTTCGGATATGGAAGGAGTAAAATGCCTTTGGAGTCAAATAGACTTCGGTTTCAATCCCACTTCTGGGTGATCTAGAGTAATTTACTTACCATAGGCTTTGCTAAGCCTTTGAGCCCTTATGTTAAAATTGGGCTAATAACAATTTACAGGATGGTTGTGAGGATTAAACTAGATGCAATGCTGAACTCTGCATCCTTCTACAATTTTTGGCAGAACAGTGAAATGTATGATATGTCATAAATCCAAAAGCAAACAATAAAAACCAACAGAAAGTTAATGATCAATTCATTGTTTTTTCTAGAAGATGATGGTTAACATGCTACCTATGGAAATAAAGCTGGTTTTCACCACTCAGTTCTGCCTTGGATCAGATATCGGGTAAATTCAAATAACCATCTTTTGAAAATCTTTCTTTTCTGTCACTCAGAGGGACTATACAGCAAAATATCTGTCAAGGGTAAATGTTAGTTAATTTTTAATCGATTGCTCACTTACTGCAATTGGTTCTATTCGACAGTAATTATTCTTATGTGGTTTGCTAACTTGGTAGTGGAGTCTCCCCCATCTCCTTTCAGTTACGCTTTAGAGTCCTTAAAGAGGTAAACAGCAATTTTTCTTGCTCCAGAGATTCAGTTTTATTTGCTTGGGAAGCTTGTGTGGTGTGATGTTCATCGCTAAAAGCAGAAGCAGCCACAAGGTTGATAACGCCACCAGTTAACAATTCAGAGCTGGGTCTCCCTTTCTAGGCTTCTCTTCCAAATCTTTGAGGAGTGCTTTTGGAGTTCTAAATTCCCTCCCCAAGGGAACACCCAGCGGTCCCAGGAGAAAGGGGCAGAAGGGTGAGCTGACGTTTTCCTTTATTTGCATGGCTTAAAGCTAGCCATTTTCTGCACCACGCGCCGTCGGGCTCGGACTTGCCCGTGACACGGAGGCAATTGTTGTTCATTAAACAGGAGGTTGCGGGGGTTACTTTCATTTCTGATCCGGAATCTATACCAAATACATCAGGAAAAGTTAAAAACGCCCGATCCGCTAGGTTCTCTCCCATCGCATTATCTCCCCTCTTCAGAGATAGCAGGAAAGGCAGCATTTTTTTCCATCAACACCCACTTCCAGTCCTGGGCTGGCTCAGCGAGGAATGTGTAAAATTAGTTGACTCCGGTGAGTGACTCGGGCCGGGCCCAATGGGCGGGCGCGCAGTCGCGGCCGGCCCCGCCCCCTTGCCGCCTCTCTTTGGCTAATTCCTGCAGGGAGGGAGGAGAGAAGGGGCGGCGGGAGGGGAGGTACCTGGGACTGGGAGTGATGTCAGCTCCCGGCGCGGTGTCTGCTCGGATTCCTGACATGGTGTAGGGCGGGCAGGGTGGGGAAGGCGGCGAGTGGACCTGAGTGCGGCGGGGCGGGCCAGCTGGGGCTTTCGGCTCCGGGGCGAGGAGGACCAGAACTTTTGAACTAGTGCGGGCGGCTCGCCACCCCCCAGGTAAGGGCGTTTCGCTCCGCTCGGAGCCCGGAGGGAAGTAGCACCGTTGTGTGGTTGCAGCTGGGTGTTGCGGCTGCTCCTCCGCTTTCCTGGTGGATTTCCTTTTCCAACTCGGGTTTCCCGGTGGGAACCGGCACTTTTTGGGGCGTGGAGGGTGGGGGTAGGGCTTAAACTCCCGGGGCTCCGAACTACCTTAAATGAGAAAACCACCTCCAGGATTGCACGTTTGGACATGTAAGATTTCGTCCGTGTTCTTAGACCCCCACACCCTAGACTCCCAGTAATACTTCCAACCAGAGGGGTGTGTGTGTGTGTGTGTGTGTGTGTGTGTAGGGCGTGATTTTAAAATGCCACAATTTTTTTTTTAATGAATCATTGACTCAAAAATCATGCACTTTGAAAGATAAAAAGTTCTGTATTTTAAAAGCCCCCCATGGCCTATGATGCATTCAGTAAAAGAGCATCAGCGTTATTCTTATAAATCAACACGTCAAACATCCCTTTATATAGTCCAGTCAGAATGTGAGAAATTCAATAGGGGTGTATTAATTATAAGCTTGTGAGAAAACTGGTCTCTTGGGGGCACACTTTCAAAACGCCAACTCTTAATTCACTCTTGACGGAGATCCCTTTTATAATAGCTGCCAACTTTGTGATCTGGAGGGGTTAGGTTAGGAGTCTGCTGGGAATCTCCAGATCTGTTTCCTGCGGCTGCTAGAAGGGGCTGCTGGTGGTGGTGTTCGGGGATCATTTTCAGAGCGGAGAGTTTTAACTGGGAAATGTGGTGAAAGGCGTGGCATACAAACTCTTAATTACAAGGACGTGAATTTTTCAACATGTGGGACCAAAACAAATCCTTGCTTTCAGTAAGAACTGCAGAGAGTGACAGAGAGAGAACTTAAAAGACTAAGTTAGGTATTTAAAGAAAGCGGTTGCCTGTTGGGAGGATGAAAAGTGAAAGAATATGATTCTGATTTTTGTTTATTTCCTGTTTCAAACCTTTTCCTTTTTCCTGCTTGGGGAGTTTGTGTGCTCAGGTCCCTAACTGGGTGTGATTGACTTTCTGGGGAAAAAATTAACTCCCTAGCTGATTCAGAACTCTTGCTTATCAGAGCTTAAGGCAGTTCCCCCTTTATTTCACCTCCAAGTTCCTTTTCAGCAGTGAGGATCCTCCTGCTGCTAGGTCTGTAGGAAATGGCTAGTGGACTTCATGGTGAGTCAAAGCCTATGTCCCAGACCTGAATGAAAGGGCATTTCCAGGAGATGGGGAAAGAAAGAAACCATAACATTACGTGTAATAAACCCAACCAAATCAGGAAACGTGGTGGAGGACTTTATAGATGGAATTCTTGCCAGAGCTAGAAAGAAATTTTTGTTTTGCTCTTGCTCATTTAACACCTGGGTCTGTATTGTTTTTAATCCCTGAAAATAATGAAATAACACAGGGTGGATAAAGAGCAGTGCTTTACAGGAAAGACCAGAATATCTTAATTTTGGTTTGTGTTTTGGACTGTGGTACAGAATGCCTCTGTGATAATAATGGTGAGCCAGTCTTTTCTGTATATGTTCTGCTGGAAGGGGAAGTACGTGGAACACAGTTTATTTTCCAGTGTACTTTGCAGGAAGAGATCTGGAATTCCAGTGGGCTTGCTGTAGCCTAGGCTGATAGCTGTTCCTACTGCAACTTGTAATACCAAAAGATGGAGCTGCAGAACCAGATGGTTAAGGTTAATTATCTTTAGGATGTTATCCTGATGTCTTAGATTCAGATTCGTACTTTCTTTCTAAGAAACGAGTCCTAGCTTAGGGTCTGGAATGTACCAAAGCTCTAACTTTAATTCACAGTTTAAGCAATAGCCGTCATTTTAAATATCTTGTTTGAACCAATATTCCTCTTGGTCCTTGTTTATGAGGCAGTTGTGCTGTAGTAAAACATGATACTTTTAAAGAACAACACTTAAGATGTTTGAGTCATTGAGAAAAGTAGGATCAGGTTATGGCTAAATTATTATTTTTATTATTTTTTGAGATAGAGTCTCACTTTGTTGCTCTTGGTAAAGTGCTGTGGCATCATAGCTCACAGCAACTTCAAACTCTTGCCTCAACCTCCTGAGTATCTGGGACTACAGGTGTTTGCCACAACACCCAGCTAATTTTAAGACAGGGATCTTGCTCTTGCTCAGGCCGGTCTCAAACTCTTGAGCTCAAGCATTCCACCTACCTTGGCCTTCCAGAGTGGCGGTTGAATTTTTTTGACCAACAACTATCATACTTTCGTGCTTCTAGTAGCTACTTTAAAAATTAGGGTCATCTGGCCTTCATGGACAAATGTTGACTTGAAATCCAAGACACACCGTTGTTCTAAATCAATAGTGCCTAACTTCAAAGGTGTCACAGACATTTCTTAGGAACAAGTTTATCTAGGAAGAGTTAGTTCACTGTTTATCTAGTGTTTTGTCACTCGATGTACCATGAGATAAATCAGATCAAGGTCTGTTTTCTCTCAATTAGCTGACCTCTTTTAAAACCTGTTTTTCATATTCTTTTTTAATTTATTTTTTATTTTTACATATACATGTGTTTATTAGGTTTCCACTTTCTGCCTTCAAAAATTAAAAAGGCTTAAAATTTAACAACAATAACAATGTTTGAGATAAGGACTAGAAACAAAAACCTCGTAAAGAATGAACGAAGATAGGCTCGGTGCCTGTGGCTCAAGCGGCTAAGGCGCCAGCCACATACACCTAAGGTGGCGGGTTCGAATCCCCAGCCCGGACCCGCCAAACAACAATGATGGCTGCAACCAAAAAAAAAAAAAAAAAATGGCCGGGCATTGTGGCGGGCGCCTGTAGTCCCAGCTACTTGGGAGGCTGAGGCAGGAGACTCTCTTGAGCCCAGGAGTTGGAGGTTGCTGTGAGCTGTGATGCCATGGCACTCTACCCAGGGGGATAGCTTGAGGCTCTGTCTTAAAAAAAAAAAAAAAAAAGAATGAACGAAGATAAATACATTCAGAAAAGAAATCAGATGATTGCTGCAATGAAGTATTACACAATAATAATAATAGTAATGCAAAGAAAGTAATATTCACATTGTCAAATAAGAGTATGTCTATTATAGAATGCTTTGACTCTGAGGTTCAGTATGGAGTCATTAATTAACTGCTTCTTATTTTTTCCAAAGTCAAAAAATAGACAACTAATATTTATAAATAAAAATAAAAGATAATTTGAAAAAACAGAGCCAAATCTTACTGACAATAGAAAAAAAAGAAACACTTCAAAATCATTCTTCTTAATCTGGATATGCCTGATATTAAAATTGGAAAAAATATATTATTATAAAGGGGAAATTACAAACATAATTCACTTTTAAATGAGGATGCAGTATCCTGTATCCTAAACAACATATTAACACGTTGAAGTAAAAATTAATGTTTAAGTAATGTATGTTACAATCAAATCCAATTTATGTGAGAATTAGTCACTATTTTTTTTCTTTTCCTTACCCTCACCTCCTCCCTCCTTCTCTGTCTGCTCTCCCCTTCCCCCATGCCCCACCATTTCATTAATTGTCACTAATTGTCCTCATATCAAAGTTGAATACATAGGATTTATACTTCTCCATTCCTGTGATGCTTCACTAAGGATAATGTGTTCCACCTCCATCCAGGTTAGTATAAATGCTGCGAAATCTCCATTTTTTTTTTAATGGCTGAATAATATTCCATGGTATACATATACCACAGCTTACCAGTCCATTTCTGGGTCTAAGGGCATTTAGGCTGTTTCCACATTTTAGCGATTGTAAATTGGGCTGCAATAAACAGCCTAGTACAAGTATCTTTATAATAGAAGGTTTTTTTCCTTCTGGATAGATGCCCAGTAATGGGATTGCAGGATCAAATGGGAGGTCTAGGTTGAGTTCTTTGAGGTTTCTCCATACTTCTTTCCAAAAAGGTTGTATTAGTTTGCAGTCCCACCAGCAGTGTAAAAGTGTTCCCTTTTCTCCACATCTGTGCCAGCATCTGCAGTTTTGAGATTTTGTGATATTGGCCATTCTTGCTGGGGTTAGATGATATCTCAGGGTGGTTTTAATTTGCATTTCTCTAATAATTAGGGATGATGAGCATAATATTCTTGAATATTTTTATTTTTGTAAATTAATTTAGATTATATCAATAATTGGTTACATTAAAGTTAACTTTTTGAGCTTTTCATCTCCCATATTTAAAAGTACCTATATTTCAAACAGCCAGATTTTCAAACTTTAACTGAAAGAAGACCTCTTCCTGCATTCTACCTTTTCTTTCTTTTTTTTTCATTTTTTTTCCATTCTATCTTTTCAAAGGCATTATTACATGCCTCTGGCCTGGTCCGAATGTCACTGAAGGAGTGAATTAATGAATGCATATTCATTCGTGTTTGAGTTCATGTCTTGATTCTTTATTAAAGAAATGTCACTTGGCTCGGCGCCTATAGCTCAGCCGGCTAAGGCGCCAG
>NW_003852452.1:7019875-7024334 GCF_000181295.1 Otolemur garnettii
CGGCGCCCATAGCTCAGTGAGTAGGGCACCGGCCACGTACACTGAGGCTTGTAGATTTGAGCCTGGCCCCGGCCTGCTAATGAATAATGACAACTGCAACCAAAATATAGGTGGGTGTTGTGGTGGGCACCTGTAGTCCCAGCTTTGCGGGAGGCTAAGGCAAGAGAATTGCTTAAGCCCAAGAGTTTTAGGTTGCTGTGAGCTGTGATGGCACAGCACTCTCCTGAAGGAGACACAGTGAGACTCTGTCTCAAAAAAAAAAAAAAAAAAATGAAAGAAAGAAATGTCCCTTCAAGGTGAAAACATAACTAGGAAGTATTCCATAATGACTTTTTATTTCCAGAGATTTCCCTAGAAAGTCATGTTAGTTCTGAAGTTAAGGGAAAAAAAATCACAGTTGAGCAGCCAATTGTGAAAACTTTCACAGGGCCATTATTATCATTATTTTCTTTTTTAACCGTGGTTTAGATAGGTTTAAATATGAGATTCAAAGCTGTTAACGTTACTGTCACAGTTTGATGCAGGATGCCGCTTGGGACTAAAGGGAACAAATTGTCCTCTGGCTAGCACTTCCGTTCAACTGAAGGTTGATAATTTCACAATTAAATCAGCCATCCAACTGTCCCCAAACTGCCACTGTCCAAAAACCGCTCAGGGCTTGTGTAGTTTCCTGCATCTGTAGTACGTTTGGCCATTTGTTTCCCAGATTCGTTGCAGTGCATGTCAGAACCTTCTTCCTAGTTTAAAAAAGAACAAACCCTACAGCTTTTATCACATACATTGCTGCCATAAAAGTTGATGCTTTATTACTCTGAGTTCGTGGCTTTAAAAATCTAAAGTGAATTAACCCCCCTTATAAAATGCATAGAGTCTTCTATTTCTTTTACACTCTTCATTTAAAATACAGTAATTATTGATGCTTAATAATTTGGCATTAGATGATGTTTTAGAAAGCCAAGTGGGGAGAGTTGCTTTTATTTCAGCATGTTTTTTTTTTCTTCTTTGAAGGAGGTAAAAATACCAAACAACTAGATTTTAGATTAAAAAAAAAAGTCAACCCTGCCATGTGTTTTAAGTTTGCACACTTGTTAGTTTTAGGGTGGGCAGGAAGGGTCTAAGGTCATCGTGTACTGATCTGTACCCATTGAAGAATTTCTATTTCTGCTGTGTGGGTTTGGATTGAGTGGTCCAGGTGGGCTTGTTGTCACAGTTCACGAAGTAACTTTGGTTCTGTGTCTCCCTGGAACTTGATGAGACTCAGATTTTGACCGGTCTACATGCACATCCTTGTTTTTTTTGGCGGATGCAATGAATTCAGAATAGAAGGATCATTTAGTGGTTTCTGTGCAGTGGTGCACTAAAAATATCTGTGACTGAGGAACTATACAAACTACATTGCGTTGAGTATCAGTCATCCTGGCAAAGGGTCATGTCCCAGATATGGATCATGTAGGAGGAAGATCATGACCCATAATGTTTGGGGCTGGCTCTAGATTTTATGGATACCCTCTGATCTCCAGAGTAGGTCTGGGTATTTTTACTTCCTTAAATTTAGGGGAATCAAACATTTGACATAAAAACAAATTCTGGAGAGCAGGTGTGCTCATTCTCAGTGTGATTGTGGGCCTGCGTTAACAGGGCAAACCTAATTGGATCTGGTGAAAGAAAGACTAAATAAAAGAGGCTGGTTTTAGTGGCAGGTCTGTTTCTAAAGAAGTAGCTATTTATTTTATTATTTATTTATTTTATTTATTTTTATTATTATTTATTTATTTTTGAGACAGAGTCTCAAGCTGTTGCTCTGGGTAGATGCTGTAGCATCATAGCTCATAGCAGCCTCCAACTCGGGCTCAAGCTACCCTCTTGCCTCAGTTTTTCTGCTTTTAGTAGAGATGGGGGGTGGGTCTCGCTTTTGCTCAGGCTGCTCTCAAACTCCTCATTAGCCCAAGCAACACCCACCTTGGCCTCCCAGAGTGCTAGGATTGCAGAAGTGAGCTGCCCCGCCCACCCTATTTTTTTTTTTTTTTTTTTTAAAACAATAGAAGGTGAACTCTCAAGAAAGACCAAATTCTTCAGGCAAGCAAGGTGGTTCTTAGAAAGACGTCTGTAGGCCTGTAGGGAAAAAGTACGATCTGTCTCACGGTATGAATCTAATAATGTACCAGCAATTACACAGAAGCTAATGCTCTACCATATCACTAAATCTCACCACCACAGAATTGTGTATTTTGAGGAAACTTTATTGTATTTATTTGGAAGAAAATTAAAAACAAGGTTGAAACTCTGTGGCCTGCTTTCTTCATCTCATAACTTGACAGTCTGGCTGCAAACCATTATCTTTTTGTAAAGATAACTGCTTCTTATACCCCCACATAGTAAAGAATTTTATTTTGTGTGAATTGGAATTTGAACACGCTCTGTTTTTTCTCATGAATGATGGAAGCGTCCAGTGAGCCTGTAGGTTCTCTTCACAGTAACCCTGGGAAGTGAGAGGGAGGAGCGGAAACAGTGACGACTCAGAAACACTCTGGTTGAACCTGTGAATCTGCCAGGACAGTTTGTGTGAAGTCACCTGGGTCTTAGTGTTTTTCCTCTGGATCAGCTGCCTGGAGGGATGCTTTTGTCAAACTTACAGGTTCTTCCATCCTCCACCTCCATCAGTGTGTGACTTTGCAGAGCTGGGAAGCTGCTAAATACAGAGTTAAGTTTCTTTTATTGTTTTTCTCTACTCAGGGTACTTTGATGCTCAAGGATGACTTGCACTTCATGTCACCCTGTGGGGTGGACAGAGCTGGAGGCCCAGCCAGGATCCTTCCTGCCTACTTCTTCTCTACCACTGAAGCCATTTTGTTTAATTCACCACCAAGGCCAACTAAAAGTGCTTGATTTCCCCAAATCTTTTGTAGCTGGGAGTTGTCTAAGTGCAGTAGTCCGGGTCAGTGAGATAGATGTAGGTAGCTGGACAGCTTCTATGGCAGTGGTTTTCAATCTTTTTTTAATCTCATAGCACTCTTGAACCTATAGTTAAACTTTGGCCCTCTTAAATTATGTTGATCCACAAAAAGTGTAAAACAAAGAATACATTTACTGTGCTTTGAACTTCTTTTGAAAACAACTTAATTAATGATCTTAAAAATTTTCCGTGGCACATGTATTTCTTCTCCCTGGAGAAAGTGGACAAGCCATCTTATGCCCAAAGACGAGAAGCTTGAAGGTTAAGGATGACTTTGTAGAAAGTTAAGAGGAGGCTGGAAAGCTGATGACATTTTGGAACTGCTGTACCAGACCTCCTCCATCCATTTCTTGGCTTTATGTAAGAAAAATAAAGCAAAAATAAAATTTGGTTAAACCACAGCCGTTGAATCTGTTACTTGAGGCCAAATACGATCTTAACTGAATCTAAATTTACAAAATCCTGGTTCATTTTTTCCGTAAGAATTAAAAAGCATTGTTCTGTATGAGGAAAGAGGGTAGGACTGTGGAGCCACAAACATCCTCAACTGGAGTGCTAGACTTGCTGTCTCTTATAGTTTAAGATTGGCACATAATTTAACCTCTCTGGGTCTCAGTTTTCCAATCTGTAAAATGGAAGTACTGATATTTGTGCCATCGAAGTTTTGCAAGATTAGAAAGAATGAGGAATTATTAACAGGGTAATGGCATATTTGGCTAATAGGTTTTCAACAAATGTGGCAGCTACTGAAAGAATATAGAAGGTGGTCTGAAGAGGGAGAGGCCAGGGATTCACCTCTTCCACCAGGGAGATGCTCATAAACACAGATGAGTTGGCAGAATGGTAGATTGGCTTTACAGCTGCGATCACTTCCCTCCATCTACTCATCATTCATTTTAACTTCTGTCTCTTATCCTCACCCCACCTGCCCAAACCAGGGTGCTTGGAACTCTTGAGAAAGCAAAGAATGTCCTTATGAAAATTTTATTAGCTGTAAGATAGGGATAAAGGGTGTGGGCTCCAGGGTCAGGCAAATATGGATTAGGATCCCTTGTTGTTATCAGCTGTGTGATTTTGGTTACATCTTCAGTGAAATGGGAATAATCAGGTGGTTATGAGGATTAAAGGTGAGACACTGACAGCTGTTTTCCTGGCACATAGCATGTACTGCACTGGTGATAGATATTGTTATTATTTCATTGAACATTTGTTAAGCAATTCTGAGCCTTGGAACAAAGTCTTCTTGGAGATGTAAGGATAAACAAAACATCTTTACTGGAAGAATATTCATATTCAGGAGGTGGAGCCTTAAAAGGGATGATGTATTGTATACATAACCAGAGTAAAAGGCAGATTTAGAATTCTAGTTAGCTGTTAAAAAGACTGGGAAGAATATACTGACTTGTTCAGATGTCTAATACATATATTTAAGAAAAAATATATATATTTAGGAACATATTTAAGAAATTCATATATATATGCATATATATATCTTTTTTTTTTTTT
>NW_003852452.1:7024561-7030398 GCF_000181295.1 Otolemur garnettii
TATCTTTTTTTTTTTTTTTTTTTTAAGAAAAAGAACCAAGCACACAGTGATTCTTTTTTTTTAAGAAACCACACAGTGGTTCTTTTTTTTGTTTGTTTGTTTAAGAAAAAGAACCAAGCAAACAGTGGTTCACATTTGTCTGTGTGTGGAACACCCTAAGTGGATGAATTATGAGGTTGAGATTAGGATGGTAGAAGGGTGAAGGGAACTTCTTTAATAGTACTTTTTTTACATCACTCTTAAAACATAAAACATATTAAATTTAAAACCATCAATGTGTTGGGCCTCTTGGAGTTCTCTGGGGGAAGATCGTAGTATGAACCAGGCTAGTCACGAGGGCAAAGGAAGAGATTGAGTTGAATGAGGTCCCACTCGAGGAGGTAGGATTTGAATGGGCCTTGGGAAGTGGGTGGGAGGCTTTGAAGAGGCCGTGGAGAAAGAGGTGCACACTTGGGGTCGGAGCAAAATGTGGACTCTAGTGAGATTAGATTTAGAAGAACGATAGGTCAGTACTGGGGCCAGATTGTATAGGTTTTTAGGGAGAATGACAAGATTATGCTTTAAAGGGGGATTTATTTTTTTTTTAAGGTGAGAAGGAGCGAGAGAACTATTATTTTATAAAGATGACTCTGAACATAGTATATTGAATGTTACTAGGGCGTGTATGTGGCAGGGAGTGGGAGAGGGTGGAGCACGATAAGTCAAGAACTGCCCACACGCATAAGTTGAATTCTGCAAAAACTTTTTTTAGAGACAGGGTCTTGCTGTGTTTCCGTGCTGGAGTACAGTAGCTGTTAACAGGCGCAAACAGCACCCTGCAGCCTCAGACTCTCAGGCTCATGCTATTTCCTGCCTCATCCTCATTAGTAGCTAGGACTACAGGCATGCGCCACTTTGCTTGGCTACGCGATAGTTGAGTTTTACAGGGAAATATGAATTAAGATCGAACATCTGCATCATGACCCATGACAAGTTACATAGTTTTTTCACTGTGTAAATGGTTAAAATAATAGTACCCGTCTCATCCGACTCTTAGGATAATAAGACAATAATAATAGGTAACAGTGCTGGTTATATATCAAACACTCTTCTAAGCGTCCTACATTTTTTGACTTAGATCAGTCCCATATTGCAAACGAGGAATCTAAGGCACAGAGAAGCTAAGCCACTTTCCCAAGGTCACACACACAGTGTGTGTGTAGGACTCAGGATTTAAACTCAGGCAGGTACAGACAGATCCAGGGCTGGTATCTTCAGCCACTCCACAGTCCTGTCTCTGCTGGCATTCTGTACGTGGCAGGTTAGGAGGCAGTTAATCGGTATTATCCACATAAATGTGTGAGTCAAAAATTTAGCAATTTAGTTTTGGAGTTTAGGCAACATCCCAGATTGACAGATCATCCCCATAGCGCTGTTATGGGGAGAGCAAGGATCAATAAACTCCCCAAGGAAGCAAAGACACGGTCTTCAGGGAACTCTTTTTTTTTTTTTTTTTGGATCTTGGGCCTCTAGCTATCCCCCTGGGTAGAGTGCCATGGCATCACGCTCACAGCAACCTCCAACTCCTGGGCTCAAGTGAGTCTCCTGCCTCCGCCTCCCAAGTAGCTGGGACTACAGGCGCCCACCACAACGCCTGGCCATTTTTGGGTTGCAGCCATCATTGTTGTTGGCGGGCCAGGCTGGGGATTCGAACCCACCACCTTAGGTGTATGTGGCTGGCGCCTTAGCCGCTTGAGCTACAGGCGCCGAGCCAGGGAACTCTTGATGTTTAGAAGTGTTCAGGTGAAAGAAAAGTTATTAGAAGAGGTAGAAGTGGAGGACAGATACGGTCTGGAAAAGCAGCATACCTGACACCGGGGACTGTCCATACGATCAGTACAGTGATCATCCCAGGGGTGGGTCTGGAAAACAGCCCCTGCTCCAGCTGCCAGGCCAGTTCATGAACTTGGAGAGAGTGGTTTTAGGAGCTTGGCAGAGATGGAATCTAGAGTGCAAGAAACTGGACTGCATGGGCGGGGATGAGCAATAGGTGGCCCACTTCATCCTAATGAACTGGAGAGCGTGGGTGTGAGGAGGGTGCAGGGAGAGGATGGTGTTAAAGAAGCTCAAGGCAGGAAGGAATGAGTGCAGAGTCCAGGGGAGAAGGACAGGGATAGATTCAAAATCCAGGGAGGTGGTAGGTTGGCCAGGAATTCCCTAAAAACCCATCCTCAGATGGAATGGAAGAAAGGATGGGGGGATGGAAAGAAATGTGCCGGGAAGGGATGGGAGTTGAGTAAGTTCACTGCCGGGGGTCTGCATTTTTCTATAGAGAAGGAAGCTGTGAAAGGAAATGCAGAGAGGAGTAAGTCTGACTCCTGAGAGGCTGGCTCTGGGGATTATTGTTATGCAGGGGAAATTCGAAGAATGACAGAAGTCTCTGATCTAAACAACACAAACTGACACTTTGCCAGGATGTGTCTCCAGGCAGGAAGTTAATTTACTGAAGTGGAAAGTAGTGGTACAAAAAAAAAAAAAAAAAAAAAAGAATGAAATTAGACAAAGGACAACTTGACTGTGTTTGAAGGAGGAATTTTTAGGCCAACAGACTTAATGGTTCACAGATCAACTGCTTGGGGAAAACTGAGCACTCACCCTAGGTTAACAGCCTGGTTCTGGAGCCACAGCCAGGTTTGGTTAAGACAGAACCATCAGAGCACAGGAAATATCTTAGAAAGGAGTTGTCCAGCAGCGAGGTCTGGGATTACATGCTGCACCGGAAAGGTTGCCTTTAGTCTTCAGTTTATGATTATTTCTAGAAAGATCTTTAGTTGAAAAGACATTGGGTGGTGACATTTCGGAAGATTCATTGTTCTAGTGATACCAAGGGATGGGAGAACAGGATTGAAGAAATGTGATAATATGATACTAAAAATCATTACCTCATCAATGCATTGGTGATTTGGGGGGTTACTTTGGAAGATGTTGGTAAAGGCTTGTCCACATCTGTGTAGATATTTAGATAGGCATAATATCCTTGAATTCAATGGTTTTTAGTTGGGCTGGCTACATAATTTGTGGAGTTCAATGCAAAATGAAAATCTATGACTACTGGTCAGGCGAGATGGCTCACACCACCTTCTAGCACTCTGGAAGGCTGAGGCTGGTGGATCACCTGACCTCAGGAGTTTGAGATTGGCCTGAACAAGAGTGAGACCCCATCTCTAAAAGTAGCTGGGCATTGTGGTGGGTGCCTGTAGTCCCAGCTACTTGGGAGGCTGAGAATTGCTTAAACCCAAGAGTTTGAGGTTGCTGTGAGCTGGGATGCTATGGCACTCTACCAAGGGTGACATAGTGAGAACGTGTCTCCAAAAAGAAAGAAAAGAAATTTTTTTTAAGAAATGGCAAAAAGTCCTATTAATGGCCAGACATGGTGGCTTCTGCCTGTAATCCTAGCACTCTGGGAGGCTGAAGGCAGGTGGACTCAGGAGTTTGAGAACAGCCTGAACAAATTGAGACTTTGTCTCTACTAAAAATAGAAAAAAAACTAGTTGTATTTTGTAGTTCACACATGGGTATGTATACTGTTCTTACTAAAATAGTAGAAACACGGCATGTATCTAAGTCAGCTACTTTTATTTTACTTCTTAACATGCACACATTCTGTCAACACCCACCTTTGGCTTACAGATGGGTTAGGGAAGTACCAAAAAGGAGAAGAAACTATGGGTTGTCCTGTCTTTTTCTTTCTGTGTTGTCATTTTTAGCAGAAGTATTTAGGTAATATAGGGAAGTGATATGAGTAAGAGCGGCTGTGATAGGGTTCCTTGATCATGTGTTTCTTAGAAAGACATTTTTATGTGCGAAGCAAGTTCTGGTTGGAATGGCATGGCTTCTTGGAGCTCTGAGCCCCCACCCACCTGCTTACTCAGTTGTATTTGTAACTTTGCACTTGCTTTGAGTCTTGCTGAACTCCCACGCGTGGGGAGTTCACTGGAATCTCTGCTCACAGGGTATTGCCATCAGTGTGTGAATGGGGTGGCCAAGAACGCTGTCCGTGCCTGTGACGGCTCTCTTCTGCTCACACTAGTGCTCTGTTGTCCAATTAGACCTTGTTTCACGAGCTCAAAGTTAAATTATGAAGATTCTCAAGATGGTGACAGAGCCTTAAGCTTGGTGTGGGTCCTTTCTGAGCATGGGGTCCTGCCCAGGTCACAGGTCCAGGAAGATGGCCCAGCTTCTCAGAGTCAAAGATCTCTTTTCAGTCTGAGTTTCCCGCTGGTCTTCAGGTCTCAGCTTTCACTGTCAAAGTTTGCAATTTGTCAGGTTTGTGGGTGGTGGCCTTGGGGCTGTCTCTTGGCCATCAGCATGGTCATTTTTTCAAGTATTTTTTGAATCTCTCTCCGTTACCTCTATTACCTTGGTTCACATCTTCATCATCTCTGATCTAGACCCTGCAGTGAGTCCCTTCTCTTTGTTCTGCATCTTCCCACCAGATTTTCCAAATAAATTTAGTACCAGGCTACCTCGCCTGTGCCAGAGCTGTCTTTGACCTCCTGTGAGCTGTAGCTTACGGCACGTTCTCATACTGGTGTTCCTGGGATGGAGACTGTATGGAGACAGGCTTGGTTTATCCTACACAGTATTTAGGAAATTTAGTCAACAACTGGTTTGAGAGGTTTCACTTATTGAAATTCACCTAATGAAGTACAGATTTAAAAAAAGAGAAGCTTTGGCTGCTGTAGGCTTTCGTTTCCTTCTGCTCTGCTGCTGCTCAAGACAGCAGGATGGACTGGACATGGGGAGAAAGAGCTGTGGGTTCACGTTTAAGGCAGATTGACTCTTTATTCTGGCAGAGTCTTCCCTTTTACTTGTGAAAATTGAAAGCAAGTATCTGCCTGTTCTCAGGGTGCTATGCAACAATCTGATTGCTGGATATTTTAGTCAGAGACATTAAGTTGTCTGTTCATATTGTTAAGTTGGGTGTATGCTTTGTGGCAGTCTTCAGTTGCTTTTTCAAGAGAAATATTGCTTAGATCTCACCTCATATTGTCACCTCTGAATCACCTGGTGACCCTCATCTAGTCTTGACCTCATTCTTCAGGCTTGTCTGTCCCGTCCTGTGCAGCGGCTGGAGTGCATTCAGTCCGGTAAGCCTCTGTTTCCCCTACTGCTCTTCTCTTTGCTTACCCTCTCCTCCTTCCTGCAGGTCCGCCCGAGAGCAGCTCAGCAGGAAAGCTTCGTGGGAGTCTCAGAGCTCAGCCCAGCAACGTTTGCAGGACATCAGGTCCTGACGTTATTGGATTTTAACCATTCAAGTACCAAGTGCTGGTGAGTTGAGGTTGTCTTCCGTGGCGCCTTCCAGTCCAGTGTTTTGAGATGCTGCGATTCTTCCATTGCCATGTGTTTGGTATCTAGTTTTTCTTTTTTTGAGCTTATACTTTGTGATAGGAACTTCATTGCACTATTGCAGTTAATTACGAGGGTAGTGCTAGCATTATCTCCATTTTACAGGTAAGAACGGACTCTCCAAATGGCTCTCTGGGTTTGTCTTAAACTACACCTTTGCTGATAGGACCTACCACCTAGTAGGAGCTCAGTAAATATCTATGTGATAGGAGTAATGGTTCCGTCAACCATCATGCGTTGAGGCCTATGCCATACTCTATGTCATAGGAGTAATGGTTCCGTCAACCATCATGCGTTGAAGCCTACGTCATACTCTATGTCATAGGAGTAATGGTTCCGTCAGCCATCATGTGTTGAGGCCTATGCCATACTCTATGTCATAGGAGTAATGCTTCCGTCAACCATCATGCGTTGAGGCCTGTGCCATACTCTATGTCATAGGAGTAATG
>NW_003852452.1:7030709-7046651 GCF_000181295.1 Otolemur garnettii
GTTGAGGCCTATGCCATACTCTATGTCATAGGAGTAATGGTTCCGTCAGCCATCATGCATTGAGGCCTGTGCCATACTCTATGGGGATGCAGAGGTGGCCCAGATAGAGAAGATGTTACACTTGGAGTTGGGCTTCATATCTGGCATGAATGAACTCCACAGTTAGATGGGCCTGTAACTGTGTTTACTTTCCTCATCTGTCATAGGAGAGCAATAATTGTATGCACTTTTTATAGCAGTGGTTTTTGACTGAGGTGATTTTGGCCTATAGTAGTCATTTGGGAGTGTCAAGAGAACTTTTTTGTCACAACCTCAAAGTGTGAGTGCCACTGGCATTTGGTGGGTCCAGGGATGCAGATAACTGTCCTCTAATGTGCAGGACAGCCCATCCACCCCCAACAAAGAATTATCTGACCCGAAATGTTGATAGTGCTGAAGTTGAGAAACTCCGCCTTGTAGGGCTGTGAAGCTGAAACAACATAATGGATGCAAAGAGTTTGGCATAGTTAGCTGTTACTTAAGGACTGTAAAATCAGCCCTTGAAAGGCCAATCTCAAAAGACTTCATTTCTGCAGCATCTGTGATTCTCCCCAGTGGAAAGCCTTATGCTAAAGATTCCATGCTTTCCTGTTCAGACGTGGTGACAGACTCACTGGAGATTGTTTACGTTACACTGTGTACTGTCATGAGCTGGCGGGGATTTATCAGAGCTGTAAAAGCAATTATTAGTTTTTTAGGGTGTTCCCAGTAAACTTCCTGCTTGCTTAACTAGTTTGTTCTGTGGCGATAATTTTAGTGTACGGGTTTAAATCCTCTGATGGAAAATGTTTTGGTTTGTGAATTCCCAAAATGTGTTTTGATGTGTGGGACATGAGAAGCTTTTGTTTTCACATCAAGAAGGCATACATTTTTCTATCCCTAGACGTAAAACAAAGCCACTTTCCCCGTATTACTACCTTACCTGCCTTTCTGTGGCAGTGGGGTGGAGAGCTGTTGGATTTCCATCTATTGTCTAGTGTGGATTTATACTTGAAATATTTAAATTTTTTTGTAGTTACAAAAGTACTATATGAACCTTATCGAAGATTTAAGTAGTATTGGAAAAGATGCAGAGAAGACACAGAAAGTCATTCCTGATCTCTCACCCGAAGGTATAATTACCACCCTTAGTGTGTCGGTATGATCGCTTCCATTTTTTATATTCATGTATTTTTTCCTCCGTAATTTAAGTATTCTGAGTATATATGTTTATGTCCCACTTTTTTTTTTTTTTTTGAGATAGTGTCTCACCCTGTTGCCTGAGCTCACTGCAACCTCAAACTCCTGGGCCCCATCATCCTCCTGCCTCCTCAGCCTCCCAAAGTGCTAGGATTACAGGTGTGAACCATCATGGCTGGCCATTGTCTCACTGTTTTCAAAATTTTTATTCATTCATTTATTTATTTGAGACACAGTCTCACTCTGTCGCTCTGGGTAGAGTGCTATAGTATCATGGTTCACAGCAATCTCAAACTCTTAGGCGTAAGTGATCCTTTTGTCTCAGCCTCCTGACCAGCCTCCTCTCAGTACCTGCCACAACACCCAGCTGGTTTTTCTGTTTTTAGTGGAGACAGGGTCTCATTCTTGCTCAGGCTGGTCTCCAACTACAGAGCTACCCTTCTCAGCCTCCCAGAGTGCTAGGCTTATAGGCATGAGCCACTCGAGCCAGGCCTCACTGTTTTGTTTTTTTTTTTAACTGACATTGTTTTATTTGCATTTCCTCATGCTACAAAAACATCTGTAGATATTTCTAAAGACTGTAAAAATATTCCATCTGGGGGCGTTTCATGATTTATTTAATACCATTGTGAAGTATATAGCCTATTTTCAACTGTAATGAGCATCTGTGCAGTCAGCAGTTTCCTGTATTGGAAATCATTCTCTTCTTTACAATGGGAGATGAGAAGTGAAATCAAAGAGTCGGGGTGTGTGTGGACATTTGATCCGTGTTACCAGTTGCCCAAAAGCTTCTACTAAGTTTTAGCAGAGCGATGCTCTCATTTTAATAATATTTGATGACTTTTTAGGAGAAAGGGTATTTTGGGTTTTTTTTTTTATATATTTACCATTAATAAAATCAAATGTGTTTACTTGAGTATCTGCTGTATTTCTTCTCACACTGTTCCTATCCTCTACCCTTTTTATTTATTGGGAATTAGTATTTTTCTCATTTGTCATAAGCTCTAGTTCATGTATTTTGGTTATTAATCCTTTATCATAGTTGCTGTAAATATTTTCACCTAGTTTTTTCCCTAATTTATTTGGTTTGTCTTTTAATTTTATTTTTAGTGACATAAGAGGTTTAAAATTTTTAGGTAGTCGAAGAAACAAAAAAGAAAAAGAAAAAAAAATTTTAGGTAGTCTAATCTATTGATGTTCTTTTCCACCTAGGGTCTTCAACTTTTCTCTCTTCTGAAACTAGCCCTTTCTGCTCAGGAAGTCACCATTCTGAATAATTGGTATTTAAAATTATAGTGGGCCTCAAGTGCTTATGCACCCATACGAATTATGGAAAAGCTTTCAGATCTCTGCGTGTGTGTGTGTGTGTGTGCGTGTGTGTGTGTGTGAGAGAGAGAGAGAGAGAGAGAGAATGAGAATGAGAGTAGGGAAGGTTGGTGAGAAAAGATAAAAAAGAAAGCTCTGGTTTTTCCTTTCCTTTCCTTTAGGGTAGAGGTGAGCTTCCTGAAGGCAGGGGGCTGCCGTAGATTCCCAAAGTGGCAGAGAGACTGGCACCAGCAGCTTGCTGAGGACCAGGTGGTTCTGGCCCGCACGAGTTGTGTTAGGTATTTGTTAGTCCCCGAGAAGGCGAACAGAGCAGAGACTGTCTGTTTCTCACCCCTTCCGTTTTGTTCCCTGAGGCTGTAGGCTCTGTAGCTCAGCTTTATCCAGGCTGCTCCTCCCTGCCCCGAGAGTGGACTCCCTGGAGCCCAGAGCCCAGAGCCCTGCTGGAGCCCCCAGGTGCACTGGCCATGCTCACCTTGCACTCTTGCCCTTTCACCAGGGCTTTTATAGATGCTTGTCACCTCAACCTTATGAGTTTAAATACTATTTTCTTCTCCCTTAATTTGAAGGAAACCAGTACTCAATAGAAGCATCATTAAAATCTAGAGCTTCTGACTCCAGGGCAGCTTCTGACTCTCCTCTACTTATGAAACAGTGCCGTGGTTGAAAGTGCTTGTAATTTCTTGGTGGTACTAGTAAGCAGAGGGGAGCAGCAATCGTTTTAGGACTTGGAGTCAGATATATCTGGGATAGAATCTCAATGTAGTAGTATTTTAGCATTGTGATTTTGTTACTTACCTAGCCTGAGTCCTGGTTTTCTCATCTATAAAGTAGAATTAACAAGTAAAAATAAGAAATAATACAAATCAAAGATTAAGTGTAATAACTACATTGTAGTTATTTACATTCTAGCATTTTCATTGTATTAGGTATTATAAGCAATCCAGGTGATTTAAAGTCTAAGAGAGGGCCAGTTGGGGTGGCTTCCACCTGTAATCCTAGCACTGTGGGAGGCTGAGCCGGGTGGATCACCTGAGCTCAGGAGTTCGGGACCAGCCTGAGCAAGAGGGAGACCCTGTCTCTACCAAAATAGAAAAACCAGCCAAGAGTTGTGGGAGATACCTATAGTCCCAGCTACTCAGGAGACTGAGGTAAGAAGATGGCCGGAGCCCAAGAGTTTGAAATTATTGTGAGCTATGACACCACTGGCACTCTACCCAGGGTGACCCAGTGAGACTCTGTCTCAAAATAAATAAATAAATGAAAATGCATAAATTAAGGTATAAGAGAGGCTGTGTGTAGGTTATATGCAAATACATTTTATGTAAGGGACTTGAGCATGTGTGGATTTGGGGGAATAGGAGGGGTATCCTGGAGCCAATTCCCCATGGGTGGACACTGAGGGACCTCGGTATTAGAAAGATTAAATTGAGGTATTATCTGAAGATACCTAACATGGTACCTGACTCATTCATTGTAGGCGTTTTATCATTCTCAAAGCTGAAAATGCTGCTGTTCTTTTTTAGTTGAAAGTTTTAGAATTGCTGGTAAATCTGCTTGGACTTGGGAAAGTTTAGTAAATATTACTTACATTTAAATGCCAGAAACATTTCTTAATCTGACTTTATTTTTTCTGTTCAGTAGATTTTCTTTTCTGTTGGGGTAAGTCATCTGCTTTACCGAAATCCTGCTTAGAATTTCACGATGAATCCCCAGCTTAGGACTGTACCTCATAGGCAAAATAAAACATGTTTTGACTGTGTGTTCATGTAAAAAACACAGACAGCTCTCTTGAAGGGCCACAACCCAGTCGTTCTTTTACACATAGTTGAGATTTTTGGCCTCATTCATGAAGTTGTTACTTGTCCATGCTTTATAAACATTCAGGTAACAGACCAGCCTTTAAAAAAAAAAAAAAAGACTATGGAAAATTACGAAAGAAGATAAGAAAAGTTGCTAAGTAAATTTTCATTTTTCTTGTCATTTAAAAGTTCGGTTAGATTTGATTGGTCCTTTTGCCAGAGCTTATTAACCACATAAAGAGAGCTCCACTAATAATATTAAATCATTTTTGACTAAAGAATTACAACATGAAGTTGTCTTGCCATTTAACTTGCACTGTATGTTAATCCAAGCTTTTCCATTTTAATAAATTGAGCCAAGTAGTTACAAATACTAATTACTATAAATGCTCTAACTTAGAATCCTATTATAATGCAGTGCAATCTTTTTTTCCTATGGATTTAAAGGTAGACTTGCTTTGGGAATGTCTTTCAAATATGTTTTGGACTTTCCTGTTCTTTCATCCCTGAAGGCATGGCTGTGTTTTCCACAATAAATCAACTTTAGTATTGGAATGTGGGAAAGGTTATGTTAATGTGGATGGGGTTTTATTGGGTTAATAACTAACATTCTTGCTCCTATTCTGGGAACTTTAGATCCCTTGCCTTATGTTTTTTTCACTTTACCCCCTTTGGTAGAAACGGAGAGAGACCAGGATGGAAAACACTTTTTAAATATAATTTATATAAAATCATAGATTAGAGTTTTAGTATAGTTCGTGCTGTGTGTATATGCTTCACTTAAACATTGGTACAGTTAAGTATCAGTGATTACTTGGAATTTCTGTGATGACCTGGAATTTCCATGGTAAGTTCCCTTTATGTCTAGAGTTCAAGGGGATCAAAGCGAGTGAACTGTCATGCAGATCTTATGACTACTGTGAACTGACGCAGGACACTGTAAAGTGCCACACTCCGTTTTCTTGGTCAGTAGGAAATTGTTTTCCTAAAATCCCAAGTCTGTTTCTTGATTTCTTCATTTGCAGCCAAAGTGGACGGACAGTGAGGGGCAGAGGTGGTAGTGATGATGGTGAGGAGAGCACGGGCTAATGCAGTTGGTACTGGCTGACTATGAATTGGCAGGATACACAGGTTTAAAGAATATGCAGTGTGATCCTGAGATAGCAATCCAGTTGGGCAGCCCTGTGCTGATCCTTTCAAATCATTTTGGCACCAGTCCTTTGAAACAAAGCCCGGATAGTCCATATGAGAACCCAGCAAGTTTTACTAGGCACAGCTTGTTGCTGGCTGTCTGGCTGATGGAGTAAATAGAGTAATTAGCTCTTATTAGCGCTCCCACAAGCTGTAATGCAACTACCTGAGGCTGAGAGATGCTTGCCTGTATTCCTGAAAGCATGAAATTCCCAACTGATTTCTGCAGTCCAAGCATTTTTGCATTGCAAAAGCAGAATGCCAAGTTGGCAAGAGTAAAACCCTCCAAGTACCTCAAATAACAGTAGGTGAAACCTGTTGACCAGGGATAGAAGGCTTTCCTAGGAACCCTGGCTGTGTCTAGGAAATTGGTGAACTGTTTAAAGCTTTTTCTCCTTTCCCCTTCTTTCTCTGTATATTTGCCTGAATGGAACCCTATTGGGAAAAGATGTGAATGTGGGTAGACCTATGACTTACTCCCCTAAAGCCTCTGGTCAGCTGCGCTGCAGAGGTGGTGATCTGCATCAACAGAGGGATTGCCGGAGTCACTGAGAGAGAGACACCTTTGACAAGGATTTGTCAGGACCTTGTGCTTATGAACTATCTCTCTATAGTATGAAAGTGGAAGTCAGATGATGAGAAGTCAGATCATTAGATAGAATGGACAATATTTGATAGCATAACAAAGTGACTAATCAACATTAAGTTAGAGTATATAATACCTTTCCTTTCCTGTCCTGTCCTGTCCTGTCCTTATAAGAGTCTTACTTTGTTGCCCTTGTTGGAGAGCCGTGGTGTCATAGCTCACAGCAACCTCTAACTCTTGGGCTCACGTGATCCTCTTGCCTCAGCCTCCTGAGTAGCTAGGACTACAGGTGCCCACCACAATGCCCAGCTATTTTTAGACTCGGGGCCTCGCCCTGGCTCAGGCTGGTCTCCAACTCCTGAGCTCAGGCAATCCACCCGCTGGGGCCTCCCAGAGTGCTAGGATTACAGGCGTGAGCCACCGCACCTGGCCAGTACACAGTACTTTAAAGGAATGGAATTGGATTGTTCCTGATGCAAAGTAGTGACAAATGCCTGAGGTAATGGATATCCCAATTACTACCCTGATTTGATTAATTCACATAGTATATCTGTATCAAAATATCATATATACCCTATAAATATATACAACTATTATGTACCCATAACAATTAAAAACAAAAACTTAAAAAAATGCTACATTGTACAATTAAAAGATGGAGATAGAAGGAGGGAACCAAGGTTTAAGAGCTTTGTACAGAAGGCTGGAGAAATATGTCAGCAAATTGCAAATTAGCAGATATTTGTCGGAAAGAACCCTGAACCAAAAGCATGGCAATCTGATCCCTACACTGATGAGTTGCTTAAGCCTGGGCAAGTCACTTAACCAGTTAGATGACTGATATAATAATGCCAGCCCAGCTTGTACAAGAAGGGTTTTCAGGGTCAAATGAGATAATGTGTAAAATGTAGTAAAACGTATGTTTTTTGAGTTGAGTTTTCATGGGGAGTATGTTACCGACATTTTTAAATATTCTGAACCCAGACCTCTAGTAATAAGATACGGACACAGGAGAAGCACCTGCTTCTCCTGTGAATTCCAATTCTGTTTCTGCTGTAATGCCATCCCATGCCCTCGGCTGGACCGGAAGCTGTGTGGACACTGGGCTGTTCCTTGGGGTTTTCTAAAAGATGGAGCTGCCTTCACCGCAAGGCAGTAACAGTAGCTCCCAATTCTGGCTCTGGCGTGTCTGCCATCTGCTTTCTTGAGGATCTAGTAAAAACAGAGAGTCATACATAATCTATCAGCTCCAGGAATGGTTCCCTGTCATTACAAGTTTGGAATGTTATGAATAATGTTTAGGACTCGGTTTCAAACTTAACGTGTGGAGCTGTTCTCCCTGGGTAGTTTGAGGATGAGGACTTGCTAGAAAGTGAGGTTAGAACGCATGTGTCGTGTGGGCAGCCGTACCCTGATGGCAAAGGTGGGGAGCCCCGACTCTGGCCTCCTTTGCTCTGAGACAGTTTGTGATGCCCCATGATGTTGTGACATGCAGATCACTACCCCTGCTAGGCGTCGCTGCCCTTCCTGTCGACTTGTCATACTCCTTGTGTGTGATTTAACTCCTGACCCTGCTGACTGGCCCAGGTGGGTGTTCAGAAAGTGATCCGAGCTGGTTATCAGAAATTCATAGCTTCTTAAACTAAATTGCTGTATGACAAGTATTATTCAAAGACTCTTATCAGCCTTCCTGGGACCTCTCCAGGAGCCTGTGACTTCCTTGGTACAATTTAAAAGACAGTGCTTTGCTTAGGTAATTGCTATTTGTCTTAAGTTAGATTCACCAGAAGCAGACTCTGAGACCAGGAGTTGGGTGCGGAAGGATTTAGGGAGGGGTACTCTCAGGGGACACACCTGTGAGGAAAGAAGGCGGCAGGGCTGGGCAGAGGAGAGGCTGACTGGCAGATGTGGCTGCAACTGACTTGGGAACCTCAACAGCAGATATAAATTCTATGAGGAGCTCAGGAGGGCCTTTCAGTGTTGTCCCCGAATTGAGGCAAAGGACTGGACCTTTGCACTCATCCATCAGCCAGTTGTTGGCAGCTGGCCACCTCTTCTGGGGGCATCACTTTGGGTGAGGCCATGTCCCCCAGATGACTGACCTTCCCATCTGGCCTGGAAAAGAGGGTCTGGGTGCAGCACTATAGCAGCCACTAGACTGTCCCCAAGAATCTGACCTCTGAAAAAGAAGCAAACACCAGGCAGCACCAAGCCCAACATGGGGTAAGCCCCTTTGTCTACACACTTAGAAAGTTTGGATCCCTTAGCAAAACTGAACGAAGATTTTATAACCCCTTTGTTAACTGTTAAACAAACATCTCCAGCTTCTTGGAAGTTTATGAGATCCTTGGATAATATTCACACTTATTTATGGTGTAGCAGGGCTTAACTTCTGTATTTGTGAAATGGCTGATCTATAATTGAGAAATTTTCCGCAAGCATGAGTTACTGCACATTCAGAATACTTATCTGAACATGTAGTCATGTTCAGAATACATACATAATGCGGTTGTTTCTGGGGCACTTAACTTAGGTTGAATTTTATACGTGGATCACCACAGCAAAGGCAAGCAGACAAGGAAGGCATGTAGACTGTCAAACCTAGAACCTGTTAGGGGACCTTGGGGTGGAGGGCAAATAAAGGTAGGAGATTATATCTTCTGTTAAGGTTCCCAAGTCACCCGATATGACTTTTTTTAAGACAGAGTCATCCTTTGTCACCCTTGATAGAGTGCCGTGGCATCAACCACAAACTCTTGGGCTTAAGTGATTCTCTGGCTTCAGCCTCCCCAGTAGCTGGGACTACAGGCACCCAGCACAATGCTTAGCTATTTTTGTGTTGCAGTTGTCATTGTTGTTTAGCAGGCCCAGGCCGGGTTAGAACCCTCCAGCCCCAGTGTATGTGGCTGGTGCCCTTACCACTGAGCTATGGGTGCCCAGCCACCTATATGATATTTTAGTCATGGTTGAGGATGATTTAAGAGTTAAATTAAATTGCAAAGGATAAGTCAGTGTGCTTTGAAAAAAGAAATGAATCAGTTTTCTGGCATTTCTAAAAGCTGTTTGCACTGAGCAAATGTCTGGAACCGTCTGGCATGGTTTGTGGTATAAGTCGGATGAGTAGATGAGGCCAAAGTTATACATAATCTCTTTCTCACTGCACATTTTCATATCTGCGAAAGTTAACATGGTTCTCCTTCTAATAAGTGCAGGAAGCCACAGCTTCTGCTCACTCATTGTCTCAATACTCTGTGGCGTGGGGACTGCAGGTGGGGAAACCCGATGATTAGGCCGTGGCCCAGGGCGAAGGTGACGGCGTATGTGTGTTCTTGCCCCTGGACTTCTCAACTGAGCGAGTCTCCTCAGCTCCTGGTATTCTTTGCCTTGATCTGCATTGCCACCTGGGAGCTCTTTCATGCCAAGTCCTGGAAGATGTTACTACCCTTTTTCCATTGAGTGTAGTGGAAAGATAAATAGGTCACCGTTCCTTACTCAGAAACCAAACAGAATCAAGCTACCATGGTGACGGGTTCTGTATAAAAACACCCACCTCTGAACCCCTTGAAGGAGTGTGTGATGTGGTCAGTGTGTGAAGTAGATGATCTGCCAGCTACTTTATTGTGCTGGCTAGGAGCAGGAGGTGGTGTCAAATAAAAAGCTTCCAAGGCTTCCTCAGATGAGAAGGAAATTAATGTAGCAGAGTGATTCTGCTGTGCGGGAAATACTGCAGGTGAGACTCAAATGGGTGCACTGTTTTTTCTGGATCTCTTGACACGGATGCTCTTTCTTGGTGTGATCCTTAGAATCTTCAGTGAGCTGAGGAGGCAAGGAACAGAGGTTTTCAGTTGGTGCAAGCCTTTCTCTCACATCTCCGTCTTTTGGACATGCCTGTGCACGTGCCTTTATCATTGGCATTCCAGAGGCAGGATCATTACCTTTTGTGTAGTTCACATGAGGAATCTGCAGCTAGGACTTTTCACTGTGACTCATGTCTGCAGAGGATGAATAAAGAAGAGTTTCTTGGCCAGGAAATGTGTCTGTGCAGAGAGAGATAACTGGTATTGGGAGAGAAACTTTTGAAGAACTAAGACTACACATCAAAACAGGAGGAAAGAGGTCTATCGGGAAAAGGAAGGACCAGAAGTGATCCTCAGGGTGTGACCTGGAGATGTGGGAAATAAGAGCAAGAGAAATGGGAAAAGGTCAAATTAAAACCATAGCTGGTTGGCTCGGCGCCTGTAGCTCAGCGGCTCGGGGGCCAGCCACATACACCGGAGCTGGCGAGTTCGAACCCAGCCTAGTCCTGCCAAACAACAATGACAATTACAACCAAAAAATACCTGGGCATTATGGCGGGTGCCTGTAGTCCCAGTTACTTGGGAGGCTGAGGCAAGAGAATTGCTTAAGCCCAAGAATTTGAGGTTGCTGTGAGGTTTCTGCTGAGGCTGAGCTCAGGTCCAAGTTTGGCTGGTGTAGCACAGGAGTTTGTGCAAAGGTGCTTTTTGCAAATTCAGTTACAACTCTTGGCACAAAACATTAACAGTTCTGAGTGCTTACTTCATTATGTGCCACTAAACTTTAAAAAAAAAAAACACCTTCTAAGGTCCAGCTTTTAAGTCACACCCAGCACTCTACCCCGGGTGACACAGTGAGACTCTGTCTCAAAAAAAAACCAAAAACAAAAACAAAAAAACATAGCCAGTTAGGACTGGCCAGAGTTCCTAGGAAAGGGGCAGTTCCAACTGGGCCTTGGAAGCCCCCTGATGCACTCACTCATTCAGAAGGGCCCTGCCCTTCCACCCGCCCCACCTTGACCCCACTCACCTGTGGTGGGAGAGGCTGACACACTCCCCAGGGAGGATGCTGTTTGGGTGTGTTGAAGGTGAGACCTTGAAGTGTGGGAGAACTTTGCCTCCCTCCTAAGCTGAAGTTGCATGACCTTGAGAATCATGACATGGTGGTTAAAGACACAGGCTTCAGAGCCAGGCAGCTAGGGTGACTTTAATGCTGGACCTCACAAAGTGGGTTTTTTTTGTTTGTTTGTTTTGTTTTTTTTTGAGACAGAGTCTAACTTTATCACCCTCAGTAGAATGCTATGACTTTATAGCTCATAGAATGCTGTGGCTTCACAGCTCACGGCAACCTCCAACTTCTGGGCTTAGGAGATTCTCTTGCCTCAGCCTCCCCAGTAGCTGGGGCTACAGGCACCCACCATGACCCCTGGCTATTTTTTTTTTTGTTGCAATGTGGCCGGGGCCGGGATTGAACCTGCCACCCTTGGTATATGAGGCCGGTGCCCTACTCACTGAGCCACAGGCACAACCCAACCAAGGAGGTTTTTAAAAAAGAGTTTAGTGGCGCATAATGAAGTAAACACTCAGAACTGTTAATGTTTTGTGCCAAGAGTTGTAACTGAATTTGTAAAAAGCACCTTTCTACATACTCCCATGCTGCACCAGCCAAACTTGGACCTGAGCTCAGCCTCAGCAGAAAGCTGGACTGTATAAAATAGCCCCAAGTGGGAGCTGGGCGATAATCCAAGGTCCTGGGTGGGGGGTGCTTGAAGCAGCTGCAGGTCCTTCCAGAGGGCTCTGGGTGCCATACGTTGTCCCTGCAGGGAGTTCTGTATTTAATGTCCCCGATCTTTTCTGTAAGGTGCTTGAGCTGGGATGTCTGCAAGCTAACATTTGTTAACCTAGAATGGATTCAGGAACTATTTTAAAATTTACATGGATAGTGGGTTGCTGTGTTAAATACGTGTAAATATTCCCTCAGCTCCTAAGCATTTCCTGCGCATATACACAAGAGACTGGACCCATAAGAGTACAAAATTCAGTTGTGTTAGGGGGCTATATGGTTATGGTATTGTGCTTTACTGGAAATCTAAGAGAGGTAGATAATGTTGCCAATTCTACAGAGATTAAATAACTTGTCCAAGTTCAAATAAATGTACCCTGTTGCATTGATTTTAAGCCACCATTAATTGTAAGACATTTCAATACTGGAGATGCTGAAATGTGAAAAAATAAACCTTTTTATCCAGAGCCTGGATTCTATCCCATTCTTGTCTGATTTCAAAGCTTGTAAGCTTTCTCCCCATCACACACAGGGCTTGCTGTCTGTCTAATCAGTGAACATAGAACAAGCACAGATAAGAAGACAACTACCAACAGGTATAAGACTTGAAAAAGAGGCAGTGATGATAGCTGGTGTTCACTGGCTACTTTCTATGTGGCAATGCTGTCCTATCTATAAGAACATTTCAAATTTTTATAATTACTGTGAGATGGGTGCTATTGGCATCTTATCTCTTTTCCAAACAAGGCAACTGAGGTAGGTACAGTTATTTCCATTTTCAAATGAGAAAACTGACACACACACTAGCTGTGTGACCTTGGGAGGATCTGGCTCAGTGTTCTCTAGGAGAACCGGCTTGTGGGGAGTCAGGAAGGACTCTGAAAGGGGGCGGTGTTGACACTGAGATGGCAAAGTGCAGCTCTCCATCCCCAGCCACGGTGCTGCTAAAAATAATCGTGGTTGCCTTAGACTTCTGCTGGTGCCACATCTCCAAACCTGGCATTAACTAGGAGGAGTTGTTTTTATTTACACTTTGTGTCGTTTCCACTTCCCAAGAGCAGCTGACATGGTTTTAGAGGAACGTTGTCAATTAGTTGTTTGAGAACCAGGAGGATGGCTGCATAAAAGGTCTTGGGAATCCAAAACATAGACAAATTTGTTACTTGATACCATTGTATAATGTAAGTCACCTGTGAATGAACAGGCAGGTAACGTTTCTATAACTGTTATGCTAGGTCGTGCTGTCTTGGGCCTTGGGAGAGCCCCATCTGTGCCCATGTGCTGGCCAGCCAAAGTCAATCTCTTGGCTTTTCAAGTTTCTCTAATTAACGGAATTAATGATTTTTGTCTTGAGTTGATTGCTAAGGGAGGAAAAGATGCTGCATTAAGCTGCTATCTTGAAATACGGTAGAATGTTTACAGATGGGCGGATTTCTGTTATTAAAAATAAACCTTGACGGACTCTGGTCCATGAGTAGCTAGAGATATTAGAAGATGCTAAAAGAGTCTTCAGAACACCAAATCACAATTTTCTGAGTACAAAATTGTGTTCTCGGAGTAGGTATATGTCCCCTTAGGAACCTCTGATCCCCAGTTTCTTCATTTTGGTGAGGTGGATTTGATACTCTCACACTTCTTGGGCTCTAAAATGCTTTTGACCCAAACATTTGTAAGCAGCTGTAACACAGGATTTGGTCTGATTTATTCTCCAGGGTGACTGCTGAAGAGTAAATGTTCTTTTCTTCTAAGACTAGATGTTGAATTCCTTGGCATCTGAGTTCTGAAATGGATGCTACACATGCGTGCACACATAAACACATGTAGTGCCAAAAAAACTATACACATTTTAAGAAGGGAAAAACCGCATTAAACTTGAAATAGTCAATATATGCCTGTAACAAAAGATGAATACAAGTCAGGTTTGAGCAGCAGTCAGATGCAACTGGAGTATTATAGTTTTAATCTAGTTTTCTCCTTTCTTAAAATGTGTAATGTTTTTGGCACCCTCTCTTTGTGTATGTGTATGTATACACGTATGTATATATTTTTGGAGGCAGGGTCTCTCTCTGTAACCCAGGTTAGAGTGCAGGGGCATCATCACAGTTCACTGCAACCTCAAACTCCTAGACAGAGATATTAGAACACACCAAAAAGCTCAAGCAATCCTCCTGTCTCACCCTCCCGAGTAGCTGGGACTATAGGCATGCACCACTATGCCTGGCTCATTTTTTTCTATTTTTAGTAGAGACAGGATCTTACGCTTGCTCAGGCTGGTCTTGAGCTCCTGAGCTCAAATGATCCTCCCACCTTGACCTCCCAAAGTGCTAGAATTACAGGTATGAGCCTTGGCACCTGGCCAGGATGGGATATTTTAAATTCTGATGGTCTGCATGTCACATTCTATGGGGAAAGTATTGTGGACGTTTTTCCACCACGTCTTTGGAGAGAGACTTATTAATGAAAAGAATTGAGTTGTAGCGGGTTTGGGAGTCACAGTGCCTTTTTGCTGTAGTAATCCCTGGCACCCCACCTCCCACCCCGCAGAGCCACACCGTCCAGCTGAGTTGTTCTGAACTGCAGTTAGGAATGCTGACATCTTGTAGAGGTTTGTTGGAGGGATGCCTAGATTGGAGAACAATTGTTTGGGTTACTTTGAGGCAGGCCCAGCTGCAATAGAACATTGGGGGTGGGATGGAGAGAAAAACATACTTACCTTCAGACCTCTGTACCAGAGGTGGAATTCTAATTTTGATTTCCAATCCAGGTTTCTTAGGGGAAAAAGGCTTTCTCTCTTCTGATTCAAGGCTGTTTGATAACTCTGAACTCTGCTCATTTGAACTTATATTAAAGAGAACAATTATTCAGTAATACTTTGCCATGGTGAGGAAGACTATTCAAGGCCTTTATATACCATGTAAGAAACCATGGCAATGGGATTTTGCAGTACAGGAGAGAACTTGGGCTCAACTCCAAATACAGGTTGGACAAGAAGGAATTTAGAGCCAAGGAGCAGAGTGGTTGGTGGTAGGAGTGTCAGTGGATACAAAATTATTAAGAGGAAACTTCAGGGGTAAGGAAGATTCTGGATAAAATGACCTAATAGAATTCTTGTTGAAGATAGACTGGGGTGAGCAGACATCACTTAGGGGGGTGGAAGGATGAGGAATTTGGATCAGTTATCAAGGCAGGAGGGTTCTTGCTAAACTGGTTTATCAGAGTTCTTGCTGCAACTGGATTTTACAAAAATGTGCACAGATGGGCCTAGCCTATGAGAGTGTTGAGGAACCTGACTAAACAAAGTTTGACCAAGTGAAGAACCTTTGCCACTGAACTTGTTTTGTAACTCTGATGACCCTGGTCACCAACCCAGGTGTGGGGAGAGGGGAGGGGGAGTGAGGGGTGATTGAAAATAAAGATGAACTCAGGCTTATGATGATATGAAGAGTGTGAATCTACAAGTCTGATCTCTCCCACGGCCCTGAGTGATGCTTCCTATGTCACCACTCTGTCCAGCTGGGCCGGGGATGGCACTCATCAGTGCTCTGGATGAATGTGGTGTTACGTCCTGCTGGGTTGGTTCTTCTACAGATCCAACATCCGGCTTACTGGCAGGTTGGTCCCCACTGCTCCTTAACTGTCCAGAGGCTCGAGGCCATTAGTTGCCTTGCTGGATAACTGTGTACCATGTGTGAATTGATTTCATGAATTGACCTGCAGAAACCAAGAGTGCCCAGTGCAGCTTTCTCTCTGAATGGTATGATACGCTATCTGGCCCATGTTAGGAAAGATCCTGGTGCTTGATAACTTCTCCTTCAGCAGCCTTGTGGTTATGTGGCTAACCCTCGAGGGCAGTAATTGTCAACCAGTGTGCCAGGGCATGTGCCACCCACCAGAGGATTTTAGGTGATCATTAATGAAAGATCATTAATGAAATCAGTTTCAAAAGAAGTTCAAAGCACAGGAAGTATATTCTTTGTTTTATTCCTTTTTTTGGATCAATGTAAAGCGTGTCGTGGAAGTTTAACTATAGGTTCAAGTGTGCTGTGAGATTAAAAAAAGGTTGAGGGCCAGACGCAATAGCTTGTGCCTATAATCCTAGCATTCTGGGAGGCCCAGGAGGGTGGATTGCTTGAGCTCAGGAATTCAAGACCAGACTGAGCAAGAGTGAGACCCTGTCTCTAAAAATATTCAGGTGTTGTGGCAGGCGCCTGTAGTCCCAGCTACTTGGGAGGCTGAGGCAAGAGG
>NW_003852452.1:7046970-7060807 GCF_000181295.1 Otolemur garnettii
GGCGCCTGTGGTCCCAGCTGCTTGGGAGGCGGAGGCAGGAGACTCGCTTGAGCCCAGGAGTTGGAGGTTGCTGTGAGCTGTGATGCCACGGCGCTCTGCCCAGGGGGACAGCTTGAGGCTCTGTCTCAAAAAAAAAAGGAAAAAAAGAAAAAAAAAAAAAGAATTTGAAGTTGCTGTGACAACACAGCACTTTACTGAGGGTGACAAAGTGAGACTGTCTAAAAAAAATAAAAATAAAAAAAGATTGAAAAAACAATGCTCTACAGTTCTTATGAATTAGTAATTAAATGAATTAAATATAATGCAATTCTTGTCTACAAAGTTTATATCCAAAAATGCAGAAAAGCTGGCTAAGAAAGCTCATGGATCCCCAGGGACTCAGCATCCACTTCTGGGGGCACCGTACACTTCCTTCACATCACCCTACTTTGATCCTCTTGGTAATTCTCCATCTCTTAGAACACTTTTTGGATCAGGGCAGGCAGAAGGAACTGGCTGCGGCCGGCGATCAAATGGTTCCTCGGGTATATTCCAACTTTTCATTTCTTCTCCAGCTCTTCCAAGTTGAACAGATAGAATGCTTTCTCAGTTATATGGGGTAAGTGTTATTTAAGAAAAACTGGTTAAAGAGGCAGTTTATAAGCCACTCTTGCTAAGTGCCTTGTGAAAACCTGCTGTCTCACAGAACTGAGCAGGGCAGAAAGAGGCATCTTAAGGGAATGCCAGTGTTTCAGCTCATTTTAATTTGATACCTAGGGCTGCTTAACAACACCCATCTGGTTAACGCTGAGAGTTTAGCTGTATCTTATGGTAAATGGCTTAAAACTCACAACTCACAGACATTCCCTGGCAGTCCTGTCAAGATTCCTAAGTCCTGGAGGTAATACACAGCTTGGTATTATCAAGAACACTTATAGTGGAAACAGCAGAGCAGTTACACTTATCCAACAAAATTGTTTTTAACCAAATTATTCCCTCCTTACGTGTTGCCATGTGTTGGGTTTCTCAGCCTAGTGAAGCTATTCACAACATTTAAAACAAGTGCATTCTGAAAACTCAGTTTTCTTTGGTAAAAAGATGTCCAGTATGGGGAAATGATTTGGAAGTTAGAAGTGCTCATCACAGCATTTTTATCAGTGACTAGGAGTGTGGTTGAAACCTAGCTGGGAGTGACAACTGTTGACAGTCCAAATTCAGAAAATTGTCTGTAAAAGATGACATGGTAAGGGGTGGGCCCAGTAGCTCCTGCCTGTAATCCTAGCACTCTGGGAGGCCAAGACGGGAAGATCTCTTGAGCTTAGGAGTTTGAAACCAGCCTGAGCAATAGTAAGATCCCCGTTTCTACTAAAAGTAGAAAAATTAGCCAGGCATAGTGGCAAGCAGCTGTAGTCCCAGCTACTTTAGGAGGCTGAGGCAGGAAGATCTCTTGAGCCTAGAAGTTTGAGGTTGCCATGAGCTAGGCTGATGTCATGGCACTCTTGCTTGGGCAACAAGTGAGACGCTGTCTCAAAACAAAAAAAAAAGATGACATGATGTGCTTAACTGAAGCTGATGGTACTACTTTAATTAACAGAGCTACATGCCACGTTGTGAACTTAGATTTTTCAAAATCAACTGAAATGAAGATGACTTGGTTTGATTAAAAAACTTCACATGGTTTGTAGTTCAGTGCAGGCCAGATTTGTGATATCGTTGCTGGTGGAAAGTTCGTCTGGTGTGTTGAGCATATTTAATGCAAGTTAGTGTCCAGTTTCCAGAGATAATGCCCCTTTGTGCTCTGTGTCAGGGATGGTGCGTCTGAGTCTTGTGCTCAACTCTGTACACTCCGTTTTAAGAGCAATGTTGCCAGATTGGAATGTTCTCGGTGTTGTGGTGTGGAGATAGCGCTGACCAGAAGGTCTGGAAATTGTGTCCCAGAGGAGTGGAGAACTGGGGCTGTGATGTCCTAGGAAGTTAAAGGGAGACAGGGCTGCTATTATAAAACATTCATCTGGTTGCCAAGCAGGGGAAAGAATAGGCTTATATTTTTTTGATCCCTGAGGACAGTCCTCACATGGGTCTTGAGAGGCTGGATTTGAGCAGCAAGTTTCATTCGGAGAGGGCAGGCCCTTCTAGTAAACTGAGTGAGCCGAGCTGAGGAGAGGATTTATCCAGATGCCTCAGAAAGCCTTTAGGCTCTGAGCCTAGATGTTTGCTCAGGTCCCCTTCAACAGTGAGGTTCTATGATTTTGTAAAATGGTGAGCACCCCTGATTCTTTTCACGAGTTATTTTATTCACAGAAGTAGTATGGTAGAAGAAAGATCCTTTTTCCTGTGGCACAAGTCATAGAAAATACAATAACTGCTTGTTTTTGATGAGAATTAAAAGAGCTCTGGGCATTTCTCTAAATGTGGCTTTTCTTTCTCCCTATTTTCAGCAGATCCTGCCAGAACTATAGATTCCTTATTCCTTTATTTGGTTCACTCTTTTGCATGAGTGGGCTAAATAACAGTGATTATTATATGCAAAAAAGATTGCTATGGTTTTTTCCTGATGTGAAAGCTGAGCCTTGTTTTTCTCTGCTTGGCAGAAGTTGTGCTTTGCCTTTTTTTTTTGGAGGAAATTATAAATCAAGATTGAGGCAAATGATACTTTGACCTAATGCTTTCCCGTTTCTCTAAGGATTAACGATTACTTGGCTTTGATACAAACTGCAGACACAGATGTTCCAGAATTAAATTGTTTTATCTATTAGCAAGATCGTATTTTCATTGACTCAAATCCTTTTAAGAAATATGTATTGAGGGAAAAAGCCCCTGTTTTATATTTTCCCTGATTCTATTGGCAAATAGATTTCTTATTCTTTTAAGCAAGTTGGGCAATATTTGGCATAAAACAATAGGTTAAATCATAGTCTTATGGTTGAAAGAGACTGTGAATTAAAAAAAAAAAGCCCAGTTATTTGTCAATGTTAAACTTAGATGCAATGTTTAGAACTTCCATTATAAAGTTTAAGTTGAATGATGAATAATGAATACAGAAGAATATTTTGGAATTAGCAGTTAGTCCAGTGAATAAAACTGCTTCCTAAACACATCTATTGCTTTTGGAGTATTTTCTTGGCATAATAACATGTTGGTTTTGAGTCATCTTGTTGTGGTTGATATGCTAGTTTCAAGATCTGCTAGAGAAATCAAAGCTCCAGTATAAGGTTTCTGATTTCCCACGTGTTTATATTAAGATTTCTGCCGTATAGATGACTAATAATATTTCCCATAGCCACCTGGGAGTAACAAAGAGCATTAACATTCATTACTGCATGTTAATGAAATACATACATATTGAAAGAAATAAATATTGTACGACCCAAATCTTTAACAGTGCTTTCGTTCTTTGCCAATGATAACATTTGTTATCATCGAGAGAAAAACCAGTTTTGGAGTGTCACCAAACAGGAGCGATCTTGGTAAATACCCAGAAAATTGACAAAAGACTAGCTGTTGTGAGCTCAGCTTGCGTCATTTAGTTTTACAGATTTTTTGGAGAGATTAGATCTGAGGTTAGGTTTGGAGGAATTAGGAATTCAAAATGAAGTCTCACGTTTATTGTATCTTCGTCCATATTGGTATTGTTATCATTTTTGGAGGAAACAGGAAACTTCCACTGAGCTTTGCTGTTGGCAGTCTGGGTTGGGTTGTTTTGTGACAGCTTTCCTCTTGTGGGCTGCATTTAGGCAAACACAGCCCTAACATTTAGGCACTGACCAGGAGAAAGCAAGTTAGTAGAATGATTCACAGAATTATTAAATCATCTAACTACTCAGCTTCACATTTCAAACGGGTGTTGATTCTTGGAATTGCCAGGGGCTGATAAATGAATATTTGTAGGCCTGTACTTCTAAGAGAAGTTGATTATTTTTGTATGTGCTTGGGCATATAGAAAGGGTGCCAGAAAAATGTATGTACACTTTAAGAAAGGAAAAAAAAACTATATTAAAATTGTAATACTCAATACATGTGTATACTGATAACAAAAGATGAGGTTGTTATTAATATATTCTGTCTATTTAAGTGCTAAATGCCCCTCTATGGGTTTTATATGAGAACAAAAGATGAATATGAGTCACATTGTCATTGGAGAACTCAAACGTGACTTGAGTGTTACGAATGTAATGCAGCTTTTTTTCTTTCTTAAAACATGCATATATATTTTTGGCACCTCTGTGTGTTTGGAGGGAAGGGGGAAGAGAGAGGAATTAGAATCTTAAAATATGAAGAAAGATTCCCTTAACTCTCCCAACCCCAGAATCTTGAAATAGAACTTACTAATATGTTTAAGTGGCTTGGATTTTGTTTAATTTGGAAATTGCTTTTTTTTTCTCATTTGAAATCCTTCTTGACTGGTTTCCATATGCATTTTAGGGAAAAGAAGAGAGAGTCTGCTTCAGAAATCACTTCATGGCTTGATTTATTTTTAAATTAATAGAGGACACAGTTTTCTCTCCTACAGTTGACATTGTCTGTATTAAATTAAATCAAGCTTTTAAGAGTACCATCATGGTAACGATACTCTCTGACAATTAAAGAAATAATCTGAAAATTAAAAATATGATGTTTTCTAGGAACACAAAAGGTCTGTAAAGTGACATTTAATATAGGTGTTTACATGGGCACATTTACAGCTTAAAGAACTCTGTCTTTTGAGTATCAGCTTTTATACCAATGTTGACCCTTAGGTCAAATCATGAAGCTTCCAACGCTGTTGGCAGGTTATTAATACATTCTGTCTCTTTAAGTGCTAAATGCCCCTCTGTAGGTTTTATATGAGAATTAAATAATGCACATTTATTGGGGACAAACCTGCAATTACGGGATGTAAACTACCTTCTTACATTTCTAAGTACTCAGGAAAATTCTTTTCTCCCCTAGAGGTATCTAGATAGATTCTCCAATTTTGTTTCCTGATAATACTGGGAGCCGAGAATCACTGCCACTTACGAACCCCCATTTTATTTGAAGCTCTATTTCTTTATTTGCGAGAGTCAGTTCTTTTCTTCAACACAGCCTTATCATACTCCGTATATGACTTAGGGTTATTTCGAATGTATACAGTGTTACGTGGTTCTTAGCATTTTAGCGATGTGCTGGGTAAATGTGAGTGAAAGTGGGCTCTTCAGGTATTTTGGAATGAAATTATTAGACATTTTGTAGTTTACAGATGCTTTATTGGTGTGCACAGATATTCTGTTTCCTATACTTTTTTCTTTTCCCGAAAGATTTTCTGTGTTTTTCTAAGATTACTTGGCGCTTGGAACGAGGATCTTAAATGAACAGGGCTACTTCTAGTAGTTAGATCATGTAGCAAAGAAAGGAAGGAAGTGCTTATTTTCATTTTATCTGCCCTCTTCCTAAGAATAGAAACAGTAAAGAAAAGTGGGACTACGTGGTAATTATATGATACTTTATATTATGTAGGGTATTGCACACACCATATTCTATGTAGGTCAAGGAATATTGTACTTAATGGGAAGGGGTTAGAGGAAGTGGGTGTATGTCCTCCTCCTCCTGTGCCTCCATGCCTGGCCCCCAACACGCCCAAGTATGCGTCCTAGACTTGAGCAAATTACGAATTGTATATATTTAAGTCTTCCACAGAACAGAAGCATCAAGGAGGCTGTGTGAAGCGCACTGTACAGCTCTAATTTGCAAAGCCTTATTAGCATCACTAGAGGTAATTAGGTTAAACTTACTTAACCTAAACTTACCATTAACCTATATTTCTGGATATACATCATAACCATAACAGTGATTAGAAAGCTCCAACAGGCATGTATGAAAGTCCTATCAGTGCTAAATACAGTTGTATTAGCTTAGTTCTTTATTTATAAAAACAACTTCTTAACTGTAAAATCGTCTCACGGTTCTTGAGGTTTGAAGAGTGTAGTGGTTCAAGGGAAAAAAAGCCAACCCAACAACACAGTTCTATAACTCTCTGTTATTTTACAATTGGATCATAGGGACACCTTTGGTACTTGAAAACCTAATTACAGTTATACCTCATGGCATAATTATAAGCTCCTCTTCTTCCAGACACGAAAATTAAATGGTGAAATTTCTGTGCATATACACAGCCCCAGTGTGAAACAAACCCTGCTATTTCTCTACATGAAATGTAAATGTAATTGGGCTAAGTTGACATTGTCTAGAGAGGACACACAGACAAGAAGATGGTAAAGGTTTTTATGCTTCCCCCTCAGAAAACACAGCATTATAATTGTTATTTAAACTGAACATCCAACGTCAGTGGCTGAGACTGTCCTTAGTGATACAATATAGTCTATGTAAATAATATTCTTCTGTGGATAGAGTTTGGGTTGACAGGTAAATACAGTATTATACATGAAAATCTTCATGCATTTAAATGTTTAAAAAATGTATAAATTTTTATAAAAGTTTCTGTAGAAGTTTGGTGTTTGAGAAAACTATATTGCTCCTTTTTCATCTTTAAATCACTGAGATGTTTCTCTTTTATTTTCAATAAATTTAAGTAATTTGAATTTAGAGGGCTTGAAATTCAGATTCTTGACTGGCTTAGATTCTGACAGAAAAACCTGGAAGCATAAAGGATCATGGGTTTTGCCTGAGGAAGAGATGAGCTCACAAAACCTCAGGAATTAATTAAATGCAATGTAAGTCTGTTTGTTTTGGTGGTTTGGACTTGGCATCCTTTGCAGCAAAACCACGTGAATTCTGTCAGTTCGTACTTGATAATTAAATTAGATGGGACTAGTATTATCTTGAGACGCTGGCCAGCAAAGTGAAGGATTAGGTGAACACTTGATTTGTATCTAATACACATTGCAAATTACTGAGGTGAAACTAACAGGTAGCGTGTTTGGGGCTCTTCCTTTGAGCTTAATACTGTGGAGTGCTTTACTTACATCAAAACACCCTGATGAATTGGGTATTAATTGTCGCTATTTTAAGATGAATAAATTGAGGCAGAGAGGAATTGGGTAGTTTGAAAAGGGTATGAAGTCACTGTCTAAGTGCCACCCTCCCGCTCTGAAGTTCAGCCTCATTCGTGATCCTAACTGGAGCCACTGTTCACTTTACTTCTCTGTTCTTGAAAACTAACTTGATGTCCTATGTGCTAAACCTTTTTTTTTTTTAAATATGGAATGCTTCACGAATTTGCGTGTCATCCTTGTGCAGGGGACATGCTAATCTTCTCTGTGTCGTTCCAATTTTAGTATATGTGCTGCTGAAGCGAGCACTGCTAAACCTTTTTAAAGAAAGAATAAGTAAAACTAGAAAAAAGTAATAAATAAATCACTTCACCACGAAGTGGTGATTATTGCTAGTTTTGGTGTGTTGCGGAGGAAAAATTTTCCTCTAACTCCTTAAGTTCTTTTGGGCTGGCTGGGCATGGTGGCTTACACCTATAATACTAGCACTCTGGGAGTATGAAGCTGGTGGATTGCTTGAGCTTAGGAGCTGGAGACCAGCCTGAGCAAGAGCAAAACCCCGTCTCTACTAAAAATAGAAAAATTAGCCGGGAGTAGTATGGCAGGTGCTGGTACTCCCAGCTACAATGGAGGCTGAGGCCAAAGATCATTCAAGCTCAAGAGAGTTTGAGGTTGCTGTGAGTTGTGATGGCACAGCACTCTACCCAGGGCAACAGAGTGGGACTCTGTATTTAAAAAAAAAAAAAAAATTGTTCCTGTGGGCCTGTGAATGAAACTGACAAAAGACAGTAATAGCATAAAAAAGTTTATTTATGTGCCAGTAGCTTCCCAGAAGACCTAAGTTAGATGCACGTATACCTAGCAGGGAATAGGGAAGCCAGAGAGAGAAGGCCTCTGGGAAGACCAACTACCTCTCTCTCTAGGAAGCCAACAGGCTCTTCCTGGGGCGGTGGCAGTTCCTTCTCCACTGGCCTGAGGGGACCAGGTCGAGGCTGGGCCTGTGGTGGGACAGTGGCAGGGGCAGGTAACCTCCCCACTGGGGCCAGGGCATCCTCATCAGGAGGCAGGTACACTGAGGGAGGTGGGAGGAGGTCCAGGTTGGCAGGTGAGTCCTCACCATCTATGGAAGGGGGGGAGAGCACCCTCCATTGGAGAGTCGGGGTAGTACAGTTGGTACTGTGGCTACAGCCCTACTAGGGACTGGGCCTCCCTGTCAAGCCAACTGTGGGTACCTTCATGGGACAGAAGCCTCCCAGGCCTCAGAACCTGCTGACCTCACTTCCTCAGCCACAGCCACATCCCAGGGCAGGGGTGCCAGGGTGATAAAGACAGATGAGGCTGCCCTCTTCCCAGGCTTTGAGGCCATCTCTTGGGCTCCTGGTGGGGCCAACAGATGATTAATTTTTCTTATCTGAGAAGCTTGAGGAAGAAACAGCTCTTTCAACTCCCAGGCGCAGCTTGGCTGACTGCCGGTCCACCTAGGGCCCCACCTGCCTGCTGGGGCACTCCCAAGTGACACCCCTTCACCTGGGATCTGGATCCTCCTGGGAGAGACAGGGTCCCCACTGGGCCAAAATTTGAATCCTGCCTTCCTCCAGTGCAGCAGTTCTCAACCTGTGGGTCGCGACACCTTTGTAACAATGAAAATACATCCTGCATAGTAACATTACAATTCACAACAGTAGCAAAATTACAGTTGTGAAGTAGCAACGAAAATAATTCTATGGTTGGGGGTCACCACAACCTGAGGAACTGTATTAAAGGGTCGCAGCATTAGGCAGGTTGAGAACCACTGCTTCACTATATCCACATGTGTGCTGTCCCTGCCCTGGCTGACTGCCGTGATGGTGTTGAAGGAACTCTCATTTCATGTCACAGTGCTCCCACAGTGCAAGGGTAGTGGTGCTGGCACATTGCTATAATTTCTATTTTGTTATTATCTCTTTCTGTGCTGAATTTATAAATTAAACCTTATCATAAGTATGTATCATAGTATATGTAGGGTTTGGAACTTTTTTAAGATTTCAGGCCTCTACTGAGGTTCCTGGGATATAGTCCTAGTAGATAAGAGGGGACAAATGTTTATGCTTGTGGATTGCAGCTTATTTTCTAGCATTGATATTTCTAGAGTTGATACCGTTTTGAAATTATTTTTATTTTTTTTATTGAGACGGAGTTTCACTTTGTCACCCTTGGTAGAGTGCTGTGGTGTCACACCTCATAGCAACTTCGAACTCTTGGGTTCCAGTGATTCTCTTCCCTCAGCCTCCCTAGTAGCTGGGACTACAGGTGCCTGCCACAATGTCTGGCTATTTTATTTTTTATTTTTGTTTTTATTTATCAGGCCTGGGTCAGGTTCAAACCCACCACCCCTGGAGCATGTAGCCAGTGCCCTAACTACTGAGCGATGGGAGCCTAATGTCTACTTCTTCAAGAAAGAAGTTTTGACTGCTGCATGAAATCTGCTAAGTATGGGCCTTAAGAATATTACTGGAGATCTTCTGAAATACCTAGATTTAGAAATACCTTTTTTTTTTTTTGATCTTTCATTCATGTCTATCACCTTTTTTTTTTCTACCCCTAATATTTTTAATCACATCACAAACGTTTTTGAGTTTAAGTCTGTAAGAAGAGAAAGAAACTTGTGTTGTGTGGGCAGTGGGGGCATTCTCATCTCTCTCTGGCCAGCTCTGGGACTTTCCTCCACAGCTGCCTCAGCATGCACAATTCCTATTCATCCTCCCATGTAATTACACTTTACTCCATGCCTGGGTCTTGAATGTTGTCTGGATCCTTTCTATCTTAGTCTTCAAAATAAGACACATGGAAAATATCTTCACAGGTGACTATCTTCATCTATGTAATAATGATTTCTGTGAACTTTGCTTTTTAATTTAATTTTTAAAACTCTTAGGTTGTCAGAGCAGTCTGTGGTCTTTGTAACATTGAAATAATATCATAGTATTAAAAAATGGAAATCTCCCTCTTCTCTTCTCCCCATTCTAATCTTTTCCAATTCTGATCTTTTGTAATTAACACATATTGAAAACTGGTTGGATATCCTCCCAGACTTACAATGTTTATAAACACATGCATATCCAGAAATTTTTGATGGCTTACGAAATGCTGTTGTACTATTACTTTACTTAACCACTTGCTTTTTGCCTTCCCTAATGTGGAAGATCTTTCCCTATCTTTGTATTAACTCTCTTAAGTTTTATAATGACTACACGGCTTTCCATTAGGTGGATATACTATGTTTGTTAACATTTAGTTGTTTCCAATTCATGATCCCTAAAATGTTGCAGTAAGCAATCTAGATACATAGATTAATTTGGTAGAGTCTTACAGGTGGCATTACAAGATAACATACCTAGTAATTAAAATGTTGCTAGATGCTACTAAATTGCATTTCAATTAAGTGTATTAATTTACAACCCCACCCATGATTTAATAGACTCTCTGGAAGGACAACCAAGAAACTCTTAATAGTAGTTAATTCCAAGGAGAGGAACTGGGTGTCTAGGAAATAGGGAAAGGAAGGAAACTTAATTTTTTAGAACAGAGCCTTTGTACATTTTAAATTTTATGCTACGAGTATGCATTATCTATTCAAAGAAAGAAATGGCATTGTTAGCCTGCTTATTTTCCCACACCTTGACAAACACCGTGTTACCACTCTTTGTAGTCCTTGAAACAAAGGGTCTCATTTTAATTTACGTTGCTTTGATTGTTAGGCTTATTTAGCTTCATTTTTAAAAGTTTAATTTAAGAATAAAAGGATAAAATTACAAGTACCTATTCGTCATAAAAACAAACAGCTCAAGCATGGGTAGTAAAGCTGAAATTCCCCCATCAAGGCTCCCTGGTGGCACAGCCACCTGTTGCTGTCTCTCCCAGGAGCTGCCAGGCTATTAGTTGGGGTATGACTTTATAGAGTTATTCTGCATTTACTATGTCATTGTGTGTTTGGGGTTTTAAAACATAAAAGGGACTTACAGAATATACAGACTCAAAGGCTCAGGCACTGGTAGGCTGTAAACACCGAGTTCTTTCCCTTTTTACGTGGGTTTGAATTATGTGACAGTGAGAACTTACTAAACTTTGAACTTTTGATCTCCCTTCTTCTTTAAAATTTGAGATAACGTATACAGTCCTCTGCACATAAGAAGAAAGAACGACTACTTTTTTCTCATCTCCAAAATCACATGTAAGGATATTTGAAGGGAAGTGTGTGGTTTAAAAATATTCTTCTTAAAACATTCACATGGCTCATTTCACAAAAATATAATTCTCTGAACTTTTTTCTCATTATGATTCACCAAGTCTGGTCTTGTTTTTACTGTTTTTTTATTTTTCCTTTTTGTTAAAGAAGATAGTCTAGTTGATGTCTCCAAGTTGAATAGCAGGGAGATGAAGGTACCCTAAAGGTACATTTTTACATGACTAACTTTTCATGAATGTGCTAATTATCCTTGCTTTCACTTTCCTCCAAAAGTCTCTCTGTTCATTTTGCCCCTGGCCTCTGATATGCGTCTGTCATTGAATATTTTCATGCAGATATTATTTTCAAGTTCCTGCCAGAAAAATTCCAGAGAAAACCCTGTTCTCTTGCCTCCAGGTCTCTCCCACCTCTCCCCCACCTTCCTCTGCTGCCCTTTGCACTGGCGCTGGCCCCCCTTCATTCTCCCATTCTCTTTGACTTCCCCATCAAGGCCAGGTGCTGACCAGTCACCTCACTGGTGTCCCCCACCAGCCCCAGAACTCTGTCTTCCTATCTTATGCCATGACTCTCCTGTGACCTCAGCTTCAGGCTGCAGGGCACTGCCAGGCAAAATGACGAATCACTACTGTCTACAGCGGGCTCATTAAGTAGACAGCAGTCCTCTGATTTTTCATCTCCTATTGACTTGCTAACCCGTTTCCTTCAAAGCTCTTACACTATTTTTTGCACAGTTTTCAAGTTTTAGTCTAGAGCCCCCACTTTATAGCAATGACATCGTTGCCTTCTTGCATTGAAGAGATCTGGGTCAGGGGTCACAAATTCAAAATCTGAATTCCTCATGACAGAGGCAGTAGGCAGGGACTCTTGAAAGCCCCTCCATGGAGGGACAGTAGCAGTTGTTTCCCTAGGGAAACGTGGGCCCAGTATTGCCCCATCTTCTGTTTTGTCTAGAAAAATTCAGCTATCCGGTTTTTTAGGTGAAATCTGTCCATGTTTAAGACATATTTTTGGGAACACTGTGTAGGCTAGCGGAACAGATCTGGCAGCCCGTGCTAGTCATCTTGATTCTAGACTCAGAGCTTCACTTTCTTTTTTCAGCTTACCCCCTTTTTCTGTTTTCATTTGTCACCATTTCTTTGCCTCCAGGGTTACTCGTTTTCCTTTCTGTCTCAGGTTTTCATTCATTTGTTTCCTCTCCCCCTTTACATAAAAACGTTAAGAATGTGGCCAGGTTTGGTGGCTCACACCTGTAATCCTAGCATTCTGGGAGGCCGAGGTGGGTGGATTGCCTAAGCTTAGGAGTTCAAGACCAGCCTGAGTAAGAGCAAGACCCTGTCTCTACTAAAAATAGAAAAACTAGCTGGGCATGGTGGTGAGTGCCTGTAGTTCCAGCTACTCGGGAGGCTGAGGCAAGAGGATCTCTTAAGCCCAAGAGTTTGAGGTTGCTGTGAGCTATGATGCCATGGCACTCTACCCAAGGGAGAAAGAGTGAGACTCTGCCTCAAAAAATAAATGAATAAATAAAAAGTCCCCTTTCCTAAACAAATAACTAATTATTTCTTCAGTGCCCTTGCCTATGTCCACAATATCCACTTCTTCCCCATTCTGTCACACTGACTTTACTGAACAGGAGGTCTGCATTCATTTCCTGGATACCTTCACCCCTTTCTTTAACCCCTCCAACTAGTCTCGTCTCTGCACCTCCTCTTGAAGCTTTCTCATTCTCTGGATCCTCTGATTATACTACTCGAACTTTCCTTTCTCAACACTACATCAGCCCACCTTGTTATAACCTAAACATTTTATTTCCCCAAGATGTTCTCACTGTTCTCTACAGTACACTTTTCCCGTTGGTGCTGGTGCCTACCGTGTGTGTGGCTGCTGCCTCAGATTCAACGTTTTCAAGTAGAATTGATTCTGTCACCTCTCTCCCAAGCCCAGCTCCTCCACATGACTTAGATTTCAAAGCTTTGGAATCATCCCTGAATTATCTCTCATTTCTTTGTTTCTTTTTTGAGACAGAGTCTCAAGCTGTTGCCCTGGGTAGAGTACGGTGGCATCACAGCTCACAGCAACCTTAAACTCTTGGGTTTATGTGATTCTCTTGCCTCAGCCTCCCAAGTAGCTGGGACTACAGGTGCCTGCCACAATGCCTGGCTATTTTTTGGTTGTAGTTGTCGTTGGTTTGGTGGGCTCAGGCTGGATTCGAACCCTCCAGCTCTGGTGCATGTGGCTGGTGCCCTAGCTGTTTTGAGCTACAGGTGCCAAGCGTCTCTCTTATTTCTTCGACAATTTCAGCCACTGATATTTTTTCTTTCCAAGATACAGCTAGTATATTGTATCTTCCTTTGAAGGCCTTTAACGTTTTACTATTTTTTTTTTTTTTTTGAGACAGAATCTCACTATGTCACCCTCAGTAGAGTGCTATGGTGTTACAGCTCACAGCACCTCAAACTCCTGGGCTTAAACAATTCTCTTGCCTCAGCCTCCCAAGTAGCTAGGACTAGAGGTGCCCACCACAACACCCGACTACTTTTGTTGTTGTTGTCATTGTTGTTTAGCAGGCCCGTGCCAGATTCAGACCCACCAGCCCCAGTGTATGTGGCTGGTACCCTAACCACTGAGCGAGCCTTTTTTTTTTTTTTTTTGAGAGTTTCCCTATGTC
>NW_003852452.1:7060827-7073577 GCF_000181295.1 Otolemur garnettii
CCAACCCCAGTGTATGTGGCTGGTACCCTAACCACTGAGCGAGCCTTTTTTTTTTTTTTTTTGGAGAGAGAATCTCACTCTTGCCCTAAGTTGAGTGCTATGACGTCATAGCTCACAGCAACCTCAAACTCCTGCTCTCAAGCTATCCTCCTGGTCCAGCCTCCTGAGTAGCTGGAGCTCTAGGTGCCTGCCACCATGACTAGTTAAGCCCTTTGATTTTTGATTAGGATCTCCTGGCCTTTCTCTGCCCTGTCACTCGTAGTAAAACCCAACTCTGATCACACGTCTCACTGGCTGAAAAGCCTTAGAGGCTCTCCGTTACTCACATGTAGGCCTCCTTCCTTACCTCCACTTTTTAAGTGTCTAGCCCCAGGGAATCTTTCTAGCCTGCTCTCCAGCTGTCCTTGCGTGTGTCCTATACCCAGCCGTCCAGAACTACTGACCACCCTCTGCACCTCTGCCTTGTTCTCCTGTTTCCTGTCTGGAGTTCTCTTCTTCCATCCCTTCCTCTCTCTTGTTGAAATTCTACACATTATTCAGACTTTCTTCTCCCTCATCTTCCGTTAGGCCCCATAACTACCCTGAAGTGTAAGTTATTTTTCCCACCCAGTTTTTCTGGTGGTTCATTCATCTGCCTGTCTCATGTGACATCTGTCACTAAGCACTGTGGGAGAGACCTTGCAAATCATCTCTTCTATGACCTGTGAATGTTTTCTTCCCAGAAGAGACTCTGCCTTATTATTTTGTACTCCCTACAGCACGTAGGTACTGCATACATGTTGTAAAGGAGAACTTTCACATCATTAATAATTAAAACACAAGTCCATTGGATTCCACACCCCCTGCCTCCAAATCCTGCACATTGGAACTCATGAAGCTTTTTGTGCTTGCTACCTGCCAGGCTTGGCACATGATAGACACTTAGTCAAAGAAAAAAAATCTTTGTCCTTCTCTTAAATGCTTCTTCCCCAGGGAAGATTAGCTCAGTGGTTGTATTCAAGGAGAGCAGATTCTGCCTGCTGTTTGCAAAACATGGAAGATAAATTATCACACAGCGGGGGTAGTTTTTGTTCAAAAGTTGCAGTATAGATAGAAATTGGCAAAAACTCAAGTTCAGCAAATGACTCTAGGGTAAAATTCCATTTAGAATGGTCACTGAGGCTGGGGGTGGGAATTAAGAGGTACTGCCTCCGAGTGGAGCTTTAGTTTTGGGGAGCAGATTTTAACTTTGGTACCTCAAATTCAACGTTTTCAAGTAGGATTGATTTTGTCACCTCTCTCTCAAGCCCGGCTCCTCCACATGACTTAGATTTCAAAGCTTTGGAATCATCCCTGAATTACCTCTCATTTCTTTCCTTTTTTCAAATTAACTTTTAATAGGGGTTAGTAACAACTAAAAATGGATAATGATGAAAACTTTTGGGGGGTGTGTGAGAGAAGGCTTATTGTGTGCCAGGCTCTTGATGTGAATTATCTCTCTTAAATCTCACCCAGCAGGTGTGAATTGTCCTTATCTCCCTTTCATAGGTAAGAACCCTGAAGCACAGAGAAGTTAAGCCAGCTTATTTAAAGCCACACAGCCAGGTAATAGCCAGGATTCAGCCAAATCACAAGCTCCCAAGCCCATCCTACTGCCAGGGGTCCTCAAACTTTTTAAACAGGGGGCCAGTTCACTGTCCCTCCGACCGTTGGAGGGCCGGACTGCGGGCCCCGGACGAGTCAGCTGCTAAGCAGGACAGGCAGCGGTGGCAAAAACACCTGGCGGGCCAGAAAAATGTCCTAGGCGGGCTGCATGTGGCCTGTGGACTGTAGTTAGAGGACGCCTGTACCTCTCTGTATTAGAATAGGATGTTGGGGAAGGAAAGAAAAGATCAGTCTCAGACATTTGTTTCTTCTGTTGATTCTTGTGATCTGAATAAATACTACTTTCCAAGTTGGGAGCTCAACTTCTGTTTGTGCCTGAAGATAATTTTCTAGCACCTTTGCACGTTGTCTCCCAGATTGTCTTACCTTTTTCTCGATGTCAGCAGAATTAGAAAGCACACTGGTTTTGTTCTGTTATCCGCCTACCAATCTATTTACATCTGTGAATCAGGGGCAAAATGCTTATCAATAAGGAAAAATTCACCAACTGGAGTTTTAAAGGTTAGCTGGATTGTGCTTAAGTGTACCTACCTGTGAACGTGGTTCAGACCGTGGGATACTCTCAGACCCCGTGACCTAGTTTCTCAATAAATAGAATGAAAGGGCAACTTATAGATTAAAACATCCTTTAAAGACCTATCACCGAACCACAGTGGTGGATCCTGATGAGACCCAATTTCAAACAAATGGTTTTTAAAAATGTAACTTTACTAAGACAAGTAGAAATGTGTTCACTGACTAGAAATGGAGTGATATTGGCATAGAAATTCCTCTTCTTAGCAATTGGAATTATTGGTAATTTGGGGGAGTATGATAATAGCCTTACATTTATATTATCTTTTAGAGAGAGATCTATAAACTGAAATACTCATAGAAGACATGATAGCTTTCTTGGATTTGCTACAAGGTCATATGGGGGTGTGTATGGTGGGAGGACATGGAACCAGACTGGCATGTGTGGTGAGTGCTGGGTGGGGTGTGTGTGTGGCATGTGTGGTGAGTGCTGGGTGGGGGGTGTGTGTGTGGCATCCATTGTATTAATCTACTTATGTTTGTACATCTTAGAAAGTTTCCATAATGAAAATTTTTTGAAAAAAGTAAGCTGGCAAATTCAACCTATAATACTTTTTTAAGTATTTTAAAACTTAAAGTATGTAAAGTATTTTAAAGTCTGAGAGGGATTTTTACTCGAGTGAGGTTTAATCCTCGCTCAGCATTCAGATCAAGTAGATGTAGTCAGAACACTGATTCAAACCCAAGGTACGTTTATATCCTTTGATTATTATGGAGACATTCCAGGCTTTTACATTTTTTTAAAAGTGAGACAGGGTCTTGTTATGTTGCTCAGGCTGGACTCAAGCACCCAGGTTCAAGCAATTCTCCCACTTTAGCTTTTAATTTTTAAAGGCATTGAGAAAAGAGCAAAATTTTCCTTTAATTCTTTTTTTTTTTTTTTTTTTTTGAGACAGAGCCTTAAGCTATCCCCCTGGGTAGAGTGCTATGGCATCACAGCTCACAGCAACGTCCAACTCCTGGGGTCAAGCGAATCTCCTCCCTCAGCCTCCCAAGTAGCTGGGACCACTGGTGCCGGTCACAACACCTAGCTATTTTTTGGTTGCAGCTGTCATTGTTGTTTGGTGGGCCCAGGTTGGATTCGAACCCACCACCTTAGGTGTATGTGGCTGGCACCTTAGCCACTTGAGCCACAGGCGCTGAGCCTCCTTTAATTCTTATTTCCTTTCAAGAGAAGACCCTGAATGGAATCAAAGTTTGTCGGGGAATATGTTCTTTTTCTACTAATGTCTTGATGCATTACATTGTTTAGGGACCGGGTGCATAATTAGTGATTTCTGTAGAATACAAGGCTGCCAATGTTACACTTTTCTTTCCCAAGCTCATCTCTTTCAGCCTCCCAAGGCATAAGGTGGGGTGTGGAAGTGGAGGGGCCTCATTTTTTGCTCTGGAAGCAAGTATGACACGAAGGTATTGTCACATCGCTGATGGCTTGTGGGTGTGGTCGTCACTTCACAGTGTAGCCTTCCCCCGCCAGCCTTCTTCCACCCTCTTCCTGACCTCTCCCATCCTTCAGACCGTTACTTCCTTCCTAAAATTCTTCAATGGCTTTGCTTCCATGGCCTGTATTTCCTCTCACTTCACTTACCAAAACCCAGTCTTTGGCGACCACATCTATAAACTGATGAAGCTCAACCACAAATGGACCCAGGGCTTTTTGCTGAGCTCTGCAGACCTGTTTTTCACCTGCGTAGTATTTATCCCCTCTGGGATTCCCTGGGCTGTTTGGATGCAGCGTGATCAAAATCTACTCTTCCTCCCAACTTTATTTTGTAATCTCGTCTGAATTCTCTGTCACCGTAAGCCAGAAACCACAGACTATAGAGTTAACGTTGCCTTCTGCTTCTTCGTGCCCCAGCTGAATCTCCTAAATGCTTTTCTTGGTCTTCCCGGCCTGCATTCTTGCTGCTAGTTCAGACCTTCAGAACCACAATTGTATCCCAGCCTCCAAATTTGTCCCCTGATACTGTCGCTGGAATGATCGTTTTGAAATTCAAATTGGATATTTATCTCCTGTTTCACAGTCTTCTGCAGGGGTCTCTGAACTTTTTGTTAGGGTACTGCTGCCATTTAATTTGTGAGCCTCTACTTCAGCATATGTGTATTTATTATAAATAATACATACATTGAACTAATATGTTAAATATTATAAATATATGTGTAGAGATTAAAGGGATATTATAAATGTTTTGAAATATGTTTATATTCAATATTGATACAAAAAACCCATTAAGGCTCGGCGCCTGTAGCTCAAGTGGCTAAGGTGCCAGCCACATATACCTAAGGTGGCTGGTTTGAATCCAGCCCGGGCCCACCAAACAACAATGATGGCTGCAACCAAAAGAAAAAATAGCCAGGCGTTGTGGCGGGTGCCTGTGGTCCCAGCTACTTGGGAGGCAGAGGCAGGAGACTCGCTTGAGCCCAGAAGTGGGAAGTCACTGTGAACTATGATGCCACGGCACTCTACCCAGGGGAATAGCTTGAGGCTTGTCTCCAAAAAAAAAAAAAACACATTAAGTACTCTCAGTTTAAAAAATTTTTGGCTGTTTTTCCCCATCAATCTTTTTTTTCAATTGAATGGTAACTATGTACATTAATGCACTTCTGGGGTACAGTGTGGGGTTGTCACACACAATCCGAAATACTTCCATCAAACTGGTTAACATAGCCTTCATGTCATTTTCTTAGTTATTGTTCTAAAACGTTCACATTCTACTCTTAGAAAGATTCACTTGTACCCTTGTAAGGTAAACCTCAGAAGTGATCCCTCCAATCCTCCTCCCTCCACCCATTCCCCCCTCCTCTCTCCCTCCCCCCTCCCCATATTCTTAGGCTGTTAGATTATAGCTTTCATATAAAAGGTATAAATTAGTTTCATAATAGGGGTGTGTACATTGGATACTTTTTCCTCCATTCTTGTGATACTTTGCTCAGAAGAATCCCCCTCAATCTTAATGAGAGTAATGTGATTGAATATGCTTCCTTATTTTTAAAAATCTATTCCCACTTGATGATCAGTAATTAATTATACAGTAATTTTTTAAATCTTTTTAAATTTAATTTGCAATAAAAGGAGGTAATGAGGAAGGGGAGGAAGCACTTAAGAATTAGAACCCCTGTTAGACACGGGAGAGAAAAATTAAGTGAAATCAACAAGAAGGAAAGTAGGGGAAGATTAGAGGGAGCCTTGCCCACCTTTCATCATCAAAGCAAGAAATCTGGGGAAAGCAAAGGATTGGGAAAGAGGAGAAACATACTCTCTTGTGGCTGTCCTTCTCCCCCAGGTGGGAATTATGATGCTGCTGAACAGTCAGCTCAGATCAGAAGGCTCTCCTCTCCTGTGCCCAGAGGTCACTCCTCCCAAGGCCTCCTGGAGAGTAGCCAGGGTTGGCCTTAGCCAACAGAAAAGGAGGGGCTGGGGGTCCAGGAGTAACGAAGGGTCAGCAGGGAGCCACAGTGTTGATTCTCCTCTGGCTGAGGTGGGCAGGAAGGAGACTCAGCTCAAATACTCAGCAGCCAGGAAAAGAAGAGGGTGGGGAGAAACAGGAATAGGGAATCCTCCCAGCTGGAGGCTGAGTGACCCCCATCTAGATCCACACTTGTGGAACAGAGGAAAGCTGAACCCTGGCCCAAAAGACGCACAGGTGTTGATGGTGGTGAGAAAGCAAAGGGGAAGGCACCATCACCAAATGAGAAGGGAGAGCGCCCAGGGTCGCCCAATGGCTGGAATCTCCCCCTGCTCTCCGGAGCTGGTTGCTGGCCCTGGGAGAGGGGTGGAGATTTCAATCTGGGATCCTAGACTTCTGGCTCCCTCGTCCAAAAGGAGGGACAACCTTCTCTTTGCTGATCCCAGCTTTACACATTGGGCACTGTTGCCGCAGTGGCCATGTCTCCAGCCACTGATGGAGACCGGGCTGACACTGAGTGTGGCCACATATGACCACCACCACAGCTTCCGGAGCAGCCTCCAAACACAGTATTACCTGTGAAGGTCGCGCCTGCCCCGCCCTGCTTGCAGTTTGACCTTCGGAGCCACCTCCTCTACTGCTGCCTTGGCCATGCTGGGGTTTATTTTTTCTTATGAGATGGTAATTTTAAGGTCTGCTTGTGGACTCAATTTATTTAGCTATTTTTTTTTTTTTTAGTTTGTTAATCATTGAAAATGTTAATTTAGAAATACATGCAGATCCAAATGTTCGCTACTTGCTCATTTTTATCCACTTTACAAAGGATTGGTTGAAATTATCCAGTAAATTGCAATCTGGTATAGTATTTTAAGTGGTTAAGCGCGAACCTTCTAGTATTAAATGGTCTAAGTTGGAATCCTGTCTTGACTATTTGCTAGTTTGGATGATATGCTTAATCTCTGTGCCTCAGTTTCTTATCTGTGAGATGAGTTCGTAATAATGGTGTCTTCCTCGAGGTCGTATTGAAGATTGAGTGATTAACACACACACTGAGCACGGAGCATGGTGGTCTGACCCATAGTAAGCCCTCAGTAAATAATGGCCTTTATTTCCTTCTTCAAAGTCCATCACTTCTTAAAAAAAGAAGGAGAACATCCTGCATGTTCATGCTTTTGATAGGGCTTTAAAATGCTAAAACTCTAAATGTTAAGACAGGTTAGAAAAATTGCATATTCGTGTTGTTTGATTTTATGGATGCCACCTTGTGTGGGAAAAAAAGATGGAAATCATCTCAAACACCTATTTTCAAAATGTGTGTGTTTCTTTCAGAAACTTCACTATGGCACTGTCGTCTTTACTTTAGCAAAACCAGGGCTACCGAATAGTTGTGTAATATGAACACCTGGAGTGTCAGCTCTGCCAATTTCTCGTGTTCATTTGTACACACATTATTGATTTTATCGTCTCTGGTTCCAGTAAGTCTACTTTGTAGGAGTCAGTTTGGTTCAATTATAATGATAACATCATCCATCCACTTACTTGGGCTTGTGCAGGCTGTAATACCTTGCTGTCCATCAAAGGAGCAGGGCAAGAGCACCACTCTTTGTGGTGGAACTCCTAGCCTTTTCTCAGAGACCTTTTTGGTTCTGGCATCTGGACCGAGACAGGGTGCCATTGGCAATCCATTCATAAGTACTAATAAAATTTGATTTTTCTTTTTCTTTTTTTTTTCCTCCTCCCTCCCTCCCTCTCTCCTTCCCTCCTTTGTTTCTCCCCTCCCTCTCCTCTCCCCCTCCCTTCTTCTCTCCTTCCCTCCTTCCTTCCCTCCCTCTTTTCTCCCCATCCTTCCTTCTCATTCTTCCTCTTTTGTGGAAGCTAAAAATCAGGTGATATTTTAGCCATGGTTTTCTTACAGTAGTGTATTCTATTCCAGCTTAAATGAGTCTCTATGACTCTAGATAGGAGTTGGCAGACAGGATTTTAACAGGACCCAGGCAGAAAATCCCCAGCTTTGGACAGAACTCTTAGACATTTCTACATTGTAAATGTTACATTATTTTAAATACTCCACTCTGAGCCTTTATATTTATGCCTTTCCTTATTACTTAGTGGCTTAGCAGCTTAAGTCTAAGGAAGTAAGCCAGTGAACTCACCAATCCATTTCTTTTTTAAATACATATGAGGCGGGGACTGTGGTCCTAATCTCACCATGAAAATATGTCTGTTCCATGTAGGGCAATTTAGGGGAGAGAGTCCTTACTGTTCTTGCTGAGTCAACAATGGTAGAGTTTAGAATAGGCCAACCTACTTCCTAGACCTCTGATGACCTCACTGGGGTATGTTGTTTCACAGAGTTCTGCTGGCATGATAACATATTATACACCACTGGGCTGAAATCACTGTTTTTGTTCAAACAATCTCTACAAATTTTACTGGTTCAGAATGCCCTTTCAGAATGCTTGTGGGATCAGAGTGCTTTGACTTCATATTTTCTGAGCAATATTTACAGTAACACATTCATTAGAATGGTTTGTAGAAGTACTTCATTTTACAAGATTTCTTGGGTATGGGTGTCAGGATTTTAGGGGTAGTGCAATCATTTCTATCACATCTTCAGTAGCAATAGAACGTATTTCAGATCATTTATAGAATTCTTTTCTCTTTGAGGGCATGATTTCTACCAGATACCCTGATACTTCAAGAAGTGTGCAAATAATGGGAACATCTTGATGGGGGCAGTGGGGTCACGGTGTATGACACACCTCTTGGGGGCAGGACACAATTATAAGAGGAATTTTAATAAATGCAAGCAGTGTAAACTGGTTCTCTGTACCCTCAATGAATCTTCAACAATTAAAAAAAAATGGGAACATCTTCTCAAAATGTTTTGTCCCAAGTATAAGTGAAATCCACTCTTTAAATACATTGTTATGTAAATTTTACATTAGAGTTCATATTTTATATGAATTCTCAATACATTGTTATATAAATGTTGTACTTTATAAATGTCTTCATATAAAATAAAGTTTTAAAATATTTGCCACGGGCTCGGAGCCTGTGGCTCAAGCGGCTAAGGCGCCAGCCACGTACACCTAAGGTGGCGGGTTCGAATCCCCAGCCCGGGCCCACCAAACAACAATGATGGCTGCAACCAAAAAAAAATGGCCAGGCGTTGTGGCAGGCGCCTGTGGTCCCAGCTGCTTGGGAGGCTGAGACAGGAGACTCACTTGAGCCCAGGAGTTGGAAGTTGCTGTGAGCGTGATGCCATGGCACTCTACCCAGGGGGATAGCTTGAGGCTCTGTCTCCAAAAAAAAAAAAAAAAAAAAAAAAAAAAATTTGCCATGAAGAAAACTGAGCTGTGTTCCTTCCCCAGCACACTGCCCCATATAGCACATAACCATGTTTGTGTTTATTTTTATATATAAAACTTTATGGTAGACTTTTAATCTTTGCACTCACTTCGCTCAGACCTTTCAAAGAATAACAACTTTTTTGAATTCCACAACTGCTTAGAACCTTTGAGTTAGACTCTTTCTGTGGAAAATAAAAACTAATTTGCCAATATTGGCAAAGAAAGCAAGCCATTACTAAACACCACAAATATGATTGCAAAGCAAAATGTTAATTTAAAAACATGTGGGCCTTATGATGTAATATGTCAATAGGCATTGCAAATACTAAAATTTTGCAATGAGGGAAATTGACTATATTAATTGGGGGGGGGGGCTTGGAAAATGGGTTCCCTGAGGACTTGAGGACATTAGATTATCAGATGATTCATTCAGCTTGTATTTACAGCATAGTGTTTGGCACTTTTGAGATGAAAAGCCTGTATGTACACTGAACCCTTTAAAAGCATGAGAGACGAATCTCAAGCCCTTCATCCATCCTCAGGTTTGCAAATAGACTATAGCATGTAATTTCTTTAACTCTCGAATGCCTATGTGTCTTTTGGCTAAGGGCCAGCCACCACGTCCTTGTAGTGCACTAAACTTGATTTTCACTTTCATTATTAGCGCTGGCTGTTGGCTTTTTTCTGACCATCTTACAAGGAAATAAATTTAAAGCCTGCTTCTAAGAGTACTGGATGGACACAAACCAAAGCTGTCCTGAAGTGCAGATGTTTGTTTGTTGGTTGGTTGGGCTCTACATAATTAGCCACACAACTCAAAGTTGTGATTTAAATTTGTTTCCCAGCTGAGTTAGCTCTACTTGTTAGGGACCCTGAACCTAAAATTTACAGATGCCAAGGATCTATTCGAAACAATCTATTATTTGATAACAAAGTCCTACTGGGAAAGCAAAACTGACTTTTGGAATATTTAAATAGTGAAAATCAATATATGATTAAACCCCTGAATGGATGGGTGGTGGAAATAGTAAATGGTTTTGGCAGAAGCAGAAGACTACTATGGAAAGGCTTCATGATTTGGGCAAGACTTAGAACTGGCTAAAAATACGGTTTTGAGCATTGGTAGGCCCTACCCGTACTTATTTGAGCTTACCTCCTACAGATCCTACTCTAGTTAAAGGAGCCAGGACTTTGGACCCAGGTCTATTGGGTTCTGAAATCGGTGAGGTCTACCCTTCTATATGATCAGCCCTACAGCTTTATAAACTCAACCACTCAGTCAGGTTCCTCCATGTTGGTGTCTCTCTAAAGTCTTCTAGATTTGCAGTCAAGAGTCCTATAGCATTTGAACCTTTAATAAACAGATTTCGTTTCGTTTAGTTTTTTTGTGTCTCTGTTTTCCCTGCTGGATTGTGAAGATCCTGTGGGCAGGAAATGTAATTTTTACCCCCACAATATTTAGCAGAGATATTTGGCCTATACACTGAATGTGACGTTGATATAATAGAAAGTAGGATCTTTGACAAAGGGTACGGAATTAGTATGGCCTAGGAAACAGGAGTAGATGTGATGTACTTAGTGAAAAAGTAGGCCATGAAAGACTAAATGTAGAAGGAGATAAGGTTGGAAAAGCAGGAAAGGGATAGGATGTGGATGATCATCCATGTCAGACTCAAAGGTTTGGGCTTTACTATGCAAATGTTGAAAAATAGTTAAAGGGCCAGGCACAGTGACTCTCACCTGTAATCCTAGCACTCTGGGAGGTCAAGGCAGGAGGATCTGTTGAGCTCAAGATTTGAGGTTGATGCCATGGCTCTCTACCCAGGGTGACAGAGTGAGGCTCTGTCTAAAAAAAAAAAAAAAAAAAGAAAGAAAACCAGTTAAAGACTAGCCTAATTAAAAAGGAAGTTAAGGGCTCGGTGCCTGTGGCTCAAGTGGCTAAGGTGCCAGCCATATACACCTAAGGTGTGGTGGGTTCGAATCCAGCCCTGGCCGCCAAACAACAATGACGGCTGCAACCAAAAGAAAAAATAGCCGGGTGTTGTGGCGGGCGCCTGTGGTCCCAGCTACCTGGGAGGCAGGAGACTTGCTTGAGCCCAGGAGTTGGAGGTTGCTGTGAGCTTTGATGCCACAGCACTCTACCCAGGGGGATAGCTTGAGCCTCTGTCTCAAAAAAAAAAGAAGGTTAAGACCCATCTTCGTGGCAAGTCATTTAGTAGTATATCTTTTCCCTACTTATCTTGGAGTACAAAAGGACTCTGGGTTATGTTAGATGACACATTTCCTCCAGAAATCTATAGATCTTTAGGAAGTGGTGGGGATGTCCCCTTGACCAGGTGGTGGTTGTAGCTGGATGGAGTCTTCTTGCCAGGTTGTGAAGAACAGTCTTTCCATACTCCTGGTTGTGCTCACTCAGCCTTCTCCTAGATGGCAACTTGGGCAAGTATAAGAGTGAGTGGGAACAAACTTGAAAGATTTAGGGTTTCCCTGGTGAGAGTTCATCCTGAAGGCTTTCTGAAGGGCCTGAACTTCCTGGAGAGGCCTTATTTACCAAGGAAAAGATAGACATTGGTAGTTTGCTTGATTCTTTGATTATTTACGATGAAAAAGAAAAAATATGATGGACTTTTATGGTCCCAGTACCCCAAGGGTCGCTGTAATCTTAGAATCAGGCTGATTCAAAGTCTGTGGCAGTCCATTTCTATTCTTATTTTAGGCATTTTAACCTAAATTGTGCAGAGGTGTATTTTACTGGATTTAAGTTTTTGAGGTTTGCTTTTATTTTGTATAACTTTTATAAAATTAAAATTATTATCGATATAGCATAGAGACTAAGAATATGATCTCTGGGGCCACATTACCTGAGTTCTGGTCCTGATTTCTCTACTACATGATTTTTGGCAAGTTATTTAACCTCTCTGCCTCGGTTTCTTCATTTGTAAGATGGGGATAATACTCTACTTCCTTTCTAGGGTTTTTGTCAGAATTAAATGAAGAAATTCATCACTCATTTACTAAAAGTAAAGTCCTTAGACTAACACCTGGTATATAAGTTCCCAGTAAAATACTAGCACGTAGTGTATCGTAAATGAGAAAATTAAAGCTGTTACAGGTGACGTGATGTAGGTAGTTATCCAACAATATGACTCAATCAAAATTAGCATTTCTTATTTTAAGACAGTTTACCAAAGTGGCTGTTTTTTTGAAACCGGAAGCCAGCAAATTTTCTCTTAAAGGGCCCGATAATAAACATTTTACACTTTGTGGATCTGAGGGCCTTGGTTATTACCGCTCAAATCCGATAATCGTGTCTTACAGAAAGCATCTGTAGACAAAATGCAAACGAATGGGTGTGGCTGTGTTCCAATAAAATTTTATTTATGAAAACAGGTGGCAGGTCACATTTGGCCCTGGTTACAGACCCCTGCTTTAGACACGGGAGTAATATCTGAAAAGAGACTGGATTCCATTACTTTTGAAGCATGAAATATAGTATCATGTGTTATAATAAATAGTACTTTTCTTCCTAGTGAGTTTTCTTAATACAGGATGGACATAAATTTTAAATAGTAAAGTATTTTAAATTGCACATGAACTTTATGTCCACCCTGGATGTTACTCTCAGTTGTGATAGTTACGCTTCACAATATCCGAGGGATTTAGAAAATAAGCAGCAGTGGTTCGGCGCCTATAGCTCAACCGGCTAAGGCGCCAGCCACGTACACCTAAGGTGGCGGGTTCGAATCCCCAGCCCGGACCCGCCAAACAACAAT
>NW_003852452.1:7073785-7075808 GCF_000181295.1 Otolemur garnettii
ATGTGTTTTCCCTCTTCAAAGGGATATATAGAAGTCACTTATTTAATGGTTGGAGGATTTTCTTGGAATTTGAAACCTAAGGTTGTTAGCAAGATGTTAAAGGCTTGTTTTATTAAATGCACACAAGCATAGACTTTTTTTTCCTTCTGTAATCTCTGCACAGGACAGGTCTGTGAGTCAAATAAAAAGCTGTTTGTCATTATGCTTGCCATTACACTAAGGGTTTTTCCTCTAGGAATGTTGTGTGCGTGGGTTTGGATTTTTTTTTTTTTTCTGGCTTACTTTTCAGTTTGATAATGTGTTCTTGTTTTTACATTAAACTTGTCAGTGAGCTGTTTTGTGTGTGGCTGAGTTTGTTAGTATTTATAGCTTCAGTCTATTTGTGAGGAAATGACTAAAGTCTCTTGCATTGGATCAAAATTGTATAACAAAGAACATCTTTGACTTACTTAAAGAAAGACTATGATGAAAACTCAAAAAAAATATAATGGTTTGTGTTTATAAATGTTTTTATGTATTCAGTACCCGGTTGGGCTAGAGAATTGGAGCTCTGTGTTGAGGGAGGGCTTGACATATACTCAATGCCTCTTAGTTAATGTGAGTTTCCCTGGAGCAAGTTCAGGCAATGCTTACTTTCTCATAATGCTCCTTTCTTTCTTTTTCTTTCCTTTCCTTTCTTTCTTTTTTTTTTTTTTTTTGCATTTTGCATGTTGTTTTGAATTGGGCCTTGTAGAATGGAGATTATTTATATTTCTTCTCTTTAAACTATTCTACTAATTTTCTCCTTTCTCGTTCCTACCTGAGAGCCCTGACATTAAGTGAAGCATGTAAACCTTGCCCATGTAATTTCAGAAGGTGGGGATTGGATTGCGACAAGGCCTGGGGTGAGTGAGGGACAGAAGCCCCTCTCTCCCTATCCCTAGGATATCCATGGGCTTTCCCCACCCTACTCTCACCCCCTTGCTGTTGGTTCAGTCCCCAAGAAAGTGCAGTGTTGGTCCTTCTGCTTGTCATTCCAAGGCAGGAGACAAAGGGGCTGAGTAGGGAGGAAGAGAAGGCCTAGCTCTGACCTGGCCTAGTCACATCTTCCCATGAAGGCCCTGTGACAGGTGCTGGTTGAATTTTGGTGTGTTATGAACTCACTGGGGTTTTTTGCATTAGCTTCTAATCTTATTATTTTGGGGTTATATTGATTGTTTCAACCCTTTGAACCCAACTAAACCTTAGCTCAAGGCACGAAACAGATAAAGGGGAAATTGCTCTGCCCTCTCCCACATGTCCTTCCACTCCAGCCTGTTCTCAGAAGCACGTACAGGGTGGTGTTCCGAGGAGCTCACTTTGAAAATTGCTGATTAATATAATTGTTTACTTTTGGAGCACATGCCAGTCTTAAAGTCAGTTTGCTGATGTACATTATCATCACATACTGCAAATTTGCCGGGATTGGTGTATATATATTGACCATATATGAAGTCAGCTGTAGGAGAAGGCAGAATGGACAGATGTTTCCCTGTTGTGATTTGATGGGGTGCTGAGAAATTCCATCAAGAGAATCTGTAAACCCCCACCCCCACCCCATTCATACCTGAAATGCCAGTGTCAATAAATGCACTTTATTTCGGTGTTAAGCATCTGTCTTTTCTGAAGCACTTAAAAAAATTTAAAATAGCCTCGGGAAGCATATGCATTAAGATGTTACAGCTTTGGAGCTGATCCTGTTGCTTCCCTGCTTGATTGCACAACTGGGGTTACTGAATCCTCAAAAGAGGAGTTAGAGAAGGAAACAGCCACTTTCTTACATCATGGCTTTGGCTAGGACTGGCCCTGACTATATGTGCATTTGAAAAACACGGTGCATAGCAATGTGTCTTATGTTTAACTTGGCGACACCTGGCTTTCTTTTTATTTATTTTTATTTATTTATTTGAGACAGAGCCTCAAGCTGTCACCCTGGGTAGAGTGTCATGGCATTACAGCTCACAGCAACCTCCAACTCCTGGGCTCAAGCGAGTCTCCTGCCTCC
>NW_003852452.1:7076175-7105307 GCF_000181295.1 Otolemur garnettii
TTTTTTTTTTTTGGTTGTAGCCATCATCGTTGTTTGGCGCCCGGGCTGGATTTGAACCCCCCACCTTAGTTGTATGTGGCTGGTGCCCTAGCCACATGAGCCACAGGCACTGAGCCTCAAGCTATTCTCTTGCCTCACCCTCCCAAGTAACTGGGACTATGGGTGCCCGCTATAAGGCCCGGCTATTTTTTTTATTGCAGTTGTCATTGTTGTTTTAGCTGGCCCTGGCTGGGTTCAAACCCACCAATCTCAGTACATGAGGTTGGCGCCCACCCACTGAGCTACGGGTGCCACCCCTTAAATCTTCATTGACTACCTGAATATATTTTATTACTGTATCATGGTATGGATATATTAATATGTGTTCATATTTTTTGTTGTTGTTGTTGTTTTGAGACAGAGTCTCATTTTGTCACCCTGGGTATAGTGCCCTGGCATCACAGCTCACAGCAACCTCAAACTCCTGGGCTCAATTGATCATCTTGTCTTAGCCTCCCAAGTAGCTGGGACTAAAGGTAGTGGCCACAATGCCTGGCTTTTTTTTTTTTTTTTTTTTTAAAAGAAATGGTCCCTTTTGCTCAGGGTAGTGTCAAACTCCTGAGCTTAGGCAGTCCACTTGCCTCAGCCTCGCAGATTGCTGGGATTACAGGCATGAGCCACTGTGCCTGGCCCAATGTATGTTATTTTTTAAAGTGTGAGTTATTCAAAAGAGACAAGGGACTCAGAAACACAAGTCCAAAAAACATTGCACATATTTCTGCATATTGTCCACATGCTGTCCTTATCAGACAAGCAATAAATTAGATACAGGCATTTAAAAAACTTTTTTTTTTTATTCAATGATGGTTTGTTTTTTTTTAATTGTTGGGGATTCATTGAGTGTACAAGAAACCAGGTTATATTTGTTTGATTGCATTTGTGAGGGAGAGTCCCTCTTAGAATTGTGCCTTGCCCCTAAAAAGGTGTGTCACACACTGAGACCTTCCCACCTCCTTCCCTCCTTCCCTCTTAAAATTTTTTTTTAACTTAACAACTAAATATCGCAAAGCCATGGTTTGTTTATTTACTCAGCATACATTCATAGGGCACCTGTTGTGTGCCGGGTACTTTGTGCCATAAGAATTAATGATGACGGTTTCAGCAGACAGTCTTCAAGGAATATTTGCGGTTGTTCAGTAGCTGAGGAAAGGAGAGGGAAGGAGTGCCGGCTGGGGAGAAGGAAGGAAGAAGGACAGAGGGAAAGAATCCTTAATTAACATCATCTTAATAACCCCCTTGCTATCTACTTTGATGTTCTCAGTCTATGCAGTAATTTACCATTTATAACTTTTCTTTTTTTCTGGTGAAAGTCAGTTCTATTTAACAGTTTGCCATTTTTATATTTGTTTCTTTTCAGCGTAAAAGAACTTGTATGGATCGCTTTGCTAAGTGTATTCAAGATTCGAAGAGCAAAAAAAGTCTGTATTAAACCTGGTTTGTGAAAATGTAAGTAAACGTCTTACCCCTTACCATGATTGATTTTGGACCTCTTGAGAGCCTTTCTCTCAGTGTCTGAATGTTTCTGTAGTTGACCTTGACCTATACTCAGTCTACTCATGAAGTGTATGAGAGTTTCCAACCCCCCACTAAACGCTTTTTAAGAGCGGTGTGACTAGCATAGGTGGCTGTAGGATTGAGACATGGTCTGGCAGGCAATGAGCAATCTTTTATTTAGTCCCAAGAAGGGAAACACAGACCTGGCAGCGCATAAAGGACACAGTCCCCTTCTCAAGTCCTTTATTGCTCTTTCTGTCATCTATACCAGCGAAAACTAGTAGTCAACCCATTAATGACTCAGTAGGCTTCGAAAATGAGGTGCTGGTTTTCACAAGCCTGTTTATTCCCTTTCTCCGTGTTCCCCTTGCTTGGTAATAATTACTATTTATCAAGCTTCTACCAAGTGAAAAGCATTTGATTAATTCAATTCAATATTCATTCTACAAAGGCTTTTTCCAAGTGCTTGTCATGTACCAGACACTGCTCTGACACTAATTTCTTAACCTTGTGGTACCCTTGCAGGGTAGGAGTTAATAATTGAGTTGTTAATAGTTGAGAAGTTAATAGATGAGGAGGAGCCTGGGGGTCAGGGAGAAGGAAGGAACGAGCCAGCCATCACATAGCTGACCAGTGTGAGGACAGTGCTGACTTTTTCTAATTTGCCATATCTGAAATAGTGTTATTTTATTTTATTTTTTGAGACAGAGTCTCAAGCTGTCGCCCTGGGTAGAATGCCATGGTGTCACAGCTCACAGCAACCTCAAACTCTTGGGCTTAAGCAATTCTCTTGCCTCAGCCTCCTAAGTAGCTGGTAATACAGGTGCCTGCCACAATGCCCAGCTATTTTTGTTGTTGTTATTGCTGTTGTCATTGTTGTTTTAGCTGGCCAGGTTTGAACCCCTCAGCCTCAGTGTATGTGGCTGGCGCCCTACCCACTGAGCTATGGGAGCCGCCTGAAATAGTGTCTAGATGCTCTTCTTGGATGGATGTCAGTAGGAGCCTCGAGCCTTCTGGGCTATGTTCTTAAGAAGAATGTAGCCTTCATTCTTTGAAACCTTGGCTGTAGTTACAGCAAAGAAGAAGGTTAGAGGAAACACCCTCCCATGTTCGAGAGTTATTTTGGGTATTTGGGTGGGGAGTTAAAAGATCTGATGGCAGTGCCAGCCTTCCATGGATTTCCTCTGTGTCCTTGAGATATTTAAGCTCCATGGGAAACACTGTTCTGTCAACTAAGGGACACACACCACACCAGGGATCTCCGAGTCAGCTCCTTATGGAAGTACTTTATACATAGAGGAAAGTGCACACATCGTAAGTAGACGGCTTGATGGAGTACTTGTCACAAAGTGGACACACTTCTGTAATCAGTACCTCAGTTAACAGAAAATTACCAGCACCCCAAAGTCATGCTCCCCTCAGGCTCCCTGGAGTGACCAATATCCTGACTTGTGATGCCTTTGTTTAATTTTGCTTATCTTTTAAAATTTATGAATAGAATGTGAATAGCATAGAATATATATGCTTTCGTGTCTGGATTGTTTCCTTATTATGTTTGTGAAATCTATGATATTGCTATAGTAGTTTTTTTTTTATTCTCCTTTCTCTAATAGTATTCAATTATATTTCTAATTTATGGTTGTTAAGACACTTAGATAGTTTCACTTTGGACATAATACTAATAGTGCTCTTATGAATATTTTGTGCATATCTTTTAGTGATGATGGTGTTTTGTTTGTTCAGGGATTACAGAAATTTAGATTCAGTGGCACTGTGGAGCAATTTTTTGTTTTTTTTTCAGACAGAGTCTCTGTTGCCCCAGGCTAGAGTACGTGGCATCACAGCTCATATAACCTCAAACTTCTGGGTTCAAGCTATCCTCTTGCTTCAGCCTCCTGAATAGCTGGGACCACGGGCACCTGCCATAACACCCAGCTCATTTTTCTATTTTAGTAGAGATGGGGGTCTTTCTCTTGTTTGGGCTGGTCTCAAACTCCTGTGCTCCAGCAGTCTTGGCCTCCCGGAGTGCTAGGATTACAGGCCTGAGCCACTGCACATGGCCTCTGTGGAGTGATGTTGAACTTCAGGTAGCCAAGTGATTTGTCTGCTTCAGTGTAATGTTCTAAGCCCGCTTGCTCAACAGGAACAGATGAAGATGTTTTCATAGATTACTTTTGGCAGGTGTGACTAGATGGAAGCCCTCTCTGATATGTGAGTGATGTGGTAAGGCCTGTCCCCCTGGCAGAGAAGGGTTTTGGTTGCCTGATACAGGAAAGGCTTAGAGGTGGAAAAGGAAGTAGGTCCAAAAGAGAGGTACAGATATGTCTAGATTCTCCTAGAAACGCTCAGGATATCTTGCCAACCAGATTAAGAGCCTGGAAAAGTGACAACCCAGGGGAAGACTCTGCTTATGAGATCTGACGTGTCTAGGGAAGTGAATAGAGACATAAAATTTGATTTCATCAGGCAGCTGGAGCTCAGAAGGCACTCACACAGCTTTTTCTGAGCAAATGCATAAAGCCCATTTTTTTTTTTTTGCAGTTTTTGGCCGAGGCTGGGTTTGAACCCACCACCTCCGGCATATGGAGCCAGCGCCCCACCCTTTTGAGCCACAGGCACTGCCCCCCAATTTGTTTTAAGAAGCTTTAAAAAACCCAGTCCCTGAAGTATGAATCTTGAGGCAAGAATGAACCTAATAAAACTATAGAACTAGGAAAAAAATGTGTTTTCCCAAAAAATACAGGGCATGAGCAAGTGAACTTTGCTGTTAGAGCATTCTGCATTCAGAAAACATCTCCAGCACCTTCTAGTCCCGTGACCTCTCTAGGTCAGCTTCCATATCTGTAAAATGGGGATGATAATACATAGTATGACCACCTAAAAGGTGCCCCATAAATTCACCATGACAGTTAACTCCAGTAATATTAGCAGTGTGCTTCTGGACACATAGGCCTGCTGCTAAAAATAATAGTGTTTCTAATTATTCCTTTTCTCATTCTTGTTACTAATATTGCCTGTTTGACTCTGTACCTGATACTTCACAGGTGTTTTCAGAAATGTTTTTTTAAAATATGAGACTTTTTTTTTTTAAGTATGGTGAATACTGGCTTGGCACCCGTAGCACAGTGGTTACAGCGCCAGCAACATACACCAAGGTGGCAGGTTGGAACCTGGCCCGGGCCAGCTAAACAACTGCAACAACAACAACAACAAAAAGTATGGTGAATACTAACAAAAATATTTTCCTATTTGCCTCACCTTAGACTGAAACTCAGAGGAAGGATGAAAGGAAACATTTGTCTATGTGTCCGTGGCATGTCCCTCCCCTGGGTTAATCAGTGAAGACACTTTTGGTTGTCTGAACTGGTTGGTTTACTTGGTCACTCAAAAAGAGGTCAGTGGAGCTAAGATTAGTGGAAAAGTAGGGTCATTTTGCACAAAGGAAAATTATAATTTTATGCATTATGCTATTAACTCGTTTTCTTTCATTGAGACAGAGTCTTACTTTGTCAGCCTCAGTTGAGTGCTGTGGCGTCATAGCTCACAGCAACCTCAAACTCTTGGGCTTAAGTAATTCTCTTGCCTCAGCCTCTCAAGTAGCTGGGACACAATGCCCTGTTATTTAATTTATTTTTTTTTGTGGTTTGACTCAAGTCAATCTCATAATTTCCTATATAGAACACAAGATTCACTAGATTCTTCACTACCCTACCACAATGCCCAGTTATTTTATTTTTGTTGTTGTTGTTTAGCAGGCCCAGGCCAGGTTCAACCCACCAGCCTAGAAGCATGTGGTTGGTGCCCTAACCACTTAGCTATAGGTATGCAACTACAGGCACCCACCCTATGTGCTTAACTCTGGTGTGGCATTTTGCAAACAAGTGTCCTGATTTGTCCAGTACTTTGGTCAGAGGCTATGTGGGTGACTTTCTGAAGACCACAGCTAGTATGCGGTGTATATTCCTACTGGATGAGGTTGGATGACCTCTTTCCATCTCTGTCAGTGAGTTCTGGGCTAACTTTAGGAGCATGTGATACTAAGCTTGATTTTCTTTTTTCCCTCAGATTATGATCTAAATGAATGAATAATCTAGTGTTCTATATAGGAAATTATTAGATTGACTTGAGTCAAAGAGTGTATTTAACCCAAGAGTCTAAAATTCCAGTACTGACTTCTCTACTAATTACCTGTGGAAATTAAATTTTCATTTCACTTAAATTTATGTTTTCTGGGTGTCAGTTTTCTTATCTGTAAAATCGAAAGGTTAGTTTACATTGAGACTTAAAGGCAGAGACAGATTCTAGGGATCCCCAAACATAATGCCTAGTTTTGGGTGTATTTGTGTTCAGACACTAGATTCTTCCATAGGCCTGCTCCAGATCAAAGTTCTGTGTCAGCAGATTTTGGTAGTTGTGCTAGTGAGGGAATGAGTGGTCTAAGATGAGACCCACATTCACAAAATAGTTTATGTCCACAGCAGGTAATAAACCAAACGACCAGACTGTCATGACTGATGGAAGGCTCTGTGAGTACTGTATATGTAACTTCATTTTCACACCAATATTTACTCTGAATATACACGCTCTCTTCATTAAAGGGTGTGTACATTTCTGTCTAAACCACATAAGTAGACCTGCAAGACACTGCATGTGAATCTGTGGCCTGGTTGGATTATGGAAACTGTATTTGACTTTATCTTATGTTTTTATTTCAATTCTCAGTCCACCCATGGAAGTCACACAGTGGGAGTGTCCTAACTAAGATTTGGGTTGGTTCTGTTTTACTCAGTTGTTCAATCAAGAAAATATTTATTGAAAAGCAGTATTCAAAAATCAGCATGAAACTCAAATATTGGATTCGCTGGAATTAATAAAAATAAATCCTACATACTAGTAGCATCACTTAAGAATTACTAAGTTCTGATTTCTGTCCTCTGATAGCCAGGGGCATCTGTATGGAACTGACAGCAAAAACAATCATATAAGGAAGCATTAAAGTCAACTGAAAACTTTGGAATATTTGTTCTTTGAGCCTTGTATGTGTTCTGGAAGCTGGCAAATAGATGAAATATCATTTGCCAAAGAGTGTGGGCAATGCCCCAGCCCTTCTTCTGTGCCGACAGCTCCTGAGTTCCGAGTGATGGTGGTGAGAGCTGTCTGGATATACCACTTTTAGGCTAAATGGACCCAGGCATGGGAATGAGGTGGGGCTTCTCGTCAGGTTTCATCTGTGTTTTCTTCATTAGGCCGAGGGAGGCCGGGATCACAGAGTGGATTACACTCCCAGGCCTGCCTGGAGATTCACTCCACTGTGGTATAGTGGTTTGCAAGCAGGCAATTTGTAGCCACTGAGATAAAGTTTTCCCCAAAGAAAAGCACCTACCGTAGCCCTGTCTCTCATATCCTTTTCTCTAAACCCTTCCTGCAATCTTTATCCCTTTCCTACATGGGGATTGAAATTTTCAATCTCCTAAGTGTCTTTTATGAGTCCAGCATTCTTTATTTTAGGTAATTCATACTAAAAATTCTAAAAACATGCTTGGGGATGACAGTCTTGTGTGGAATCATGTCACATGTGGTTTCTCTTATGCTTAATTGGCTCATTATAACTTGAGACAATATGTAAATGCATTTCTTTTTTATTCTGTAACTTACATAGGATTTTCTTTTCCATTTTTTTTTTTCTCTATTACTCCCTCCTTCTCCTGCCAAATATTTGGGCTCACTTTTATAATCAAACGGAGATGGAGTTCTGCCTTTAGAACTCTCCCTCGGGCAGATGCTTTCTGTGTGAGAGCATGGATAGAGTTTGTGGGCTGTTAGAAGCTATTTGCTCATCTTGCCAAAGCCGTAACAGTCTTTTTATTCTCGGTTGTTTTGCTTTCTCCTCACCTCTAAGGAAATTGGCAGCCAGTGACTTTGATTTTTTTTTTCTCTCTGGAACAGAAATGCTAGAGTGTAACTGTAGACACAGAGAGAGGAACAGTTTACACATTTAGCAAATAATCAAGTAAGTGGAGTGTGTGTGCATTGCCTGCCAGCTCTACAACTGAAAGGTGGTGGCGGTCTTTCTCTTAAATCACCAATATTTGTAGCAGTGTATTTAATTGGGAGGCCTTAGTGTCTGTGATGGCTCTTAGGTGTGTAGTGTCAACAGTTTTTTAAGAAGGGGGAAGAGCATCCAAGAGAATAGTGGCTCTTCTTAGTAGATCTGTGGTTTAATGTTATGGTATATGGGGGGAAGCTGGATTCTGACACCAGAATTTCAAAGAGCCAGGGTTCTCCCTTGCTTCAGGAGTAGAGAAGTAGGGGCAGGGATTTCAGTGACTAAGTGTATTATTTAGCAGCAGCTCAAGGCTCTGAAAATCATAATGAAAGCAATGAGGTTGGGTCTCTGGGTGTGCTCACATTCCTTGCATATTGTACTGCCGTTCTGGTCTCCTGCAAATCACATCTCAGAGCTTCTTCAGCCGAGAGGACACGTGAATTAGGGGTGTAGCAGTTTCTACCCATTGTAGCAAGATCCATTTAGTTTCTGGGCGAAGTTGATATGTGCTATCTCTATAGAAATCATGGCAGCTTTCAGATTGAAACAGCCTTGGCAGCTTCCTGTGACTACTACCTTGAGCCAAGGTGTAACCCATTGCCAATGACAGACTCCTGAATACAGTTCAAGCAACAGTTGTCTTCTGTGTATTCATTTGTATTTCAACACGAATTGTAATTGTACCATTAGCTTTTCTTGCTGGTGTGTGTGTTTTTTGCCCTGTTCCTTTATTGTTGGAGTGGTAATTATGTACTTGGCTTTAGATACTTAGGTCATTTGATATTGTGACATTAAGAGATTTTAGAGGAAAAGGTCATCAGCTGTCTTTCTGGGCTATTCTGGGCATTTTGTACTATATCTATTTTGGATCTGACTTTTCTTGTCCTTGATTTCTGATTAGCTGGTCTTCCTCCTTGTCGTGGCCTCTCAACTTGCTTGGAAGCTTTTCAACAGATGTGCTCTTGGATGACTGTTTTGTTCAACCAAATAACATTATCTCAACCTTGCAGAAGAGCTGAGAAGACACAGGATGGAACTGTCTATTAAATGTTTCTGGTTCTAAGCATGTAGTTTCTGGAGCAAGGGCTAAGCTGGCTTCTAATACATTGATGTCCGGAAGTTGTTTCCTGCGTTAGGAGGTTAGCCTTTACCAAAGGAAATGTGAATTCTGAGGCGTTCCCAAAAGTTTTTTTTTTTTTTTTTGAGACAGAGTCTCACTATGTCACCCTTGGTAGAGTGCTATGGTGTCACAGCAACCTCAAATTCTTGGGCTTAAACAATTCTCTTACCTCAGCCTCCCAGGTAGCTGGGACTACAGGGACCCACCACAATGTCCAGCTATTTTTTGTTGCAATTGTCATTGTTGTCTAGCTGGCTTGGGGTGGTTTTGAACCCTCCAGCCTTGGTGTATATGGCTGCGCTGTAACCACTGTGCTACGGGTGCCAAGCTGCATTCCCAAAAGTTTTGGATGATTTTACGGGGTTTAGATCATCTTATTCTTTATACGTTTTTGGGAATTAAAGAATGCATTATTTGCTTAGAAAAGTGGCATTTGGGGTTTTTTTATGGTCTACATTGGTCTTGCCGGAAATACTCCTTTCAAAGGCCTTTTCCCCACATTGGGCCTCCCGTATGGATGGGATAGTTAAAAATCAAGTATTGAGCGAGAAGTAATAAGAATATCCAGCCTTCAGGCATTAGACTTCTCACAGGGGAAACAGCAACCCTCAAGAAAAGCAATTTGCATTGACCCGTACATAGCAGCCCTTGGCCTAGTGACCCCTTTTCTTTCCCCTGTTAGCCAACAGGGCAGTGAACTGTTGCAAGACGGTGAGTGATTCTAGAGAGACAGAAAATACAACTTCTACTGAAATCTTGCAGATTAGAGGGTGATTTCTTTTTCCCTCCCACTGTGGCTCTACTGAATTCTCTGAAGGTAAATCTGCAAAAAAAAAAATCAGTGTGTATGTCTAGATTTTTGCATTGTCAACTGACTACAGCTGATTCTTGGGGTTTATTTGGAGGGGAGTTGTGGTAGTTATGGTGTATCACTCCAACACTGAATTCCTGAGTAATTACTGTCTCTATGGGAGATGCAGAGTAAGATTCCTCTGAGCCTGTGGTCGCAATGTTTTCATAAACTGATCAGGACGTAACCTTGATCAGTACGTTTATGTTGAAAGACACTACTTAATATATGTTGTTTAGTCATTACCATTGACCTCACAGCCAACGGCACTGTAATTCTTGCCTGAAGGAAGCTGACCAGGTGTGTCCATCTATCTGTCTGTCCATCCTACCATCCATCTATTTTTCTACTGTATCCCTGGTAGAATGCTGTTGGCATCATCTTAGCTCACAGCAACCTTAGACTCTTGGGCTCAAATGATCAGCCTCCTAGGTAGGTGGAACTACAGGCTCCCATTATGATGCTTGGCTAATTTTCTATTTTTAGTAGAGACAGGGTCTCGCTGTTGCTCAGACTGGTCTCGAACTCTGGAGCTCAAGCATTCTTCATACCTCGGCCTCCCAGAGTGCTACAATTATAGGCGAGAGCCACTGCATCTGGCCTGAGCAGGTGTATTAAGTCCTTGAGGCACACAGCCTTCTTGCCTCAGGACCACTAGATAACACTACAGTGCTATGCCTGGAGACCATTCTAAACAGCGGAAACCATCAACAAAAGGCACAAAGGATGGCACAGAATAAACAGCAGAAAGGATACTTTATAGCAGGGGTCCTCAAACTTTTTAAACGGGGGGCCAGTTCACTGTCCCTCAGACCATTGGAGGGCCCGACTGCAGGCCCCGGGACGAGTCAACTGCTAAGCAGGACAGGCAGTGGCAACAAAAACACCTGAAGGGCTGGATAAATGTCCTAGGCAGGCTGCATATGGCCCACGGGCCGTAGTTTGAGGATGCCTGCTTTATAGCATTAGGGCTGAGCTAAAATGAGAAGGCAGAGCATCACTTTGTTTGACCTCAGCTGAGAACATACATCAGGGTGACTCCTATCTTTTGCTACTCTGTGCTTATCCATAAGGACCATGAAACCACCTTGAGGAATGATTTTATAGTTGCACACAAATTTTAACAAGTGAGCAAATACACGAATACCAACTGTGTAATGTAAGGAAAGTAGTTCCAATTATTTTGGCAGGAAGCTCCCCCAATCTAACTGTACAGTTGATGTAGAAAACCAGTCATTTAAGTTAGTTACAAGCTGGGATAGCCAGACCAGTGTCCAGAGAACTTTTTTTTTTTTTTACAGTTTTTGGCTGGGGCTGGGTTTGAACCCGCCACCTTTTTTTTTTTTTTTTGTAAACGAACAGTAATTAGCAACATTGCCAGGCTTCAGCTGTGAAATCATAGGAATGATATCTCATATAGTTCCATGTCCTTGGCATGAGAGGTAATAAGGGCCAGTGTGTGGAGGACCCCAGCAAGGGAAACAGTGAGCAAGGAGAATCCTCTTAGTCGTGCCTGATCACCTACTGTGAGGCTCCTGGGGGAGTCTGATACAGCTCTTTAGCCTAGATGAGTTCCTGCCCATTATGTTTCTTAAATAGACTCATGTAAGTACTTACCAGAAACAGTAGGGTCTGACCGTGGAGGGTAGTACCGTGGCATGGGGTGGGGTCTATCAGACTCATATTTGTACACCATCTCTAGCATCTTAATGTTCAGGGAATGTATTCAAATGAATGAATCTAACCATCATCTGGAAGGTTGAGAAACGCAAAGGCTTAAAAAAATCATTTTAAATTCACAAGAGAGGATACACGATATGTCTTTACTCAGACAAGTAGAAAGATGTGGATATTCTTTTGTTAACTAGCTTTGTCTACTGTATAAAGCCAAGCTTTTCAACTCAGGAAACATCTACACTATGCTAGGCAACCCCTACCCTGCCCATCCCCCTATGGACATTCAGGGACTAGACTTAATTAAAGTAGGAGCTAGTTAAGTTTTATGAGAGGAAATGACATTCAATTTGAGATATTATCTGTTTAAATTATTTCCTGCAGATTAACTGTTCATTTTACCAAATATTTATCATGGAACTACTAGATACAAGAACCTGGGCCAGGGCCTTTATGCAGAGCATGCAAAGATAAGCAGAACCTAGCAGCTTTTGTATAGCAGGAGAGAAAGACACGGATGCGCATGACTGTAAATCAGAGTTCAAAGTACACTTAGTGCAAGTGAAGTGAAGTACTGTGATGGCACAGGGAGAGCGAGATTCATTCCAGCCTGCTCTGTTTACAGAGAAGCTTGAATTTAACCTGGGCCTGCAAGGCCTGTGTGGAAGTGCAGTTGCAGGGAGCCCTTGGGCAGCCTGGAGAAATAGCATGGTCTGGGCATTTCCAAGAAGAGGGAACAGCACAAGCAAAGGCACTGGGGCCAGGAGGTATAGGGAACAAGGACGGCAGAGGTTCTGGAACACCAAGAGTAGGGTGGAAATTGAGAAATTACCGGAAAATGACATCAGAATCCAAAGATAGTTTTAAGGGCAGTTTGCTTGGACTTTATTCTGTAGTCACCAAGAGCCATTGGTTGGACTTTATTCTGTGGTCAACAAGCTGTGACCTGGTGGCAGATTTTCAAAACAAAGGAATCATGTGGCAGCAACTAAAATTTGTAAGCACTTAGTATGTGCCGAGTACTTTTACTGAGTAAGTCCTCACCGCAACTGTTGGAGGTTAGTGCTATTAGTGTTACAGTTTGTAGATGAGGAGATAGCCAAGAGAGGTTAAGTGACTTCCCCTGGATCCACTACAATAGGTGGTAAACTGGAATTTGAAGCTAGGAAATCTTATATAAGAATTGAGATTTTTTTTAAGTGAGGAGTGAAAAGTAGGGTTCAGAGTCCTTGAATTGACTGAATTATTTGCAGAGTGTTCAGTATAGGGGAGTGTGGGCATTAGGTTAAGAGAGGATCTGTAGCTTTAGTTACATAAGAACTAAGTACATGCTAAGAAATGTTGTAAAAGCGATAGTAGAGTACCCTTTTTCACTCTGATTATATGATGTCCTTATGCCTGCCTACTCTTCTTATGAGTTTTGGAAGAAGCAGAACAATCTAGCGTTGCTAAAAATAAAAGGAAATGTCAAAAGAATTTGCAGGAACTATTAGTACTATAAGTGTCAGGTTGCCCCTGATTTGTAAGAAACAGACAATGTACAAGAATTTCTTTCCAATGTAGATATGCGGTATCTAGACCTTAAAACTTGTGATAATTTGAAAGGGGAGAGGACCTACCTCCCCACTTGACAAAAACTGTTCTTTTCAATCCTAGCAAAAGCTGAATAAGCTCTTGAAATCTCAACATGTTTTAGAAAATTGCCTAGATGCTAGTCTGCTTTCAGCTGGACCAATTTGCTTCTGTTGCTGTTGGGACATGAAGGACGACTATTTACTAATCTGTGAGACTAAAAATTCCTTGTGACTAGTTGTGAATTTGAAGGCAGGTGCTGGGATGAAAGAATAAATCCAGACTAAAGAATTGCCCAGTTTATATCACTTGAGAAATCAAATTATTGGAGTAAATATTTTAATGTTTTAAATATGTATATCTCTAAAGATATACTATCACAAGTATAGGAAATGTAGTACATTAATGGCAGAGATCTGGATCCTCGAATTATTGGAGTTTTTCTTTATATTTTCCCCATCTTTGCTTTCTCATCTTCTCTATTTTTTTTCTGGATCATATGAAAGCAGGTTGAAATCATGACATTTTACCCTTAAATACTCCAGCCTTTCGAATGTCCTAAGAACCAAAGACATTCTCTTACATAGCCTTAATATTCTTAATATACCCAAGAAATATTCAGTCATGTCATCTGACATACAGTCCATATTCAGATTTTTCCAACTGTCACAAAAATGTCCTTTGCCATGGTTTTATTTTGCTTGGTGGCTTTGATCAAAGATTCGATCCGAAGTCATGACTAGCAATTGGTTGTCTTGTTTCTTTGCTCTCTGTTATGAACTGTCTTGCTTTGTTGCCTTTGTTGTTTTTTTTCTTATGTCATATTTCATGATATTAACATATCTGTAAAGTCCAAGACAGCTGTCTGGTAGAATGTCGTACAAGCTAGATTCATCTGACTGTGGGTGTCCTCATGAGTAGATTCAGATTAAACATTGCTAACAAGTTCAGTGCTGCTCTCAGAAGGTGTCTGATGTTGGCTAGGCTAAGTTTAATCACCTACCTAAGTTGGTGTCCCCAGACCTCTCCATTGTAGAGGTGCCCAATCCCCTTGATAACTAGTAAGTCATCAGTAGGGTAATTCTTAACAGATCATGAGCACATCTTGTTCCCTGACATTCACCCAGTGGTTTCAGCATCCATTTTTGATTCATATATAAATCAGTTATTACGTTGGTGGTTGCAACATGGTACTGAGTGGATTTCCAAAGTCACTTTACTGAAGAAAAATTCTCCTTTCCATCTCTATGTCCTGCTTGGGGAAAATCTGCACCCCAAGACATATGGCAGAAAGGTCGATGAAAGTGAAACTTGAAAACAGCTATCCAAGTGTATTTTAGAAGTGATTTTTCCTCCTTTGTGAGTGGGGATACAGAAAAGCTCTACCCTAGGGGAGAGAGCGCTCTTTATTTTAGAGACTTGTACTTCATAACTCTTTTATTATCCAGATGAGGAAAAATTAAGTATTGCCATTCTGATCTTCTTATGGATAGAGAAAATTCAGTAGTAATTAGATGAATTTTCTTTCAACAGCCGCAATCTAAAAAGATAAGATTTTTGCTCCCTGCCATTTGAAAATGCTTTAGAAGTAGTTCTCCATAAAGTATATTTTGTTAAACTCAAGTGGGCATTAAAACCGTGGAATTTCTTTGAAATGTGGGAGAAGATGGAAATTATTTTGTTGTGGAACTTCTTGATCTAGGCTGATAATCCTTTGGGGAATTTATCCTCAGGCCTTTGTTCCCACTCTGCTCGTGACTGGCTCACTCAGTGAGTGTTATCTGATGAGGATCTTATTTCATTTCTGAAAGCAGAGCCTTGTTCTGTTTGTTTTGGGGGATAGGGGGTAGCAGGAGAAGATTGTCTCCAGGCAATGCAATATAAAACCTACCCTTCCATCTTGAAATTGGAGATTGACCTGTGCTGTCCACCTTCTCCCACTTGGAGTTCACAATGAGAAGACTTATTTTTAAACAACTATTCCTCCTATGTAAACAAAACTGTTCTTTACTATTGAGGTCAAGACCTTAATTCTCTCTAGGAATACATTTAAAATAATTTTTTTTCATTGTTTTGTAAGAGGATTTTAGACACTGTTCTTGTGGCCAGCTGTACTTGTACCTGTGTATTCTTGTGAGGCATCAATTTTAACATTCTATTCTTGAAATCTGGAAAAAAGATTTTGCTCCTGTAATGGTTGGATCACACACTTTTTTCCCTTACTGGGATTCGAGCAAGAAATTGGTGTAACGTGGTTGGTTTCTCAGTCTGTAGGTTAGCCTATCCCAATTCTGTGCCTTGGAGGTAGTGGAATACCCCCTACTTTGCTTGATAAATTCTCATACCATATTCTGGCTTATATTATGGTGGTGTTATGGATTCTAGAATACAAACGTTTTTAAGTTATTACCTGGCTAATTGAAGAAGCTGAGCTTGAGGAGGGTTCAAAGTGAGTACCTCTCTTGAAGGAATGATTTTTAGTTTTCAGTTATAATGGATCCCCAAAATTACAGGTTAATTGTATTAGCATGTCACTGGCAATTACAATAATTCTATGAGAGGCTTGAGGTTTGAGCAAAGCTAGTATATTTCAGTGATCATTTCCAGTTCACTTTCAGTCCTTTGGACACATGCAGTGGGCCTCCTCCAGCCCCCACCCCAGTCCTTTGTATGTGGTACAAAGCAGAGGACCTGGTCACAGGTCGACTTATACACAAAACCTTAGGGATTTCCTTCTCCATTACCAAGCTCCTAGCTTCGTAACATATTGGCCTATAATGAATGAGGAGATACTGAAATAGTTCCTATTTTTAAATACTTTGTCTTGCTTTCTGATGTGTAGCATGACACTTAACCCCAAAGGGTGCATAAAGCTTACTCTATTGAAAAGACTTGCAAAGTACATTGCTTAAATCTTAGGGATAGGTTCATACCTGTCAAGAAGGTTTATACAATACGGAAAAATACAAATACTGTATGTCAGAAATCTAACTAAAGAACAGGGTGTCTTCTTCAGTATGAAGAGGCTTTTAAAGGTGTTTATTTTGGTTGAGTTTTTCTTAGAGCTGAATTACTAGAGAGAAGAATTAAAATAACAAGAAAACTCTGGTTGCAAGTTCCCTGATGGCCGGAGATGTCATCTTTCTTTTAGCCTATCATAGTTTGTCTGTGTAGTTTGACAAACCATTAAGTGTCCATGCAAATTAGTTGAATTACATTTTCAAATGAGTTTCTAAATTTTTCTAGTCTCAGTGGGTTTCTCAGTCTATAGGTTGCCACCTCTCTTGACCTTTTACTTACAGCTGTTTTCTCTCTTCTGGTCACCTTCCTCCCACATTTCTACTCTGAACCCTGCTGGGCCAGTCACCTTTGGCTTAAATAGCCACTCTCTAAGCTGCTGTATTTCACTTTTTAAAAACTTACATAATGATAGACATGTTGAAAACATTTAAAGAATTATATAGAGTCAAATAGACAGATTACTCTGTACTAGACACTGTGCTAGGATTTTACAAAGAAAGAGGAACTAAAGCCTGGTCCTTGCCCTGGAGAGCTCACGGTCTGTTGGTACAATAGAGATATAAAGAGACCTAAAAAGTATAGGTGGTGGTGTGAGCATGGCAGGGCAGGTGCTGGGGCAGAGCTTATGGAAGAGTATAGTCACCTTTACCAGGACCGTTCCATGTTGCCCTATAATAACCCGACAGCAGGCTCGTTAAGGATGGGTCCCTAGACAGTCAGGGAATGAAGAAGGAAATCCCTGTGCTTTTGTGTGTTGGCCTTGATGAGAAGTAAGAGTGTCCTCTTGGGGAATTTGGTGTGTATGAATTGAAAGAAGATTTGGGAGAAAAAGAGGGCGAGGCATTGTGGATGTTGCTAGATGTGCTGGACTTGCTGAGTTTGGGAAGGGGGTGTAGGGGGTGGATCTGGAGGGAAAGGGTGGAAGTCAGGGAACAGTTGTGATGATGGGACTCAAAGTCTCAGGAAGGCAGAGTAAGGAGAGGTGGAGGTGGGCAAGCAAGTGAGCTAGTGGAAGGAGAGGGGGTTATCAGAGATGAAGACTGAGTGAGAGATCTGGTGGGGAGGAGAGTCAGGATGTGACTAGGAGCACACATCGAGCAAAAGGCCCTGTTCTTTGACCTCTTCTCTCCCACTGTATTGTCTTTCCTGGGCCCTTTGTGGCCCACTGTCTCTCATATGCTGTGAACCAGCCAAGGTCCCACACCTCCACTCCACACTAGTTTATCCAGCGCCTTAAAGTCCTCCACCTTAACCTCATCTGTAACTCAAAGAGCCTCACATAGGAAACCTGTTCAAAACAACCTCTCCCCATGATGATATTCTTAGTACCATGTCTACTCCCTGCAGACTATTCGCCGTAATCCTTTATAGTCACAGGTTTACATGGCTTTATCGCTTAAATAATAAGGCACTTGAACCCAAAGATGAAGTCTTCTTTTTAATCTAGAAAAGTATCTGGCCCTCCTGTTGCTAAATATTTGTAGAAGGAAGGAAGAGGATAAGGAAATTGAAGTTGAGGAGAGGAAGGAATTTGAGACTAAGGAATCGTGCTCTGAAGGTCACACAGGATGGTAGTACAAGCTGAAAGAGGAGGATGGTGAGTGAACCTGTGAGTGAGAATGATGATAGTGACACTGGGGGGGAGTGACCTGATAACAAAAATAGCCAGTCTTCCTCAAAGAAGGTGACTTTTAAAGGGAAGTTCAATGACACTTGCAAAGGAATTTCAGAGGGCACAGGGATGGGTTGGAAGAGTCCCTGATCAAGCCAAGATCAGCTGAAAACCCTTAACTTCTGGTGACTATTTCTGCATGGGAAATAATTGCAGTGGGAATTGACTCAGACTCTCACTTTTGGATAGCCCTTGAATCAAGTCTTCTGGGGAGTTCCTCAGGAGAATGACTATAGCAGCAACAGTTTTTTAATCACGTGCTTGCATCATCCCATTTTCACACCAACTCCATGAGGTATGTGTTGTTATCTTGCCCGTCTTATGAACCAGGGAAGCTAGGCTTAAAGTGGTTGAGTGGCATTCTCAGTCTTCATCTTCTTCCTAAGTCGGCCACTGTTACAGCCAAGGCAACACATGCTAGAACCAGTCTGGTCCCCAGAAACATCGGAACTGCTGTCTGATCTCTGGCAACAGGAGTGACCGAAATTAGCATCTTCTGTGCCTCAGTCTCCTCTGCACTTCTTCAAGCCTTGTTCAATCAAAGTCATGCTGTCACAGTGGGAATCTGCTGGGGTGCACTTCTGCTTGCTGAAAATGGGGATTTGGGTTAATGATACAATAGGTTAAAATGTTAAAGTACATAAGACAGACAGCATACAGTAAAATACAGCGAGAAGTGGGGAGGAGAGAAAAAAGAATGCCATTAGTTTGGGATGCATAATGCTACTTAAAATTTCCTAAAAATAAATACTCTTTCAGACTGAGTCAAGATAGTATGCTGGAAGGGGAAATCATGGATAACAAGAATATTGGTTTTATTTATTGGGAAAACATAAACCCATGGGGACTGTGGAACAGGGACTATCAAATAATTTAAAACTCTGGACTATAGGGTGTCATAACTCAAGGGATTCTTGGGGTTGGATTCTCTTGCATTTGCGAGAGAATCTTTTCTTTGCTGCTGGCTTATGGGGGTTCTTGGGGGCTCTCACAGTGGGCTTTCTGCGCCGGAGAGAGGAGACGACCTGCTGCCTCAGCCAGCGGAAGAGTGACCACCCGAAGTTCAGGCAGGATAAGCCCTGCATGTTGGAAGGCTCGTCGTCCTCCGCCGCCTGCCCCGACGAGACAGAGGAGGTGTCGATGGTGCTTGCCTTTTGGCTGCCAGTTGCCTGGCTTATCTGCAAAGAAAATGAAGGATTACTCAGAGATGCATAACGTCCACAGCAGCCGTGTCGATATTCGCTCATTTCTGGAGCTTAGGTCCTTTCATCATAAATAGCCCAGCACATACATTTCTTTAAAAAATATACTTATTAGCCCTCCTTGCTTCTGACCCTTACTCCCTCGGAGATCCCCAGTCTTTTCCCTACAGCTTCCCTCTGTCCCCTCTCTGTGCTGGTGCTAGTCACGTCCCACACCCAGGGGGGCCAGCCTGCTTCACGGTGGGTGGGTCACAAGGCTCTGTGTGGTCCAACTTGGCTCCCCCCACCGGCTTATCCCTTGCTGTCTAGTGAGACGTCTCTCTGCTCACCTCGGCAAGTTCACGTTCCTTCAGCCTAAGAGGCATCAGGGGGAACTGGATGACCTCTTCATTTTCTGGTGATTTGTGCTTGGGCAAGAGTTGACAAGTGTCATGTTCTTGGTGGCCAGCCTGAGCCATATCTGGAGGGAAGCTGCTGGACAGCTGGAAATCTTCTTCCCGAGTAGATCCTGCGAACACTGAGACATCACCTTCATCTTCATTCTCATTTTCTAGGAATTTCTCCAGCGTTTGCACGAGACCATCCAGTCTGCTGAGAGTCAGTTTCGTTCTCTCCTCTGGGTACTTGTCGATCCACTTGTCATCACTGAGATCCCAGTTAGTTATGGAGTCTGCATTTTTAGAGTCCACATCAACACCCCAGGCCAAGGCAATACTTAGTTTGCAGAACTGCTCTGGGTTGTCCTCAGTGTGGTCTTGTCTCTTCCAGAGTCTCCCTGTACTTCCAGTCCTCCATGTCCCTTGGATAGGAGGGAGGAAGTGGATCGGAGAACCCTTGGAAGGCGTGTCTTCACAGGCAGTGGTGTCCTCACAGGTGTCCTCACAGGGGAAATAGCCCACTGAGAGGCTCAGGTTGGATCTGCATTCAGAGCTACAGCTCTCTGTGTCGCTGGAAGATGAGTCTGCCATGGAGGTCAAGGGCTCAATCCTCCCGTCTCCCTCAACTCAGCTTCCAAAGAAAAAGAAAAGAAAGGTGGGATTGAGGAGAAAAAGCAAATGGTGGTACTCAAGCACTAACACCATCTGTTCCTTTTTCTGTTCTGAACTCTCCCATTTAGATGGAAGTTCACCCTATTTTTGTAGTTTCCCAGTAAAGGGCAAAAGAGGTGGCCCTCTCCCTTTAAAAACTTCTTCCCCGTGTTACAGTCTTCTCTGCTAAGCATCTCCACCTGATACTGTCACATCTGTCTTACTACAATGAAAGAACTTATATGATAAAGGAAAACATTATCATTTTATGGAATTTGAAAAACAGGGAAAAGTACGAAGATAAAAACAAATGCACCTGTGATCACCATCATTCAAACCTTTTGATGGACTTCCTTATTTTTTATTTATGTATAATTCTGTATTTATGTATAGAAGATGTCATCTCAGTTGAAATTGAGATTATTAAATCTTAAGGCATAGTCTACAACAACAACAAAATATATATATATAGTGATTCTGTAATTTTTAACCACTTCTTATTGCTAACCTTTAGGTGATTTTTATTGTTTTAATAAACGAGTCTGCAGTGAACCCCCGTGCCTACATCTTTGACTGTACCTCTCTTTATTTTCCTGTATGTAGAATTCATGGACTGAAGACCACAAATCTATTAAAGTCTTTGATATCTGATACCAGATGACTTCCCAGAAAGATTATGCTATTTAGTTGCCCATCCTCCCACCATCTGATGGCACTTTTTAGTGTAGTTCTTTCCACATTTTAGGCCAGTAAGTGGGGGTGGGAGAGCACACTCACACACAGGCTGTAGGTGCCGCCACGCCCTGCCATGAGGCTGCCCACGTGTAAAAGGTGCTGCCGACTCCTGAGGCAGAAACGGTATGTTAGAAATCCTTCAGAGCCCGCGTCTCAGTGGCTAAAGGTGCAACTGTCAGAAGTCTGTGTTCTGGGACTGTTGGTTACCTAGGAAACACTGGGAAATAAGTCAGAGCCAGAAATGAGGAAAGAGATGGGGATCAAAGGGGTAGAAAAACACAGGATCTATCTTCTTGCTTCCAAAATATTCTTGTACCTCCACCATCTTGGGCTAACAAGGGTCCCTCTTGAGGGCTGAAGGACTAACTCATGGTGGGTCCTTCCCTTTTGCCGTGTGAGTGTCAGAGGAGATTCCTGTCCTTAGGGAATTTAGAGCCTGTTTTGTGAGATGGACTTAATCCACCTGTTATAGGACAGGGGAATGCAACAGGGGGACTTAAAACTAGTATTCGGGGGAGGGGGATGAAAGGAGGACCCCTTATGTAGCCAGGGCTGGGATTGGGGTGGAGGTGGGGGTCCCAGGAGAGGCCACCCTGGACAGATCCCTTCTGATACGAGTAGCAAGTGAGGAGTGGGAATTAGCCAGGAGACAGGGGACTCAGTGAGATCATGGAAGGCCTCTACCCTGAGAAGGAAGCTGGATTTATCCTCTAACCCTGTCCTTAGATGGTGAATTCATTTATCAGGCACTCTTCCAGCCAATTAAAAATATATTAAAATACTTAACATGATTTAAAACACAGACAAACTCTATTTGACTTGATGGCATGGATGTTGCTTTAATGACAGTTGAATCAGTCAGACAGGAGCCTGACTGAGCTGGGTTGGAGTGACTAGGAGGAGAGGATGTGGAGCAGGGAATGTAGATGCTACTGTGGGAGTGTGAGGAAGTGGGAAGGAGGAAGCAGAGTCAAGGGTTAGTTTCCACACCCCTCCCCCACAGGAAAGGGAAGCAGGGAATCGATCCAGGGAAGAGGGTCAAAATATGAAAGGTTGGCTGCCTCTAGTGGAGGGGTGAGGGTAGGATCCATGGCATGGGTAGAGGATTGGGTGTAAAGAAGGAAGGATGTCATCCCTGGATATTAGAAGGAAAAAAGTAAAGGTCGATGTGAAAACGTTTGGAGGAGTGCATTGTTGAGGACCTCTGTTTTCTGTCGGGATTCTGCCTGGCTCCTGAGATTAAGTCTGTCTTTTCATCATTTCTCCTTGTGCCCACATTTTCCCCATCTTGCCATCCTCTTGAGTCCCTGAAGTGTCTTGGTCCTGGAGACCTGGAGCTCTGCTTTTCCTTGTCTTTTGCATCCTCTGTGTTGCTCACTGGGCCCTTCCACACCCCAGGCAGCTATTCCCTTGACCACTGTCTTTAACCCTTCCCTTCCTGGTGGCATCAGGAAGTTATTGGAGGTCAATTAAAGAGCTCTGCAGTGATCCAGTCTGGTCACTTTACCTTCACTGCTGTGGTGTTCCCAGTGGCTCCTTAGTAGTAATGAGTCTTTCATTATCTGTTTCCAAATGTCTGATCCTGAGCACAAGTGTGGGTCATGTAGGATGGAAGAATTTTATGTGCACAGATGAACCCAACAAAAAGCTTCTCTAAGAGGGAAATCTTCTTGGCAGATGTAGTGAAAGCAATATCCTGTCTGGTCTACCTTGGGGGGCTATGGGATATGGTTTGCAGGTCCAATTGAGTGATTCTCAGGAAGGGAGGAGGCAGCAACTCAAAGTTTCCTAGGGATAAGCGTACATGTGTGCGTTGAAAAAGCATACTCTAGAATGTCAGTTGCTTAAATTTGCTTTTGGTCGCTTCTTTATATTTCAAATTTCAGATAGCCCTAACAGAAACCATAGGTTTTTGTATTTATCAAAAAGGAGGCCTGGGTTTAAACACACACATACATACCCAGAGAGAAAGAGAGAGAGAGAGAGAGAGAGAGAGAAGCCAAGAAGTGCTCATCTGACCTAAAAGAACCTCAACTCATTGGGGTCTATCAATTCCTTAAGATCTTTTCCAAATATTTGTCTCTGTCTCTATTTCCATTTAACAAGATTACATTTAAAGTTTGCCGTGATTCACTCTGGGGTTTTTCCACTATTAAATTGGCTTAAAATTTCTAGGCTCTGATAAATAAGATCGTTTTAGGTGACTGTGTGTTGGGAGTTCTGATGGCTGGATGTAAGAAATAGGCCGAGTTGGAGTTGGGAGAAACAGCCTGTACCACCCAACAGATGCCACCTGCCAGGTGCCCACAGACTGCCCACAAGTCCTCTAAGAGATTGTGGACCTGGTTATTCCCTAGGTTGGGAGGGTGTTAAGTCAGGACCAACATACTCCCTAGCATTTATTGAGCACTTACTATATGTCAGGTCCTGCAGTAAAGCACTTTATGTGTTAATATGTTTAACCTCCACAGCACCCCAATCAGATAAGAATCATTATTTGCCCCTTCGACAGAAGAGGAAGAAGCCACCATGTGAGCAGTTGTGTGCCTCACGCACATGGCCAGGTGATAAACCCGACAACCTGGATTCAGACATAGCAGCCTGGCTTCAGAGCCCGCTTTTTAACCCCCACATGCCCTTGTCTCTCCAGAGGGTGACCGCCCCCCTCCTCCCTGAAAGATTCCTGGGATTGTTGACCCCATTCAAAATCAAACCCATATTCTGATGCCTTATAAGAAAGTCCTTTCAGGGAAATAGCTTGTTCTCAGGGACATGCACGAGGTACAGGTGGTACACAGGACTGGCCCTAGACAATGGTGTCCACATTTGGAGCAGGCTAAAATGAGATTTAAAATAAACACTCAACTTCCTCTTTGGCGTAATGAGATCTAGATTCTTTTGCTCTGGCTTTTCATAAAAGCTCTGCGACTGCCTTCCAGATCACTGGGGCCTGCAGAAGAATTCATAAGTAGCTTTCTCTCCACACAGCTGGAGTGGAGGTAGGGGAGAAGCTGTGTGCTGTAACACTGTTTGATACCTATGGAAATGGAGCACTTTGAGCTGAAGAAGTGATTTTCCAGCCTAAACCACTACAGTTTATGTGAGTGATCCTAAAAATAAAAGAGCTTTGAAGGGTGGTAGCTCCAAAGAAGACTTGCAATTTTATTTATTTTTACCATTTTTCTCTCTCCCTCTCTTTCCCTCTCCCCCATATATGTATAGATATGTACACACATAATGTACATTTTCATTTCAAACATATGACTCAAGTAGTGAAAGTTCCTGAAAACTTCTCTTTTGCCCCAGAAAACAAGATAATAATTTAACTATATCATAGAAAAAGCAGCAACACACATCATTCTTAGGATGCCATGCAGAGGAGTGTAGTCAGTTCCAAATGATAACTTAGCTCTCGCCTGTAATAGAAGACTAAGGGATTTGGGGATCCTTAATAACAGTACTGCTTGTGTTAATTTCTTTCCTTGGGCATTAATTTCACTTGCTGGTATAGCTTCTCTTGGACTACAGTTACATTATTTACAGAGTATAAACTGCCTTTTCAAGATCTAAGCTACTCTTTTAGATTTCAAGTATATAAGAAAATATTAATTATAGTCACTATGCTATACATTAACTCTCTAGAATGTAATGGCCAAGGCACCATTTTGAAAGGTTTAGACAACTGGGCTACATAGATTTGGGGGGTGGGGTACAGACTGTATCTTGCTTTGTCACTCAGGCTGGTCTCAAACTTGGGGCGCTAAGGGATCCTTCCACTCCAGCCTCCCAAAGTGCTAGGATTACAGGTATGAGCCACTACCCCCTGCCTGAATAGACTTTTTATTTTCCATTTGTGCGAGAGTGGGAATGTCTGTGCAATACTTACAGACCGTTGTGAGCACCATCTCATCGATGAAAAACCATTTGTAGCGGTCATTATGCTGAGTAACATGGTGTTCAGCAGAGATTAACATAGTTGACTTGGTTTTCTGTTTACATGAGCATTTGATTAGTCATTTAAATGCTAACTACCCAGAGTATAGGTTAAAAAAAATTATCACCCTTGTATGTTGAATTACTTTGAAAAATTGCAGTCAATATAAGTACCTGTGTATAAATGGCCTCTTTCAATCTTTACAACAACCCTTTCTAGTAGACATTGCAGGTATTAATCTCACTTTAGTCTTGATTGGATTCCCCAGTGTCCTGTGGCCAGGCTATTGCATGAGGGAGCCAGTTGCTTCTTTGTTTCTTAAGTGAGAACAAAATTCAGATTATTGGTATAGTTGCATATGGCCTTTCTTATTTCCTAATGTCAAGGCTTGTAAATAGTTCAGGCCAAGTCTGATAGGGCCTCATGCAACACCAAGCACAGGCAACCTCTCATCCTCTCCTAGTTCTCCATTAAACAATTAGATTGTTTTTCCTATTTCTGAAATTTTTATCAATTTAACAACTCAGAGTGCCTGTCAAGTTCCAGGCCCTGCCTGCATCCTGCCACTTCTAGCAGGAGCAGATCCCTTTTTAACCTGGCTCTGCTTCCTCTATAAAATAGAAATGATAATGTCTTAGGTTAATAACGTTATAGAGTTTTTATAATGATTAGAGACTATATTAATATATATGGAGTGCTCAGTAAATGGTTTATTTCCATTCCATAATTGAGGAAACAGACTCCTCCCCGTGTCTTTCATAGGCAGCATTCCTCTGGGGAAAAAGGTTTTATATCTTATTCTAAAATTTCAGACATAGGCTACTTTCCAGCCCTGATGACAGATCAAAATCACATGTACATGTAAGAACCCTCTTTGTGTTGATGTGATTATCTGACTGTCTCTCCCACTGGACTGGAGCCTCTGTGGGAGCAAGGTGGACCCGGGTTCTGGGTAGTCTCTGTATCCCACTGCCTGATCAGTAAACCTCTTCTGGACTCTGGCAGCCCTAATTGTGGAATCGTCACAGTTAGCATCCTTTCCCAGCACGTCACTTGCAGGAGAGCCCCACTGGAGATGTTTCACTTTTAATGCATTGTCCAGTTGGGTCGGAAGTGCTCAGACAGAATCCTTTTGGGGTTAGGCAGCAGCCTGGTGAAATGAGTGTCCTGGTGAATGAGTGGACGTTCAGAAGCCACAGATAGAAATTCTTTGATGCTAATCGTGGCTCTCCCGTTAGCACCATTCTAAATTGGGGAGGGGACAATGCCCCTAGTAGAAAGCATTTCCCGTAGAAAATGTTCTGAGGAAGGAGCAGGGAGACGAAGAATCCCCAGTGCTCTCGGCTCAGAGGAAACAAGAAACTACAGACCGAAGAGCAGAGCAGGCATGTTACTACCTATCCTTGAGGGACTAGGGGTCAGGTGCCCAGACGCCAGGGCCTTTGTTGTAGTTCTTCAGGGGACTGTCAAGGAGAGTGGGGTGGAGGTGGAAGTAATGGGTGGAAATGCTAAGGATCAAGTCTCTGAGCAGGACCCCAGGGTTCAGAGGCAGACAGACTGGCATCCAGCTCCCAGACTAATCCGGTAGAAGAATGTAGGGACAGGAGGTGGCCAAGCATGTTTTTCTTAGATTCTGGGAAATCAGAAAGATGATATAGGTATATAGTCTCTGAAGAGTGAGTGAAGAATGAGTGTGAATGGGAACAGGAAACACCAAAGCTATCATAATTAATAATTAACTTCAGTTTAATTGGAATGGACTTGAGAACAAACCGAATGGCAACAGGTAAGCCTTGGATGGGGGCTGGGGTGAGATGAGAGCTGGAGGTCTCATCTCTCAGGCCACTATCACCAGCCACCACAGAGTTCCAGTGGTGGCCCTGTCTGCCAACCAAATCTCCGGCCCCATTCCTCCTCCCACCTGTAATGAGTTTGCCTATTCAGTGCTTTACATTTCTGTCCAGCCTATTCTTAGCACAGATGAAGCTTTCTCTGCACTTGCCTGAGGCTAAATAAAATTAACTGCAGGAGGCTCCCCACCTGTGCTCAGATCGCCCACAGCATCTGTGAATAGATGCTGTTGTGTGTGTGCACAATAGTCTCCATTCAGTTATGAACCGCTTGTGTACATCTCCTCTTAGAAGGCAGTTCTGTACCCAAAATGCACTTGTAGTGGCCTACCAGCTTGGGAACCGTTAACAGAAACTGCATTGGTTAATGACATCGGCAGGCCTTTAAAAAAATCTTACACAGTTAAAAACAACTTTAAAAAAAAAATTATAAAGTCAATGCAAGATGTTTATGGAAAATTAGAAGCTACTTGACAAAAGGAGGAAGTAAATATTTTTTAAAACCTATTAAAAACAAAACTTTAGGGATCAGATTAGTAGTTGTAAGGAGCTAGGGATAAAAGAAATAAGGGAAAAAGATAAAATTAATTTTGCCATATTTTGTTTAACCCTATAGAGAAAAGATCCTATAATTTCACTCTAAAGTCAATATAAAATTATTCATAAAGTGTTTTGCAGACCTTATTTATTTATTTTTTTTTAGAGACAGAGTCTCACTTTATCGCCTTCGGTAGAGTGCTGTGGAGTCACAGCTCACAGCAACCTCCAACTCCTGGGCTTAGGCGATTCTCTTGCCTCCCAAGTGGCTGGGACTACAGGCGCCTGCCAACCAAATCTTTGAAGTCTGCTGTATGTTTTTTACTTAGAGCACGTTTGATTTTGGACTAGCTACATTTCAAGTACTGAGTAGCCCCATGTTGGCAGCTCTTAATGGACAACATAGTTGAACAGTTTTGCCGGTGGTTACATGACTGTATACATTTGTCAGAGCTTAAAAAGGGTGACTTTTACTATATGTAAATTATATCACCATTTTAAAAAAATTCCCTGCTAGCCATATAAAATTAGCCCCCCTTTTTTTCTGAGACAGAGTCTCAAGCTGTCACCCTAGGTAGAGTACCATGGCATCATAGCTCATGGCAACCTCCAACTCTTGGGCTCAAGTGATCCTCTTGCCTCAGTTGTTTATTTATTTACTTATTTTTTCTAGTTTTAGTGGAGACGGGGGTCTCACTTTTGCTGGTCTCGAACTCGTGAGCTCAAGCAGTCCACCTGCCTTGGCCTCCTAGAGTGCTAGGATTATAGGTGTGAGCTACAGCATCCAGCCAAAATTATCCTCTTAAAATGAATCTCAGAAATGAGATCTGGTAATTCCTGTGTCAAATTCCAAAAATAAGAACTAAGAACATACTTTAGAATCACTCAAAGCTAGTAATTTTCCTAGACTTTAGTGTGTGTATTTTCATTACATAGTTTAGAAAGGGTAGGTGAAAATTTTATTAGACAGTACAATTTAATAAAAAAGGATTTACGTGTATTTGGCAAGATAAAGATGAGCACAAGTCATTCTGAGAAAGAACCAATGCTAATTTTAGGAAAGAGATTGTCACTTTCTCTTTTGTTTCATAGGTATGTCTCTTGTAGCGATATTAAATGCACTATCTCTTGATGTCTGCTTTTATTATATAATCCATTTTGTAGTAACTATTTTAACAGTGTCAAAAGGCATTTTAGGGACATGGGGGAGGGCGAGGCTCACATGCCCACTTGGTAGGAAGAGGTTGTAGAGGAGAGTAGGTTCAACTTTGATAACTGAAACTAGTAAGATTTTTGGCTATGAAAAAGCATGACACTAGTTATAAATAATGTTATTTGCTATTTGGTAGCTATTGTGATTTTTTTTCTTTCACCTGAAATTCCATGTTTTGAGTTTTGCTAAAGCTTACATAAACTTTGACAGTCTACAAATGAGTAAGTCTAGGAGAAAGAGCCACAGGATATTTTTTAAATGATTTAAAGCCAAATATCTAGGCTAAAAATAAAAAGATAAAGTTCATTAGGATTGAAAAATCAATTCCACAAAAATGGTCTGAGAAAGAACCGACTGATAAGAAAATTATCCCACAATATTTGTAGACACCATCTCAGAACACATGCGTGGCATAGTTTTTTAAAAGTACACAGCCTGCAGAATACAATTTAGGAAGGGGATGATAGCTGGGGAACAGGTTAAGCCCTTCTTGGTTTGTTTCATCTTACCTTAGGGTTTAAGTCAGGTCTCTGTTAATCCAAATCTGAGGTTGTTATCAAGATGCATTTAATATATAGCAATGGTAATCAGATTTCAATATGCATTGAAGACACAAATCCCCACGCCCCATTCTTAAGAATTTCTGGTTTACTAGACGAGGGGGTCTAGAATCTTCACTCTTATTCATTCCACTTGTTTCTTATGGCAGCAGACCCTACCTTGAAAAACTGTGATTGATTACAATTTCTGTATAGACACTGCCCTGAACTGGAACAGAAGACAGGACTCCTGTTGTGAACATGCTGACGTAACTTACAATACTGGGCAGGGTGCCAGGAGTGGTCCAGCTAGTGTGAGCAGAAGGAGCTCAGAGCTGAGGACAGAGCCACCACCAGCAGTTAACTCAAAGATGTGGCTAAGATTCAGGTTAGCAGGGAGTCTATCCTGGGAGACTATCTTGTGAGAAATAGTGTGAGATCCAAAAGACATTACCTGGGAAGGCGCTTTACTCAGATATTCACTATAATTTTTGAAGCACTGAGGAAATTTTAATAGGAAAAACTTAACAGGAAGCAGACATAAGGAAATCTATTTGATTATTGTCAGTTGTTCCTTTTTCTTTGTCTTTTTTTTTTTTTTTTTTT
>NW_003852452.1:7106485-7113946 GCF_000181295.1 Otolemur garnettii
GCCGAGCCGAAAGGGGAACTCTTTACAAAGAAAATGTTCTTTCTTTGTAAATCACAGTAGCATCTGTCCACTTTTTGGGTCCCGCAGACTGGCATCATCCTGGACATCATTCCTTCTCTCTCACACTTCACTCCTGCATCCAGGCACTCACAATCCTGGCAGTTCCAACCCCGGATGTATCTAATCTGCTCACTCCTCTCACTTTCACCGCCTCCACCATGTCCAGTCCACTGACACTCAGCTTCCCACCTCTTCTCTGGCTCCCATCTGATTCATTACGTAGGAGCCAGAAAGATTTTTTTTTTAGAAACACAGATCATAACAGGTCACCAGTTTGCTTGAGAGCCATCAATGCCCTCCCTGTTTTGAGGATAATCTTTAAATTCTCAGAATGGCCCCAGGGCCTCACCACAGTTCCAGCCTCGTTTGGAGCTGCCCCTCCTTTGTTCTCTACATTCCAGTCCCACCACTGTTCCCTGAACTAAAGGTGTTTAACACCACTGCTCTTTACTGAGCTAATTCTAGACCTGTGTACCTAGGGTATTTATCTCAGTGGTATCAGTGGAGAAGATGGTGTATGTCACTCTCTAATGATATTTTATTAAGATTCAAGCTGACAAATGCCCCTTCTATTGCCTTCTGAAAAACAAGTCTTGAGAGAGGACCACTGCTTCTCTTTAGAGAGCTTGAGTAAATTAGAGAATGGGGGGCCTCCAGGCAAATGCAGCCCCAGAGCCAGAACTGGCTGGGTTGCAGCATGGCAAGGTGAGATGCTCTGCACGGGACACACCCTGTGTGTCCAGAAGGGTGTCCCCGACTGCAGATGGCACTCAGTTTGCCGCCAAATTAAAGTAGATCTGTTTCTCCTATTTAGAAGCAGAACAATGGGCAACTTTTGGAAATCCTGATAGCCCAGTGATTTTATAATACAGACAGCCCCTGAGTTATAAACCTCCAACTGACATATGGCTCCTACTATAAATGGAGGCTATTACAGGTAACAGATAGATGTACCTGTTCCAGCTTATAGACAAATTCAATGTAAGAACAAACCTATAGAACCTATCTCATTCATAACCCAGGGACCTCCTATAATAATAAATAGGAAAGGCTTTCCCCAGGAAGCTGTAGATGTTATTCTTGGCAGGACTAGGGTGACATTGTGTATGTGCCTTTACAAGCCAGCATGGTTCCATCTGAGCTGCTGACTCCATAGCTGTTTGTCATAGTGATCAGGAATTTTTCAAACCTAGGATGTCTCTAGTTGCTAACATCTAAGTTTGACACTGAGTGCTTCAAGCCCCCAGACTCTGGTGGTTTGTACCCTGGGGAGAAAGGCCTTAGACTTGCTGGAGAGGCATGACATTCTTTCATCTGACGTGTCTGCTCTTGTGGAAAATGACTTGAAGTCTTTGAGACCTGGCAGCAGAAGAAATGGGAGGAGATCTAATTCTTGCTAGGCATGAGTCATCCTATAAAAATCAAAATTGAACATTTTATGAAGCAGTTTCATTGTTGGTATAAAACTGTTCATCTTGCTTTGATGTGTATGTCCTATCTATGCGTCCTCTGCCAGGGCTCTGGCATAAACCTCTCCCTGAACACACACTGGATACATAGCGCTATGATTTTCGTTTTTACTTGACCAGTTTGTCTTTGGTGCGGAGATAGGTTTGTTTCTTATTTTTAATTTCAGTGATGAATATGAATTCGGTTCTTTTTCCTTTTTCAGATTTATGGAAGTGCCTAAATTTTATTTGCAGGTAGAGGTGAGGAATATAAGAAAGTAGGAAAAACAACTGCCCCCCACATGTAATACCTTCGTAATTTCAAACTCTGGTGGACCCCTTCTGGAGATCATTTCCAGATCTCTCTATAGAGGTACAATTTGAATCTGAGAGCAAGTAATAACTCTGTAAATGTTTGTTATTATCCTGTATCTAAGTGAATTTCATTACTGAACCATCATAGGCAGTTGGTTGAATGTTGTCACAGAATAGAAGATGTAGCCAGCCAAGTGTCCCATATTAAAGCTGGGGGAGGATTTTTCAGGCCAGTTGTACTTGGAAAAGTTCTAGAGACTTGGCAGGGTGGGGTCCTTCTGAGGGCCAGGAGGGAAGAATATGTTCCAGGCTCTCTCCTTGGGTCAGAGATGGCTATCTTCTCCTTTGTCTTCATAATCATCATTATTTTCAAAATTATATATTTAATTATTGTGAGTACATAATAGTTGTATGTATGGAAGGATACATGTGATGTTTTGATACAGGCAGACCGTGTGAATTAGTCAAATTGGGGTAACTGGGCATCTATTACCTCAGTCACCTATCATTTCTTTATTAGGACACCAGGTGTACTGGACTATGGTCCACTCTAATTACCTCATTTAATTGGTTATCTCTATAAAGACCCTGTGTCTAAAGAAGGGCACCTTCTGAGGTCCTGGAGGTTAGGACTTCAACATTCACATTTTGAAAGGACAGAACTGAATCCATCACACCCTCTAGAGTTGAGCTCAGCACAAGTTAGCCTTAGAAATCTAGCTATATTTATTTTGTATTATATTTACTTTTTTTTTTTTTTTAGCTATACTTATTTTGGAGTCTTCTATAAATCACCACCAATAACAAATCTGTAAATTAGTTTAATTTCACCCTTTTACAGACCCAGCAAAGCACCAGGGTGTCTTTTTTTTTTTTTTTGAGACAGTTTCACTATGTCGCCCTGGGTAGGGCACTGTGACATCACAGCTCACAGCAACCTCAAACTCTTGGGCTTAAGCGATTCTCTTGTCTCAGGCTCCCAAGTAGCTGGGACTATAGGCTTCCACCACAACACCTGGCTATTTTTTGTTGCAGTTGTCATTGTTGTTTAGCTGGCTTGGGCCAGGATCAAACCCACCAACTTCAGTGTATGTGGCTGGCACCGTAACCACTGTGCTGCGGGTGCCAAGCCAAGGATGTCATTTCTTCAGACAACGTTTCTCTCTGTCTCTCATCTATTTCATCAGTCATTGAGCCAAACAGTGTCAGATGGGTGAACACAAGTATGCGAGCAGCACCTTACCGAAGAGGGCACTTGTATTGCCCTCAAGTCCCTGACCTGAGCAGTGCCCAACACGTCCAAGTTCTGAGGATTTAAAGTGTAGCGGGTGGGTGCGTAGTGTGTTCTGACTTGACATCTTGCTTTAGTTTTATCACGCTTACATGGCCCTCCTTTTACACGCAAGCTGTTAAGCCGTGGAGTTTTGACTTTCACAGCTGTCTAGAGCTTTGGATTGTTTATTGCAAGAGCTTGCAGTTGACTTTTCTGGCAGGTCATTCTGATGCTGTCCAGCAACTCTTCCAGAGATGCTGGTTCTTGAGGTGAAGGTTGTCTTCCTTTCTCCTCTGGGATTTTCTCAGTTTCTGTAAGATCGAGGCATTTGCCAATCCTCCTTTCTTTCTCTCTCTCACTCTCGCTCTGTACTTTTCTGCCCACCCCACTCCTTCCTCAGCACGTCCTGTGTTCATGTGACTGGTGTGTACCTTCTTAGGTACAAACCTGTATTTTGTTCTTCCTAGCTTAAGAGATCAGGTGGAATGGAAGCTTTTCTCCCCTCTCTATTAAATGAGTCAGATTTGGCTCGGCGCCTATAGCTCAACCGGCTAAGGCGCCAGCCACGTACACCTAAGGTGGCGGGTTCGAATCCCCAGCCCGGACCCGCCAAAACAATAATGACTGCTGCAATCAAAAAATAGCCGGGCGTTGTGGCGGGCGCCTGTGGTCCCAGCTACTTGGGAGGCGGAGGCAAGAGACTCCCTTGAGCCCAGGAGTTGGAGGTTGCTGTGAGCTGTAATGCCACGGCATTCTACCCAGGGGGGACAGCTTGAGGCTCTGTCTCAAAAAAAAAAAAAAAAAAGAGTCAGATTTTGCCTCCCCATAAGTATATTCCAAAATATCAGCAATCGGTTAATAAAAGTGCTCATCCTCTGCAGGAAACAGCATATAAGTTTAGATAGTATATGCCACCACCACCACTAGCATCATCTGTACGTTTATAAGGCTGTAGGTGTATGGAATAGTGTGAGCTATTGATTATACCTGAGCAGAGGAAGGCCTGAGACCCTCTGTCTACTAGAAATTAGGTAGTTTGTGAGACTCTCTCAGGATAATTCCACTGCAAAACCCCGCCATAAGCTCCAGTTAGGATCTTGATTGTCATTCCTGGCTTTCTATTGGAGGAAATCTCAGAGAAGAGATATGCCCAAGGGGATGGACAGCCAGAAGAGAAGCCTAGACCTTCCAACTTCAAGGGTTCTGGCATTTGACCTTTCTGAACAAAAGAAGCTCAGGAGGTGACACATGAATTCTGCTCTCTCCAGGGAGATCTTGTATCAGAGAGTATGTATGCAAATGTTTTAAAATTTTCACCTAGGGAAGTGAAATATGAGGCCTAGCGGTAGTTCTTTGGCTCTTGACATCAGTCCTCCGAGCTAATTTTCCAGCATGTAGGAGTTCTTGAGTGTAGTGTCCCGCCTTCCCTGACCTCCCCTCTGTTGGGAGCTGGAGGGCACTTGAACTAACCCCGGATTCCTTCCCCTGGGAGGGTAACGACCTTGCCTTCCCCACACACTTACACACAGCTCTGCTTTCGGACCCCACCCCTGAGGTCTGTGACAGTCTAGGTGGTTCCTCCAAGTAAAGTGATTTTGGTGGAGATTTGTCCCTGGCAGCTGTTAGCAGTGTCCCCTCTCCTCCTTGAATCAATGCCTCCTCGCTCCAGACTTCTTTACTTTTTACTTACACCTGGGGGCCTCTAGCAAATTAAGAAAAACTAAGTAAGCTCCTGAGCAGCTTTGCTAAACCTTGGCGTTGTCCTGTACAAATGGGAGTCCTGGAGCACAAGCCTGGCTCTGCTTGGCCTGTAGAGAGCTGCCCTCTCTTTTCACTGCTGGGCTCCTAGGCCACTGATGTTCCAGCAGACACTGCCGGGTGCATGTGGAGAGGAGCTGTGTCAGGTTTTTCCCACTCTTTCTCTAATTTCAAAAAGGCAGAGAAAAAAAAAAAAGTAAAGTATAGCCTGGGGTACAGTAAATCTTTTCCTTGGGAGGAGCTTTCCTTTGTTTATTGGGTTTTTAAAGCTATGATAGATTTTATTTCAATAAAAAATGGTTATGGCTCAGTGCCTGTACCTCAGCGGCTAGGGCGCTGGCCACATACAGCAGAGCTCGCAGGTTTGAACCTGGCCCAGGCCTGCCAAACAACAATGACAACTACAACAAAAAAGTAGCCGGGCTTGTGGCAGGTGCCTGTAGTCCCAGCTACTTGGGAGGCCGAGGCAAGAGAATCACTTAAGTGCAAAAGTTTGAGGTTGCTGTCAGCTGTGACACCATGGTACTCTACCAAGGGTGAGTATGTAACCAGAATCATAAAAGTTCTTACATATATTTTGAACTAAACATTTGGAAGATTTATTTTCAACGATTCCAAAATGACAGTTGCTGCTTATTTATTTAGCAGAAAGTGTCCATGCTGACTGAGGAGGAACTGAGGGCATTTGCTGCCGTGTAATAGTTACAGGTTGGCTGTCTGACAAAGCCATCTTGATTTGGTCTGTTAGCCCAGTGAACGCATTGGGAGCAGGAGAGCCAGCCACAGACAGCTCTGGTTCCTGCAGACAGAGCCTAGGGAGCTCACGCCACAGGGGTTCAGAGCTTGGGCACCTCACCACCTTCATTTCCACTCAGACCCCAAGGCCTCAGCCATGTGTACATCTCATGAGAGCCTGTTATCCACCTTTAACTTCTCTTCCCCAACCCAGGAAATGAGATAAGTTATTAAGAAAAGCCTTATGATTGTGTGTTTGCAGAAAGATCTTGAGACGTGCATAATGGCTTTTCAGCTTTGTGTGTTGCTCCCTAATAGGGGAAGAGAGTAAAGATGAAGGGTGACATGAGAGAGACCATAATCCATGTGCAGAACGCATGCCTAGACTCTCAGATGGATGGGAGGGAGGTGCAACTCAGGACTAGTTTGTGTTGGATTCCAGAACACAAAGAGACTAATTGGATGTGCCCGTGTTTCCTCAAGGGAGGAATCTGTGGTATTTACTAGCACAAATCAATCACTGTAAGTTGACTCAAACATTCTCCTTCCCAGTTATAAGCCTATTCTGGAACAAGGTGCTGATGTATCTAGTTGTTTAGGGGTAGTAATCTTGGGTTGTGGATGTAGAAAGAAGGATTACGTTTTTCTGATTTAATTTCATTTAACGAACAAGGAAAATGAAACCCAGAAAATTTGCCCGATGCTCTGTAACATCTCATAACTGTCCTTTGTCTCCTTTTCCACAAGAGAGGTGGAGTGAGGAGAAGAACGTGGTGTCCACAGGCCAGGAATAGAGACCAGCCAGCTCCAGTTTCTGCTAGGGGCTGCTCCTGCGGCCTCAGCTGTGTTTTTTTTTTTATTTATTTTTGACTGGGCTTTTTAAGTCCAGAAGATTTTCAGCATGTTTATTGGTTGAACAGAAGGGAATAGAGGAATGGAAGAGACTGAAGGTATGAAAGAGTGTGGGAGTAATTGTTTGAAATCTTGGGATGAGATCAAGAATGTATGGCTGGAGAGTTCCCATGACAGAAGGCTGGACACTGGGGACAAGCCTTGAGTACACAGGGAGCTGTGGACAGGGGAGAATTCCCCGGGATTGGGTGGCTTTGGAATTCTACACATGGTGGGATGTGAAGTCATGTGCTGAGATTAAGGGTGGAAAGAGAAGGAACAGGTTAGGGGAGAGTTTCACAGGAATTTTTAGAGACAGTCATTATGAGAAATGTGACAGGGCGGGAACTAATGATGTATAAAAGGATTCTTGAGTACCATTAAGTGCCCAGTCAAGATTAGATAGCAGGCATTTGAAACGGAGCCAACCTGACGTTCTCTAGCCGTGCATAGTACCACTAAATCAAGACACAGCAAGGAGTTTCATAAGGAAAAATAAATTTTTAACACTGTTCTGTTTAACAGAAGTTAGGAATTGAAGCATCCTGAGATGATGATAATTGGAAGACATTGAATAGAGATGCCTAAACAGTAAAACTTTAAAAACTAAGTAGTGTGCTATTTCCCAGCCTTGTTTTTATGCTCAAACCTCCCCTTAAGGAGAGTGTATACCCCAGTCAGTTAGAATACTCAAGTCTGAGGTTGTCACTTGCTGTATTTAGCTAGGAAAAAGGTATGTCTCTAGCAGGTGGCCTCCTCTGCCAGGTCCATTTGATGGCAAATACAGAATTGGAGATGGAAGATGGGATGAGGGCGCCTTAAGTGCCTGGGTCAGTTTCTGGCACATAGAAGGTAAATAAGAATTACTCTTTGACTGGCTGGGCGCCTGTGGCTCAAGCGGCTAAGGCGCCAGCCACATACACCCAAGGTGGCAGGTTCAAATCCCCAGCCCGGGCCCGCCAAACAACAATGATGGCTGCA
>NW_003852452.1:7114146-7116918 GCF_000181295.1 Otolemur garnettii
GCAGTCATCCCTTGCTATCTGTGGGGAATTGGTTCTGAGACTTGCTCACATTCCTTATATAGAATGGCATAGTATTTGCATATAACCCATGTATGTCCTCCCTTGTGCTTAGTTTAAATCATCTCTGTGTTATTCTATTTTATTTTTTTTTCTTGAATGGTAACTATGTACATTAATGCACTTCTGGGGTACAGTGTGGGATTTTCACATGCAATCCGAAATACTTCCATCAAACTGGTTAACACAGCCTTCATGTCATTTTCTCAGTTTCTGTGTTATTTTATAATGCCAAATATACTGTAAGTGCTATGCAAATAGCTGTTATGTTGTATTATTTTTAAATGCATGTCATTTTTATTATTGTATTTTTAATTGTTTTGGGGAATATTTTCAATTTGTGGTTGGTTGAATCCACAGATAGGAAACCCATGGAAGTGTAGGGTTGACAGTACATGTGACATAGGACTTATCCATGTCACTTTGGAGTGCTAGTCCTACCAGATACAATAAAAATCAGGAAAATCCTGATTGCATTGGTTATTTGCTCATCCTGCTGAAGTCACTCAACATATAGGCTGGTAAAGCCAGCCTTCAAATTTTCTGCCGAGACAATTCAACATATTTACTGTCTCAGTTTTTCTTCTCCACTTCTCTCATTCCTTGTTTCCTAAAAATTGAGGGTTGCCAGAATGTCTGCTGAAATGAAAACAAAGTCTAAGTTGAGGATCTAAAATATTAAAGAGCCAGACAAGTCCTTTAAGGTGCCATCCCTTAATACGCAGTTCTCCAAAGCATGTGCGGTAGTGGTGACTTGTGAATATTTTTGTGTTAAAGGATAGAAACAGGTAAATTTACCACACCATTAGTGGTCACTGTGGCAAACCTGGTATTAGAGTTAGAGACGTTATTAGGAGTGGGACCTTAGTCCTTAAAAAGCTTAGTCTAGCAGCAGCAACCTTCCTCCTAGTTAAGTGAGCCCACTTGCCAGAGACTTACCTTTTCTCTAACCAAGAATACATTTGGTAGCAATAACTAATGGTTCCACATGGTACTTGGTAATAAATGAGGCTGAGAGAGAATGCTGTGGGAGTACTTGACGATTGGTCATGAATTTCCCTTTGATGTTCTTCTATGACAGAAGGTTTTTATGCATGAGATTCAGGTGTGTCACCAGAACAGTGGGGCGATGACTCACCCTGGAAGGTACTTTGCATTTCCTCTTGTTCCCTTCCTTTGGTGGATGGAGGACATTCTTGTCATGCCTGGAGCTGAGAGTAGGCAATTAGTCATCTCAGCAAGTGGCCACTACATCCTTCTATGGCTTAGGCCAGTCTTGAGTCTGTCCTTTCTCCCAGTTCTGTATCAAATTCTGCGAGCACTTCCCTCCAAATATATACAGGATGATAAAAGTGTTGATGTCATGTTGGGGGTGTGTTGCTTAGGTGTATGCATCTGTCAGAACTTATCAAAGTATACATTAAAGATCTGTGCATTTCTCTCTCTGTAAATTATGACTTAATATATTCTCATATAATATATTTTATTCTCTATTAATAATATGCATTTAATACTTAGCTAATATATGTAATAACATACATCATATATATATTTACTACATATATATTCACACATATGTAGCCAGGGTCCAGTCACCACTTCCACCGCTCCCACCCTGCCCTGAGCCACCATGGGGTCCCTCTCATGTGAGTTATTGCACTGGGTTTCCAACTGTTCTCCTTGCTTTTACCATTGGTTGCCCTGTAGTATGTTCTTAGGAGTGATACTTTTTAAAACAGGAGTCAGATCACATTATTCCTCAGCTCAGAACCCTCCAGGGGCTTCCTAACTCAACAGTCAAGGAAGTCAGAGGTTCTCCATGGCCTGTGAGGCCTGGGTCCTACTACCCCACACTCGGACCATGCCTGCCACTCCCACCGCTCCCGCCACGTCCCCAGTGCCTCTGAGACCACGTTCTCTGCTGATCCCCTGGCTCACTGCCTTCCAGTCCACTGACCTCAGATATCAGATACATCAGGCTCGCCCTCCTTGGGCCTTTACACTTGCTGTTCTTTTTACCGGAAGCTCCTCCCAAATATTCATGTGACTTTCTACCCTCACAGCTCTCAGGGCTCTGATCAGTGTCACTTCGTCTGGGGGGCCTTCCCTGATTATCATATTAACAACTGTGACACCTGCCATTCCCTTTCTGCACCCAGAGCTGGCACAATGTGCACGTATAATTAAGAGCGTGGGCTCTGGAGCCAGACTGTCTGGCCTCACGTTGTTTTCCAGCTGGTGACTTGGCGCCCACTCTGTGCCTCGGTTTTATCATGAATACGTGTAAAGCGGGTGTAAATACTGGGTCAATGGGGCTTTTGTGTGGACTCCGTGAATTAATATATGAAAGGCACTGAAAGCAGCACCTGGTGGGTAGTAAACTAATGTTTTGTTTTTTTTTAAATTCCTGTTCCCATAGATTTATATATAAGCTACTCTTTATGATTTCTGGTCATTAGACTATATACTCCTTCAGTAGAAAACTTTTTACTTTTCCCCCTCCTTCCTTTTCTCTTCCCTTCACTGCTTTACCCTATCACTTAGAAGCACATGAACCCACACGTGATAGGTTCTCAATTAATATTGTTCAATCAGTGAGTGAGTGAGAGGGAGGGGTCTGTGTGCCTCCAGGAGCTATGGGGTAAGATAACACCCATTGAAATAGAAACCAACAGAAATTACCCGCAAGACAAACTGTTTTTTGGGTTTTTTTTT
>NW_003852452.1:7117276-7120058 GCF_000181295.1 Otolemur garnettii
CTTACAATTATTTATACAAACTTACTTCTCCTCAGAAGTGTTCCCAAGGTTAGGGAAGGGGGTGAAAACTTTTTCTGCAAAGGGCCAGATAAATCTTCTAGGCTTTGCGGGTTATAACTACTCAGCTCTGCTGTTGTAGCATTGCTGTGTTCCGCTGAAACTTTACAAAAACAGGTGGTGGACTGCATTCGGCCTGTCTGCCATAGTTTGCCCACCCCTGGGTTGGGAAATAATTCTTGGCCTTGCTTTACTGATTCTCATTACACCTCCCCTTAAGCCCATCTTCCACTGCAGCAATTAGCACTGTCCACTCAGAACTGAAATGTGATTAACTCGAGGAGCATCATATGTAGGTCACTACGAAAGTTTTGAGATGGACTGCGTTATGGTCCATTATTTTACTTCCAAGAAACACGGTTGACAGCATCCTTTCTGAGTCACTCGTGCGAGTTTCAACTTGCTTGACTTACTGGTGTTGCTGGGAGGGCTTTATTTGTTTCTGTCTGCCTGGATTTTATGTTTTTTGATTTTCATGTGTCTCAAAACTTTCTGATGACCCACGTATTATCCATGATTCACTTGATTTAGTACTCACTAATTGCACAAAATTTCCATGTCTTTAAACATTTTAATTATAAATAACAATGTTAAGAATATCTTTTGTGCTTTCAACTGTATAATATCAGGGCCCTGGTGTCCATTTTTCTTCTCCGACAGCTGAAAACACATCTGTAATGATGATTCTGGCCAGGTGCATGTAGGACAGAAGAACAAAGAACGTGGGCATTACCCTTACTATATGACCAAGAGTGTAACTAGTACCTACTTGAAGTGGAAACCAGCAGAAATTACTTACAAGACAAACTGTTCAGTTTTTTAAGTTATTTATGAAAACGTATTGCTCCACGAAACTGTGGCTTAGCCCACAGTTTTTGCCACTTTTTACCATCAATTGCTATGCTGGCAAGATTCTTCCAGTTTATTAATACAGTGAGTTTTCAGCCATGTTATGTGAATGACAAACTAGGAAATTTTAACACAAAATGTGTAGCTTTTATTGCTGTAATTAAAATACAGTGGAACAGAAATTATACTCTCTTTGCTATTGATCAGGATGCATTGTAATTAGAGATGGAAGTAGTTCAAGTGTGTGACTGCCATTCATGTTAATTTTATACAACCAGAAATGGTTTTCATGTCACTGCTTCTGAATTTAGTTGTTCGTCATCATCCGTGCTAACAGTTTTCTTCTTGCCATTTAATCATTTTCATCCTTTTACTTATGGAGAGAGAACAAACCTGCGCCTCGTCCCCCATGGGCTGGGGTTTCTCGCTCTGTGTGTTGCCCCTTCCTCACGGCCCTGGCTGCAGTTTCCAGTCCGAGGATCACATACGCCTCCTCAAAGACACCGGGCCAGCAGATCTTCGGGGGCAGTGCTACTCAGACCATCTCTGGAGAAGAACCAGTTTGTATTTCCATCCTGGACTGAGCTATTTTGTAAAATCCAGTTTAAAAAATGAAATTGTGTTGCCAGCAGAATTATCACATAATTGGGCATCACAGCAAATTGCTTTGAAATTTTCTAAAGGCTTCTCCTCAGTTTCTGTACTTATTTCATAGTAGACCAGTCAGTAACAATTTGTGGACCAGCTGCAGTCCACAGACTACATTCTAAAGCACCACTTTAGAGCAGTGGGGTTTTTTGTTTGTTTTGTGACAGAGTTTTACTTTGTCACCCTTGGTAGAGTGCTGTGGTGTCATAGCTCACAGCAACTTCAAATTCTTGGGCTCAAGCCATTCTCTTGCCTCTGCCTCCCAAGTTACTGGGACTATAGGCACCCGCCTCAATGCCCGGCTTTTTATTTTTTTAAGAGAGGAGGACTCATTCTGGCTCAGGGCAGTCTGGAACTCATGAGCTCAGGCAATCCACTTGCCTTGGCCTCCCAGAGTGCTAGGATTACAGGTATGAGCCACTGCACCCAGCCTAGAACAGTGTTTTTTAAATGTTTTTGGCCTGGTATATACTTATATGGAGGCATGTGCGTGCACACACACTGAGACCACTGGAATGGCGGCCACCTAAACGTAGAGCTTAGCTTTTCTTGGTCTGTGTTTTTCATTTTTTCTACCCCTAGTCGCTGGCACAGTGAAGGTCCTCAATCAATGTTTATTGCAGGATTCTGTGTGTATAACCAAATCAGAATTTTCACAGAATAGTACCTATCCTTTACTTCTTATGGAATACCCTTTTTTCTACTTTATTTAAGTGAATGCTGATGTCAATGTAAGAACTCTATTTCATCATTTTTCAATCTTAGGGGTTGTAAACCATGGTTTACGTTCCTTCAGAGGGTGGTGCTTGTATATAGGAACTTGCTCTTCTTTTCCTCCCATCAGAGCTTTGAGAAGGTATAACCCGTTCCTGCTTTCTTTAGGGTGCACATATCTCAGAACTGCTTGTCTTCTCTTAGCCAAGCACCCAGCATAGGCTAAGAGGTGGGCCTGGTGGGATTAGGGGAGGCAGATGAGTCTATGCGTTTTAGAGAACTGAAAAAACAGGGGGGAAGGATCAGGTTAGGGTTGTGGAACAGTCACTTGAAGTAGGCCTCCAGTACTCCCCTATCATACTGGAAACTATGTTTGCAAACTCTTGTAAACAGCATTCCGAAGCAGCACAATGAATTTGGTTCCCCTACACCTTGAAGAGCGTGAAATTTCACTTTCTAGGATGGCGGATAGCAAGTTATGGACATAGATGTATGGCTATGTCAGGACATGGAT
>NW_003852452.1:7120190-7134148 GCF_000181295.1 Otolemur garnettii
TTTGATGTCTGCCTCACTGGGTCCTGGGGAGCAGGGATCAGAAACCCAGCCTGTGTTTTCAGGGAGCTCACAGCTTAGTCAAGGAGGTAACAGGGCTCTCCTGGAGGCATTCCAGGATGCTATGAGAGCAGTAGGCCATGCGACCCTCGAGGAAAGGATGCCTGCACCATCTTGAAATTGTGTGTCCCAGGACAGAGAAAGGTGGTGCAGGCAGGGGAGGGGCAGCACATGTAAGAGCGCAGGGAGCCAGCAGGGGCGGGTGACCTGGAAGTAGTTTATAACTTAGGTTGGAAGCTTATGAGAAAAGTCAAGTTTGGTGACCCTAACCAGGTGTAATAACTGTTCCATACCTAACCTACTGCATGAGTGAGAGGCACTCTTGGAAACAACATGAGTTTTGCCCTCAAATCTCACTTATTCAGTGACCTTGTTCAAATTCATAACTTCTCCACGTAGTCATAATGACAGCTAGGAAGAGGAGATATGAAGAAAACGGGCATTCTTTCGACTTACCACAAAACTGTCAAATGTAATAACAGTTTTTCAATAGCAGCAACATCCTTTTACTCCAGAAGTGAAGGATATTGGCTTATGGTATGAACATTGTGATCAACTTGATTCTGGTTATCATTACAGACCATCAGTAGCAGAGAGCTGGAGGGCTCATTTTGTTTCGCCTTGCCCTATTTTTCCTTGCTGCCTCACTTATTTGCTTTACCGGCTTTACCTCTTTGCATTTTGTGACATTTCATTTTCGCGAACCAGAGAAGTGACGTTTACTAATGCACTGTCATGAAGACTCTCTCTTTTGTGTTCTGCTTTACAATTCTGTCTCAACAGAAAGGCTGTCCCATTTTCAGAATGAGTACGTTTGTGTGCCCGGTTGAAATGCCAAGTATTTTATTATTTGGTTTGTAAATACTTGGTGAGCCCCTAGCGTGCTTGAGGTTGATAGGAAAATATCTAAGACAATGTATGATGGTCAAAGGCGTTTGAAAATCCTATAGTTAAATATGTGGATGGAAAAATTCAAATATTTTATCATAGAAAACTTCAAATATATAAAGATATAGATAGAATAGTATAATGTAGGCTGGGCGCGGTGGCTCACGCCTGTAATCCCTGCACTCTTGCAGGCCGAGAAGGGTGGATCGCTTGAGCCCATGAGTTCCAGATCAGCCTGAACAAGAGTGAGATCACCTCTAAAAATAGCGAGGTGTTGTGGCAGGTGTCTGTAGTCCCAGCTACTCAGGAGGTGTAGTCCCAGCTACTTGGGAGGCTGAGGCAAGAGACTCTGCCAAAAAAAAAAAATAGTATAGTGTACCTGCAAACACTTAACCACTCAACTTCAACAATTATTAACTCATGGCTGATCTTGTCATCATCAGGATCGTTACCCTAAATCCCTTCTATTTTATTTTAAAGCTATGATCAGATCATTTTATTCATGAATATTTTACTATTAATCTCTAAAAAATGAGGACTCAAGAATGATTAATAACTTGATAATAATAATTCCTCATTATCAACTACATAGTGTTCACATTTCCATCTATGTCATCAATACTATGCATATTTTATGGTTTGACTCATTTTTAATATGTGTATCATAGCTGGGCGTGGTGGCACCTGCTTGTAATCCCAACTACACGGGGGATCGCTTAAGCCTGGGAGTTCTAAGTCGGTTTGGGTAACCTAAGGAGACTCTGACTCTGAAAAGAAAATTGGGTGTGTTGTAACATTAGATGTCACCCCTACTACCAACACTTCCCTTACCCCTGCCCCACGTTTCTTACCATGTTGCTTTTTCCAAGTGATTCTGAATTAATTTTCCAAGGATGCCAGAGCAGATTAGAGGTAAGAAGGGTTTGGCCTAATGGAGTGATGACAGACACATAGCAGAGAACTCGAAACAAGGAGGGTCGTATGTAAGAATCTCTCAAAATGCTGCAGACATGAGGACTTGGTAGTTGAGGTTTAAAGGGAGAGACTTTTCAAGTTAGAACCTGAATTGCTTCTTCAAAGCTGTTATTTTTGGATCAAAAGTTAGCAGCAGAGGCGTGGGGAGGGGGGCAGGAATTCTGCCCTTATTTACATTGGTAGCCAGTTCCCACCTCATCTGGGTGGGACTTCTTATCCCAAAGAGGTAAGACAGGCCTCTTGTGTGTTTGTGTAGAGATTGAGCGCACCTCTCACAGCCACCCGGAGGGCTTGTGAAAACACTGTCGCTGGGCCTGCCCCTAGACTCCAGGGCCCAGAATTTCTGACTCACTAGGTCTAGGGTGGGGTCCAGAGATTTGCTTTTCTAACTAGCTGGCAGGTGATCTTGACCTAGTAGTCCCTCCTCCTCCCTTTTAGTCTTTCTGTTTTTAAGACAGCTTTTCTTTGCTATGATTGTATCGCTACCTGCATTGGAAATTATTGCATCATTGATGAACTTCACTAGGCAGCGTCTTGGGGTGTGTCTGTGTGTGTGGGAGCACTGGTAAGAAACATGTGAGTAATTGATGTGAAAATATATCCTACTTTCCTAATGACCACAGCCTGATATGGCACTCCAACAGCCTTGGGGAATGTATGGAAACCTTTTCTCTTTCTCTGAAGGGATTTCTTCTGTAAATGTCTTAATCTCGGTGAATTGTATCTGTCTTGGGCAAGACATTGAAAATTCCCTTTCAAACCCTAGCGCTTTACCTAAGGAAAGCTGAGAAAGCCAGGACAGATGTTATTCTTGCAAAAGGTTAAAACAAACTTACTAGTTTTCTTACAGCCTTTCTTTTCTTCTCGCAGACAGCCTGGGCAGCGAGCCTGACCTAAAACATCAGTTAGTCAGCAACCTTGCAAAAAATGATGGTGTCCTGCCAACGGTTTCACCACCACACCCATAGCTGGAACTCTCCCCAATATTTTACCCCATTAAATCCATTCTAAATGGGTCCTGACCAAACTTGAAATAAACCCTGAGCATACTTCTCTTGGGTGCTTTTTTTGGTCCTTACTATATGAACGTTATCCCCAAGAGATTACTTCTCTAAGACTTTCCTAAGTTTATTTTTATTAAGCCACTGGAATGAGAAACCACGAGACCGAGGACTCCTGCAAACAGAGCTTCCCTTCAGTGTTTATGTCACCCAATAAAGAAGGGAATGAGGGACTGTTTCAGTTTGAGCCGTGACTTTGAACTCAAGCTCCGCTCCTTTGTTTTGGTAGTTACCGTTCTTGGTATGTTTTCCTTGGGCAAATATTCCAAGGAGTGTACGTTAGTCTTATAAAATCCAGAAGTAAAGCAGCAGGTTTCTGGGCAAGCAAAGGGTGAGGACAAAGGGACCTGGATATTCTGCAGCTTTTCTTTGGGACCTTAGGCACATGTATTATTCCTCATCCTTGGTTGGTAACAGATCATCACTATAGGTCCATGTGTGTCCTACCTATTCTTGTCTGTCTGTTGATTTAGTTCATTTTTTTTTAACGTGCTTTTATTTCTGATTACTACCTGTCACCTTCATTCCTGGTTTTTCAAGTATAAAAGGTTCTACAAAAGACAGAGAAACGTTTGGAAGTAAAAGAAAGAAAAACTGATAAATGATAACAAGTGACCACTCTGAGTGGAGCTTAATCCTCTGGGTAGTTCTGGGAACTAGTATGGATTACATGAATCATAAGAAAATGTCCTAGGGTATTTAAAGTCCATGACTGCTCCCGGGGCGGGGGCGGATGTTAATTTCCTGGCATTTCCAGACCACTATGTGCAGGGGCAGAGGGCTCCCTGATAACTTGGACAGTTAGAAGTTGGCCTGGTGTATATGAAAATATGCACAGGGCAGCAGTGCCTGTGGCTCAAAGGAGTACGGAGCCGGCCCCATATGCCGGAGGTGGTGGGTTCAAACCCAACCCTGGCCAGAAACTGGGGCGGGGGGGTAGGGGGGAATGCACAGGACACTGAGAGCATCTGCCACAGAAACAGAATTCCTGATTGAACAGCTTTGAATGAATTTTATGCTTTCTATATTTAGCCAGCCGCTAATGATTCTTTCATAGTTAAAATGAAGAATTTATAATAGATGGGATTGGCATTGTTGTTCTTAATGCCTGACACATTTTAAAGAGCATTGCTTAGTTTGATGAAATTGTACAAATGTATAAACTTGTATAACCCATAACCCAATCAATGTATTGAACAGAAGGTGTCTCCTTCACCCACTCACCGTTTTCTATAAGTAATTATTGTTCTGATTTCTATCACAGATGGCTTACTCTTGAATTTCATACATATAAAAGGAATCATACAGTACATAGACCTTTGTGTGTGGTTTCTTTTGTGCAGTATAATGTTGAACGTTTCATTTGTTCAGTCTTTTTACTATAGAATCTTACTCCATTATATCAGAATAATATTTCCTTATATTCATAATGTGAAGAAGCCCAGGGAACTTCCTCTCAGAAATGTTTCTGGGAATACAGGAAAGTTTATGGAGAACATGGGGTTTTCTGGAAGCTTTTTTATTTATTGCCCAGACTAGAATGCTGTGGTGTCATCATAGCTTACTGCAGCTGAGGGCTTTTTATTTAGACTTTTCATTTTTAAAAATGCTTTGACCTCGCCATAAAATTAACATAGCTTTATCAACGCAGATGCCTGCTAAATTAGGCTGCCTCTAAAATAGCTCAAGCTACGTGCAAGGCAGAACTTTAGTAAATTTGGACGTTTCGTTCTTGGTATTAGCACTCTGCCACTTCACGTTATGACTCTTACTCTTCTTTGTAGTTCTTTAAAATCCATTTGAAATTTATTGAAACTTGTGGCCTTATACACATGCCTTATCCTAGTGAGTAAATGCGGACTTGAAAAGAATCTCTCTTCTTAATTTGGGTGTTTTGTTCTGTAAATAGAATCAAATCAAGATGGTTGATAATGTGGCTCAAATCTTCTATCCTACTGAGTTTTTAATTTTGTGGGGGGTTTTGTTAGTTGCATGGCTTTTTTTGTTTGTTTGTTTGTTTTTTGGTGAGACAGAATCTTACTCCTTTGTCCAAGATAGAGAACAGTGATATGATCATAACTCACTGCAACCTCCAACTTCTGGGGCTCCAGTGGTCCTCCTGCCTCAGCCTCCCAGGTAGCTGAGACTATAGATGTGTGTTTTTCCCCCCCACCTCATCTACTAATCCAAAAGAAGGTTGAAAAGAAAGAACAAATAATAGATGGGACAAACAATAAAAAATGTCAGGACAGTAGACTTCAACCATATTAACAATTTTGTTAAATATAGTGGACTAATTTATCGAATTCTCCCTTAATTCTATCTGCATTTACTTAATGTATTTTGAAGCTCTGTTAGTAGTTGCAAAAACTCTTGTGCATGTTATGACTTATTGATGAATTAATTCTTACCAATTATAAAATATCCCTCTTTCTAGTAATATTTGATTTGTAGATTATTTTCTTTATATTCATATACCTACTCAAAAAAATTGACTCCTGCTTTCTTATGCTTACGATGTGCATGCTATATCTTATTTTTCATCCTTTTATATTTCTTCATATTTAAACAGCATATAGTTCTTTTTGTAAAACTAGTCTGAGATGTCTGGTTCTTATGCTGTTTATTCCATTTATATTTAATATAATTATATGGTTTAGTTTATGTCTACTATCTTGGCTTTTGACTTTTCTTTTTCCCATTATCCATAGTTCTTCTATTACTACATCTTTTGTATTAAATAAAATTGAATGTTTTACTAATATTCGATTTTATCAGCTCTGTTGGCTTTTTATTTGTATCTCTTAATTTTATAGTTTTAGCGGATTGCATTGTATATTCTTAACTTATCACAGTCTGCCGTGAATTATTATTAAACATTTTTGCGTATAATGTAAGAATTTTACCCCCTTCTGTCTTTTGAGCCAATAAGATTAGAGTTTTCTTCAAGTGTCCTAGCCCCTCTGCATCACATGGATTGGAGGTACCCACAGTTGTTAAAGCTGCATAAATGTGAATTTTTTACCTATTGTAGGTTCACTTTTCTTTTTTCTTTTTTTTTTTTGAAACAGAGTCTAGGCTCTAGGTCACTGTCCAGCTGGAGTGCAGTAGTGTCATCACAGTTCACCAGCTCACAGCAACCTCAAACTCCTAAGCTCAATCGATCTTCCTTCCCCAGCCTCCTGTGTAGCTGGGACTAAAGGTGCACATCACAATGCCCAGCTAATGTTTTCTGGCTTGGGTAGAGTCAGGGTCTCCCTCTTGCTTAGGATGTCCTCAAACTCCTTGCCTAAACCAGTCCTTCCGCCTTGGCCTCCTGAAGTGCTGGGATTACAGGTGTGAGCCAGTGCTCAGGGCTGGTGCCCTTTTCTCAAGAACTAAATTCCCTCCAGCTTCTGCCTGCTTTTCCTCTCTCCAGTTTCTTTAAAAAAGGCTTTTATATTTCATCTGGTGTTTTGAATCACTACCTGTGGGACAGTTTGTCCAATGATATCTGTTCCATCATTATCAAACCACAATTCTTTTTTTTTTTTTAGTAATATAGTCAGGACTTTCGCATTTATTATGCAACTCAAAACCTTGGCAGTGACTCTGCTGCTTGGTGGGAATGTCACTGAAGTAGACCACCTATATTTCACCACTTTTAATTCGTGAGAGAGACTGATGGCCTTGGAATCTGGCACTGCTCCCTGGCCACCTATTTAATGTGCAAAGCCCTCCATACTGGGCCCCCTTATTCTCCATTCCCCCCCTTAGCACCTGCCACATTTGCAATATTATATTTACATTCGTTACCTACATTTACTATTTTTTCCTTCCTAGTACATGTAGGCTGCTCAGTGATAAATGTAGAGCTTGAATGTAAGCATTTAGACACTTTCAAGGCAGTGTAACCTTGTCATCATATTTTTCTTATTTTAAACAAAGGATTGTTTTCTGATGGGTTGGAAAATTTCGTAAAAGCTGTTTCTTCACTACTTTGAAAAGCCTGGGCTAGCTTGTCTTCATGCCTTTGTGTGATAACATTTGAAGGGCTCGCTGAAGAGCAGAGAAGAAATAGATACCTGCTTGTCATACTTGAAAAAGTGTTTATGCTCTCACAAAATACAGCTGTTAACCAAGAGGAATTTTTTCTCTAATGTAGTGAGATGGTGTGTGTTTCTCCACTGCGTTACTTTGTTCTACTGGTGTTCCCAAGTTCATAGCTGCATCTGGTGTGTCTCTTTGTTTTACCTCTACAAATATATGAAATTCAGCTTACTCTTTTTCATTCTCAATTTTCACCTTTTGGGTCTTGCAGCCTGAAGTGTGGCATGTATGTCCCCCCCGTCTTTGGACCGTACACTAGCTGAGTATGCGATTTTTTAGAACCACCTAAGTTCATAACCCAGCTGGTTGATTCCTTGGTTTCTGCGTAACTGTGATCGTGTATCTTGAGCATTGTTGTGTAGTGTTTCCACGAACAGTGGCACTTAGACTTGATACCTTCTGAAGTGAGTGACGTTCTAGAAAGCTCTTAGGTGAAACTACTCTAAAATCAAAGCAATAATTCACAATAATTTTATGGTATTTCATTAGAATGAATGTGTAGTAGGGAATTGATCCAAGAAACTGATATCAGAACTATAAATATATTTGTGAAAATAAAGTGTTAAGTGAGATCTGGCTGCTTGGAAGCAGAGGGCAGAGGTCTCTGTTGGACATTGTGCCCTCTCTTTCCAGGTGTTCCTGTACCTCAGTGTCTGCAGGGTAGCAAAAGTCTTGTGCAAGTCTGAAGGGAGAATCTCCATGGGGGCTCAGGCAGGTGCCCAACGTGTGCTAATTAATGCCGAAAATCTCATATGTCTTGTCTTTTTCTTGTCAGTTGATAACATGTCTTGCAAGCATAAACTCAATGTATTTTTTAATACAATGCATAGATTGTGACATGATTTCAACATGAACCTTGTCCCTCAGATAGAATCAGATGGGCAGAAATCCAGTATTCTCCTGGAAATCAAGATAGACCTAGAGTAAAAACTAGTCTCTGCTCCCTTTGCTTGCTGTGCTCCATGCAAAACTCTGACATCTTTGATCTTCACTTACAAAATGGACATGAATTTATCCATTTTATAGGTTGTCATGATTAAGGATTATGGATAATTCACATAAGTATGTAAGAACCGCCATAGGCACTTCGTAAGTGATAGGTATAATTACATTACAGAATACAGGTTGGGGTTTGTGTGTGTGTGTTTAGTATATATGTTAGTGAACCCTTTTCTTAGACAAATCATAAAGTAAACCCCTATGCAGAAAGAAAGAAAGCAAGGAAGAGTAAAAAAGCAGAGATTGGTAGGGCTGGTACAGGGAGAAAGAGTCTTTTTTAGCCAGTACCTCGCACACCCCCAACAAGCTTCCATAGCCATCCCTGGTCCCCTTCAGAGTCCTGGAGCTCTAGAGTTCAGAAAAACCATTCTACTGGACTGTAAAGACCTCAAGGGCAGGAACTGAGTCTTCTTTATGAACTGCTGCAGGTCTGGCATGTGGTCTTGTGCCAGGCCGATTGGCCACGGCTTACAACCTGGTTAGGTCGACTCAGCTCCACTACTTCTGAGCTCTCTCTCCCTGCTTGACTGTAAGTGGAGTTCTAACTGGAAGCTGAATTAGCAAACCCACTTACAAGTGTGTGTCATTTAAAGGCTGTAATGACAACCTCTTTTTTTTCAGATCTAGGTTGGAATTTGGCCTTGACAAATAAGAAAATGATGAGTGACGCAAGTGACATGCTGGCTGCGGCGCTGGAGCAGATGGATGGGATCATAGCAGGTAATCTGCTTGCTCTGGAAGACGCAATCCTGACATTGACTCTCCTCCCTCGGCTCTGTCACCACGGCTCTCTTATCACTTTTTACTCCCTTACTTTCATCTCATGGATCTCTACAGTGCCTGCCAGCTGCCCATGGTTTCATCTTTGTTTCTCTTGTCCATTTTCTGCCAGATTTATTCTCAAACTTTATGTAAAATTCCACTTCTGTATCTCTGATCAAGGAGTAAAAAATCTGCATCTCAGGTGATTCTGGTGTACATGGTCTGTGCACCCAACTTTGAGGGACACTGTCTACTCAATATCCATAAATGTTCCGATCTTTTCCCTTGAATTCAGCATTCACTTTCTATAGGTGACTCTCGAATCTATTTTTTGTTGTTGTTGTTTTGAGACAAAGTCTCCCTCTATTGCCCAAGCTAGTATGCTGTGGCATCATCATAACTCACGGCAACCTCAATCTCTTGGGCTCAGACAATTCTCTTGTCTCAGCCTTCTGAGTAGCTGGGACTACAGGCGCCTGCCACAATGCCTGGCAGATTTGTCTATTTTAATTAAAGACAGGATTTCACTCTTGCTCAGGGTGGTCTTGAAGTGCTGAGCTCAATGGATCCTCCCACCTCAGCCTCCCAAAGTATTAGGATTACAGGAGTGAGTCACTGTGCCTGACCTCTGGTTGGTTTTTATTTGTTGTTGTTGCAGTTTTTGGCTGGGGCCGGGTTTGAACCCACCACCTCCGGTATGGGGCCGGCACCCTACTCCTTGAGCCATAGGCACTGCCCTGGTTTTTGTTTTTTTTCTTTAAGAGACAAGGTCTTGCTACGTTGCCCAAGCTGCAGTGGAGTGGCTGCTCATAAGTGCACTCACAGCTCACTGCAGCTGGCTTCAAGCAGTCCTTGTGCCTTAGCCTCCCAAGTAGCTGGGACTATAGGTACACATCACCTTGTCCCCCTTATTCAATTTATATCTATTTACTTTCCCAATTCTTTGCTAAGCTGCCCAGTCCTATTCCTAACTACCAACCAGATACCTCCCTTGAAATGTCCTGTAAGCGCCTCGTCATCATCATCCTTTAAAACATTGGTTCATTATCTTTCCTCGGAAGTTCCTCTCATGGTCTCTACCTCAACTCACTTCATAACCCTCCACCCAGCTTCCTAAGCCAGACATTTAAGACGTTTTAGACACTTTTGTCCCTCAGGTTCCCCATTTAGCTAATCAAGTTCTATCCGTTCTGCCTCCTCCTGGATTCTACCTTTTTATCTTCTCTAAAATCTACCCTGAGTTACCTTTATTTTGCTATGGCTCAACAACCTCTCCGCTTGGCGTCCCTGAGACTCTTGTTCTCCTGCTCTGTCCGTCATCCTCAGCACTACCAGGATCTGCTTTGTAAAACACAGATCTCCTCATATCCCTCCCTTGTTAAGGACCTTCAGCAGTTCTGTATCGTGAAACCAGAGCAAAGGCCGTAAACCATCTTTGTCTCACACCGTGGCAGAGGGGACCCTCAAGGGCTCCTGCCACATTATAGTATTTTGTCTTGGGAGAGGTGCTTTTACATATTTAGTGACCCATTGCAATGAGGAGAGGACTGAATATGGACTATTAGGAGGGGTTGTCACCCCCTGCTGGTGAAGGGCAGGGTGCAGTTGAACTACCCCTCCTGGATTCTGTTGTCCTGGCCCCACCTGCTGATTTTTTCAGGTCATAAATTTGACCTCATTCTGGTTCAGGGGTTCTAAGACACCGTAAGTGTTGTCCTGTTCAGCAGATTCTTTTTCTCCTGAGGCAAGTGGCATGCCATAGTTTGTTACACCACTGTGTCCTGGAGACCCAACTTCAGTTTGACCTCCTTTGTAGATTAGAGTATTACATTCAGTTCTTAGAATACCATTTTCAAAGAGTTCTTGGTGAGCTAAAACTTGTCTAGGGGAGGCAGACGTGAAGACAACTGAATCTGGTAAGGAACTGGTTGTGTTTAATCTAGAAAAGTGTTTTCTTGCTCAGGGAGTGAACCACGGTTCAAATACCAATTGAAGGACCGTTCTGTAGGAAAAATACGGACTTATTCTGTCGCAATTTCAGAAATATTACTAGAACCAAATCTTGGCTCTTACCAGAGCCTTTAAACTCTTAGAAAAACTCTAGTTGAGAGAAATGACGTTTCTGGAATAGTATTTGAAAGTTCTATATTTGGCTCGGTGCCTGTGGCTCAAGTGGCTAAGGCGCCAGCCACATACACCCAAGGTGGCGTGTTCGAATCCAGCCCGGGCCCACCAAACAACAATGACAGTTACAACCAAAAAATGTAGCTGGGCGTTGTGGCAGGCGCCTGTGGTCCCAGCTACTCGGGAGGCTGAGGCAGGAGACTCGCTTGAGCCCAGGAGTTGGAGGTTGCTGTGAGCTGTGATGCCATGGCACTTTACCCAGGGGGACAGCTTGAGTCTCCTGTCTCAAAAAAAAAAAAAAAAGTTCTATATTTTATATATTCTACTATATTAGCATATTTATTTCTTAGCCCCAGCAGGGCTTCAGAACAATGTTACAGTTATTAAGAAAAACCAAGATTCCCCCAGGTTCCGCCTCAGACTAAATCAGTGAGAAGCTTCGTGGGAAGGTAGGACCTGGGTTTCTGTTTTCTCAGATTAACGCTAGTAACTCTTCAAATGGGGTAAAAGGAAGAGGAAGAGAAATGACTATAAATGTTTGGGACCGTATTCTAAATACCCATTGCTCCCCTGTGCCCACCTTGTTTTGTCAAAGGGAGTTAACAGAGGGCCCGTCATGGACGTGAGTGTATTTCATTATATCATCAGGTGATCTTACTGCTTAAAACGTCTGGACTAGAACACCACAGCCTGACCGAGGTTTAATGTCCTTCTGTTCCTCCCAGCCCCTGACATACTCTTTTCAGTGTATTTTTCTGGGTTTTTATCTCAGCCTACGGGAGTCCTAAGGGGATTGATTCAGGGGGTTCTGTGATGCAGTTTGTACTATGCCTGGGTATCAGCAGTGACCATGATTATAGTTTGGAAGATGACTGGTCTAAATCAGGTGGTCCAGTAGTCGGAAGGTCAGTGGAATGGACTAGATGAAAGAGAATTTGTGTTTTCATAGTTGGATGGATCAAGCCAGATGGCCGGCTGGGGAGAGAACTCCCACATAGTTTTGTGGGTATGATCCAAATGCAGGCCCTTCGAACTTGTGAGGAGATAGCTTGACTATCATAGTAACTGAGAAGAGACTGGAAAAGTAGTATGTGTATTTGGTAGAACAGAAAGTAAAAATCAAGAGATGAAGAGGTATATATGCCTGCTTTCAGAGTGGGCTGTGGGTCAGTCATCCGAATTTAAAAGCAGTAGAATGTTTTCTGTTATAAGTAATAGAAAAAAAGTGGGTGTAAAACTTTTGGGGGGTTTTTTGAGACAGGGCCTCCCTCTGTTCCCTAGGCTAGAGTGCAGTGTCATCATCATAACTCACTGCAACCTCAAACTCCTGGGCTCTAGCAGTCCTTCTGACTCAGTCTCCTGAGTAGACAGGTCTTCAGATGCACACCACTATGGCCAGCTAATTTCTCTATATTTTGTAGAGATGGTATTCTTAATCTGTTGCCCAGGCTGGTCTCAAACTCCAAGGCTCGGGTGATCCTCTCACCTTGGCCTCCCAAAGTGCTAAAATTACAGCTGTGAGCCACTACATCCAGCCTGTAATACTTAAGGTTGATAAATAAGAGCATTTAATGCCAGGCTGTAAACAAAAGCATAGGAAAAATGTTTAGACACCTGTGCTTCACACATATACAATGCACATATGTAATTCTGTGAACTCCAGAGCTCAAATTCTGGTAAGTTAACTCCAAGGTGTCCTTCTTACCTTTGAAAAGGTGCTACACAATTTCCACCTCAGTATAAACCCTTTTCAGGGATTTTTGAAGACATTTTCGTCTGTAAACTTTATATTTTCTGGAGCACATGGCTCCACCTGAACTCATCTGCCACCTTGCCCATAGTTTTTGTAGACAAACCTCACACCAAAGCCCACCAGGCTCTTTATTGTTCTGTACCACGCAACTGGCCTCCTTATTGGGTATTAGACCATTGATTTTTACCTTAAGTTTTTAATTTTGCACCAAATGGCTATGACTTAGAGAGATTAAAGTGATTGAATCATGTTTTTCCTGTTCCTTGTTTTAGTTACTCCTGAGTGTGATTTCTCACCTTCCGCTTTGGTATTTTATGTAATACAGATCCCATTGCCTCTCTCTTGCTGTGTCTCTAACCCAGGTTCTAAGGCCCTGGAGTATTCCAATGGGATTTTTGATTGCCAGTCTCCCACTTCTCCATTCATGGGAAGCTTGCGCGCTCTGCACCTCGTGGAAGACCTGCGTGGATTGTTAGAGATGATGGAGGCGGACGAGAAGGAGGGCCTGAGGTGCCAGATCCCAGACTCCACCGCAGAGACGCTTGTTGAATGGCTTCAGAGTCAAATGGTAGATGTCTGCATGTTACCCACACCGTTGTGAATCTTCCACTAATTCCAAAATTTAAGAACATAGCATAGCTGATTACAACAAGAAAAAGGACTCGTAGGACAGTAGTTTCTCTCCACTTGTATCCCTCAAGATAATTCTATTTCCATTTTGATTCTAAGGATAACTTTTCAAAAATTGCTGTTAGTCTGCATTTTATGGGTGTCAACAGGTCACCTGTTTCTGCCCGTAAAAATGGCTTTTAGACTGTGCCTGAATGGCCTACTGTGGCTTATAACAAGTAGTTCTATAAGAGAAGGAACCTTGCACATAATAGATGCTTTATCAGTAATACTGGGAAGTTAACTAGAAAGGACCCAGTGGCAACTGTAAATGGAGAGTCCTGAAGACACTTCAAAAAGCCACAGAGGTTTGCAACATATTTGATTGAAGCGCCATCTAGTGGTTTCTGGCAATCATTTCAATTCTAGTCTCTGGTTAACACTGAGTTGGCTGTGACTCGCTGAACAAGGCCACTTTCTGGGCATCCTTCTCAAAAATTGGCAGCCATCCTTTTTCTGGGCACAGTGATCAATACCATGGTTTGACTATGTGATGACCACACAAAATCCAAAGAATGACACAAATACAGATTCAAAGGAGAAGCTAGGAAAGGTGCTATCTAGTGGTTTTTTTTTTTTTT
>NW_003852452.1:7134331-7140136 GCF_000181295.1 Otolemur garnettii
CCACCTTAGGTGTATGTGGCTGGCGCCTTAGCCGCTTGAGCCACAATCTAGTGTTTTAAAGGGCAGTTTTAAGATGCACTGATATGCTTGTGAGTTAATTGTGTTTGTATAAAATGTAGTGAAAATAATTCAGAAGAATCAAAATGTGGTTTTGCATCTGTGATAGAAATGGAAGCTGTTTGCTTTGGGAGCCTTGATAGTGTGTCCTGTTTTCATGTGATGTGGCACAAAGTCCGGTGCTCCCCCCAATCTTGTGCTAGATCGTCTTATGTTCCCACCCAGTTTACTCTCTGCTGAGTACCTTGTGGTGGTACAGCTGCACAATCTGGGCGGCTGGAGATAGTTTCCTTATAAAACACACGATGCCCGACTGTTAAACTTTGCATTTGCTCTGCCAGCTTCTCCGCCTGAGAGTTAAGGGTCCAGGTTTGCTGATTTCTTTGGGGATTGCCTTATGCTCTGAAATTAGGTGTTTTCTAGCATATTCCTTCACCCATTTTGCATCCTATCTCACCCCTTCATTATTCCATACTGGTCTGATTATTTAGCACATAGTAAGAAAGGAATTTGCTATTGTTAGAAGAACCCCCTGCTGGCATCCAGAAGCCACATTGTAATACCTGTAAGAGTACCCGTGGTTAACTTTTTGACATGTGTCTAAAATATTTCTGTTAACACATGCTCGATGCATCCTGTTAAAGTATTTCTGGAAAGGATAAAAAAGGGTGATGATGACTTCTGAATGTAAGTTAAATCATGTCACTCGCTCCTTTCTCAGAAATTGTGAATGATGTCACATCTTAGAGTAAAATCCAGAGTGCTCCCTGTGCACCACAAGACCTTATAAAATTTGCTCCCCAGGACCCTTGGACCTCACCTCTCACTACAACCCTTCCCCTTTTCACTCCACTCAAGCACATTGAATTCTTCACTAAGCCTCAGACAAGCCAGTTCAGCTGGCCTCAGGGTCTTTGCACTGGCTGTCTCCTCTGCCTGGTGGAAGGCTGTTTCCCTACGTGTCTGTAAGGCTTGCTCCCTCACGTTCTTCTGGCATTTGCTCAGAAGCTATGCGTTCAGCGAGGCCTTCCCTCACCACCCTGTCTACCCGTACACACATTTATTCTTTGTATTCCACCCTCCTGCTTTGTGTTCTTAGCATTCTGTTTGTTCTTTCTTATGTACTGTGTGTTTGTCACACTTACAGAATTGGTTTTCTGTCTTTCCAAGTGGAATATAAGCATCATAAATCAGGTTTTTTACCTTTGTTATTAAAAAAAAAAACTGTATCCCTGGTGCTTAGAACAATGCCTGGCATACAATAGGTACTCAATAATTATATTTGTAATGAAACTATTTGTAAAGTGGAGTACCCATTTGAACGAAATCATGTTATTCAGAACTTCTTGGGGATGGAGAATGGCTTATTAGTCTATGTTTTGGGGCTACTTTTCTATCTCAATATTAATATTTTAAACTTAAGAATCCGCAAAATGACAAATACTTAACAGAACTTAGGAAGATTTAATTTTTGTTCTAAAAATAACAGTAACAAAATAAACTAGATGTAGATCCAGAGAGAGAAGGGTTTTTTGTTGTTGTTAAGTATTATTTATATCTCACTTACTTACATGTATTCCCTCATCTTGACCCCAAATTTTCCACATTATGTTTTCTCAAACACACAGAGAATGCAAGTACAAAAGAAGAAAGATGGCAAGGGGCAGAGGCCAAAGCATGAAGGGGAGAGCAAGAGTGGGTGCTGGGGGTGATCAGGCTCAGGTGTGGGCGGAGTGGTCCCTGCACAGCCCCCACGGTGGGCTTTGTACTTTTAGAACCAAAAGGGAACTTGCACCAGCATTGAGAATCCAGCAAGTAGAGTGTGTTTGGCTTATAATTTAATTATTTGATGGTAATGTTAGATTTCTCCCATTTAATATTTAAGAACTTGGGATGTACTTCATGACTTTAGCATTGGAAGATAGCTGGAATCAATCCTCCTTCCTCCCCTCTTTCCTTTTCTGTTAATTAAAGGTGGTCAGATTCACAGAGATAGAAAATAGAACGGTGATGGCTGAGGGGAGGGAGGGAAATGGGGAAGTAATATTTAAGGGGTATGTAGTTTCAATTTCGCAAATGAAAAAAGTTTTGTAGATGGATGATAGGGCTGGGTTGCAAAACATGTGAATGCACTTAGTACCACCAGACTGTACCCTTAAAAATACTTAAGATGGTAAATTTTACCTGTGCATTTTACCACAATTGAAAATAAAATGGCATCTTAAAATTGAAGGAGCATTTAGAATACTCCAATCCCCTCTTTAGATTGTACATGGGGGAACTGCTCAAATAAGAAATAAAAGAGGTTCTAGAGTAAAAAAAAAAGCAGTAATGGTAAAGAAGGCAGAATCGTATCTAGACAATTACAAACACAGGCTCTCTGGAGAGACCTGGATTTTAATGGTGGCTTAATCTCAGAGAAGCCCATGTGACCTTAGGAAAATGTCTTAGGTTCTGTGTCTCAGTTTCCTCATCTATAATATGGTGGCTTCTGCCACCCAGGGCAGTGAGGATCCCCTGAACCACTCTATGCTGAGGGCTTCTCAACACACCTGGCAGAAGGCTAGTCAAAAAGAGTAGATGGGTGGTGCCTGTGGCTCAAAGGAATAGGGCACCCACTCCATGGCGGGTTCAAACCCAGCCCTGGCCAAAAATTGCAAATAAAAAAAGAGGGAGAGAGAGATAGTAGAGAGTAAAGGGAAAATATTTAACAGGGTCCCCTTGCAGTAGGAAAGAGAGCTGGGCCCAGTTACCACAGGAGTTAGGTTATAAATCACAGAGGCATATTTCACTCCCCACGACAAAAGGGTACAGGCATTTCTCAGACTGCAGAGAAGCTTCTTCAATGTTTTAGAAAACCTGATAACCAGTTATATCATTAAGGTTTCATTCATGTTTACTGATGGCCAGCTTAGAGTCCATGCACTTTAAGAGTGGTACTAATCTTTTCATTAGTGCAGCTGGGCATTTGTAGCTGTAATTACTGTTTTGCCCAGGGCAGGGAGATCCCTGCTTTGCTGGAGGATTCTGGTTATTTCTTTCCTACCAATTGGTGCTGCCTGTTTACTTATTTCATAGGATCAGAAGTTGGAAGAGAGAAGGAAAAGCAGCATAGTCGCCTGTTGCAGTGAAGAGATTATAAATCTCTAAGAATGGATTTGTTCTAAGGGTGTAGCTGTAGCTGCGTTTTCTACAAAGGAACAAATTTCTTTTAAGACTCAGAAGTTTGTCTCTTGGCTCGGCACCTGTGGCTCAAGCGGCTAAGGCGCCAGCCACATACACCTAAGGTGGCAGCCCGGGCCCGCCAAAAAACAATGATGGCTGCAACCAAAAAAATGGCCAGGCGTTGTGGCGGGCGCCTGTAGTCCCAGCTACTTGGGAGGCTGAGGCAGGAGACTCGCTTGAGCCCAGGAGTTGGAGGTTGCTGTGAGCGTGATGCCATAGTACTCTACCTAGGAGGATAGCTTGAGGCTCCGTCTCAAAAAAAAAAAAAGGGGGGGGGTTGTCTCTTGTAGTTAAAAACAATCTAGGTAATATGGCATATTGGTTCAATTACTGAAGCAGAATTCTGTTTTGATTGTGAAATGTTATCATGTGTTAGCACAAATATTAATAAGGGAGAATTAATGCTTTGACAAGCTCCAGATTTAAAAGGGCAAAAAGAAAATTATTTGGGCCAACTGAATGCTTTTTGTTTACTTTAGGCCCAACTGGATCAGTTGCCTTAAAACATTCTTAGAATGTTTTTTAAACAGGCAAAACTGAGGGTCTCGACCTTGATCCACATCAACAGGGGCTCAGTGGATGAAATCCCTAAGAGTGCCTGCTCATTTGGCAGTTTTAATTATGAGGCTATCTCAAAGTCAGCAAACATTACAAAACTGCAGTTTTCCACAAAGTGAGTGAAAACACGGGCAGTAACAACTCCAGAACAGGCCTGGTAATTGGTGAGACAAAGAGACTATAAGTGGAGGAAATGAGGCCTTCCTCACGGACGTCTGACCTGTTAAATCACCATAAAACATTTGCATCTTACTTTTGCATTTAAAAAATTAGTATTAATGGCAACTGTGTATTTTTTAAAAGTTGCTGTAAAAATTCAAATACTCCTAGTTTAGAGAGTTCAAGCTGTGGGACGTGTTCTCTGCAGGGCTGCTGCTGGCAAGCCCCTGACCCCAGCCTCACAAGCCAGGCCAGTCCCACCACCCTCTGATCCCTGCTGCGCTCTGGCCAGCTTTGCTCTTCACGGGTCCCTCCAGGGAATGTTTTCTCAGGCCTTGGCAAACAAGGTACATCCTGAGATCTTATCTTCCTGTGTGATCCCAACTATCTGAGTTATGCAGTGTCTCACCAAGACGTCTTAGCTAAAACTAAGGCAGACTTCCCTCTAGGCCTCTGCTAAACTCCCATGTGTGCACTGACACAGGAAAATAAATTGACCAAGTCAGTAGAACTCTCAATGGAGTGAGGTAAAAATTGTACTTTTTTGTTTTTTTACTAAATCATAGCTGTGTACGTTAATGCAATCCTGGGGTACAATGTGCTGGTTTTACACACAATCTGAAAAGCTTTCATGAAACTGGTCAACATAGCCTTCACGGCATTTTCTTAGTAATTGTGTAAGACATCTATGTTCTGCACCAAGTAAATTTCACATGTACCCTTGTAAGATGCACTATAGGTGTGGTCCCACCAAAATTGTACTTTTAATGAAATCATGGGACCCTGGTGTCTGTCAGGATTGACTGAAGAGAGATGGTTCTGTTTCTTTAGGAAAGTGAGTTAAGAAAGAGTAAGCAACAATAACCATAGGGACAACATTGTTTCCGGATTGATCTCATGTCACCTTTCCCAAGCAGAAGAGAGGGGCTTTTGCTGGGTCCCTATATCTTGTCACACATAAGTGACTTTCAACATCTATTCTCTATTGAATAAGAGGATGAACGATGGGTATGAATTAATGAATATTTTACTCTACTAGGATAGCAGCTGGAGCTTAGCTTTTGGGGGACCCTGGAGCCTTCTTTTCTGTGTCCTGCTGTACGTCAGGGGACTTTGGAGTACGCTTATAACCTGGACCAGCATGGTGTTGTCTTCTGAACATGGACCCCTCTCCTCACTGCACGGCCCTTATTCTGTCACCTCCAGAGAGAGGACTGGAGAGCAGAGCACTGCCTCTGCCTGGTGGCTTCATTTCCAGCATTGTTGCTATCATGTTCTTTGGCTTTTTGGACAGTGTGAGATGCCTTACTGTGGTATTGGACCCAAATGCATTATGGCTGTGCTGTTCATGGCTGAAGAAACCAAGCATTCCTGTCCTCCCAGCACAGTGCCTAGCGGAGAGCAGACCTGTAGGAAGTGTTTGCATGCAGTGGTAGAGATGTGATGTTGATTAAGACATGAAACACCCTTATCGTAAATATTTCTTTTGGTAGCTGGAGGTAACACTTAATTATAGGAGATCGCATGGACTGAACCTTACCTTTCCTTTCTTGACACTGAATTTTATTTATTTATTTATTTATTTATTTATTTATTGAAGACAGAGTCTCAAGCTGTCGCCCTAGGTAGAGTGCCGTGGCATCATAGCTCACAGTAACCTCAAACTCTTGGGCTCAAGCTACCTTCTTGCCTCAGTTTTTCTACTTTTAGTAGAGATGGGGGTCTCACTCTTGTTCAGGCTGGTCTCGAACTCATAAGCTCAAGCAATCCACCTGCCTTGGCCTCCTAGAGTGCCAGGATTACAGG
>NW_003852452.1:7140522-7155898 GCF_000181295.1 Otolemur garnettii
CGTGGCTGGCGCCTTAGCCGGTTGAGCTATAGGCGCCGAGCCTGTACGTGTAGTTCTAATCCAACTTTCACATTTGTTATCCTTATAAAATGGGACCAATTTTCTTTTCCCCATTTAAATATAAGTACCTAACCACGCTGATTTGGGAATGTCTCATTCAAAAAGAGTTTCTATGTTCTAAAATAAATATTAGTGTGGCAAATTGCTACTTCTATGTTGATTTTAGATTTAGAGAGGACACAGAGCCCAGGAAAACAGAACAAAGCAAAATGAAGGTGAGGGACACAGGGAAGAAAGCGGTAGACTAAGGCAGATCAGTAGAAGCCAGAAAGCCAAAGGAAAACACAACATGATGCTTTCAGCAAAAATAGTGGGCAAAAGACTTCTGCCTACTGTGCGTTGGTAGCTTAGCATATAACAACTGTAGAAATTGAGTGGTGAGTACATGGGGTTTCATCATACTGGCTTCTCACTTTACGTATATGTGAAATTTTCTGTAATACAATTTTTTTTCACATGGGCACAAAGGCAAAATGTTACCATTTATTGCATCTTTATACAAGATTATACATCTTTCCTTGATAATTAAAAGGAAATTGATATAAAAAGAAAGATGAAAAGAAAAGCTTTCATCTTGGTGGACACTGACGGGTTATGTGTGCATCTGTTTTGTGAATTCAGGCAATTCCTGTTGCTCAGTGAGGTGCCTGGCTTGCTCTAGGAGTCTATAATTCTATAAGGAATAAAGCTGTGCGGACATTTTTCTCTCTATCATGTCAGGAAAACCTGGCAAACACCATAGCTCTTTAAATCAAAGTGTCCATGGTATAGTCGAGCTCCACACCCGCTGTTTATTGGACACTATATTGCTGAGATCCCAGTTTGATTCCTATTTTGACCTGAACTTTTAGCTGGATTAAATCTAGTAAGAGTTTGCAACCAGAGCTGAAGTAGAACGAACTGTTTGGAAGGCAACTCTGGGATTTTGCATAAAGTAATTTAGGCTGGTCTTTAATGCTTGGGAAGTCGGATCGACTCAAGAGTGTATACCTGAATCCATTTTAAATTACATGCTCTGGACTTGGTAAACATCGTGGAATAGTCAAAAGAAATGAAAGACAAAATTTTGCATTGAGAGACTATTAGGAATTAGTGATCAACTCACACAAAATTGCTAGTCAACTGTACATGGCAGAATCATACTAATCTGTGACATTTAAGACAAGACACAGAGGCTGGTAGCTGGGGCTCATGCCTATAGTCCTAGCACTCTCAGCGGCCGAAGTGGGACAATTGCTTGAGGTCAAGAGTTTGAGACCAGCCTGAGCAAGAGTGAGACCCTGTCTCTACTAAAAATGGAAAAATTAGCTAGGCATTGTGGTGGGCACCTGTAGCCCCAGCTACTCAGAAGGCTGAGGCAAAGAGGATTGCTTGAGCCCAGGAGTTCAAGGTTGCTGTGAGCTATGATGACACTATGACACTCTACCCAGGGCCACAGAATGAGACTCTGTCTAAAAAAAAAAAAAAAAGAAGACGACAAGATATAGAAGGGGACCCAGTAGAGGGGAGAAGAGCATGACACGCTATAAGGAGGAGGGGTGGGAACTGGTTCTGAAAGATGGATTTATAGAAGCAGAGAGAATGTGAGGGGGTCGAGTGGTGGCCACACACCCTGGGGGTAGGTATTGGAAAGGAGAATGGAAAAAAGCTCACTAAGAGGAAGAAACTGAGAATAGTAAGTAGAGACAGTACGTATAGGTCTCGGGAAACAGAAAAGAAAGAGGCCAAAGCAGAGGGGGAATGATGGGGTTTTAGGGAGTGGTTAAGACTTCAGTCCCCCAAGACTGGCAGCAGGGAAGGAAGGAAGGCGGGATGGAGGAGGCAGTGTGTAATATTCTGCATTGAAGAAGCAGGTGAGAGCGTGCAGGCAAAATGGCCTCAGCTGCCGTCCATTGAACAGACTGAAATCACCTCCTAAACACGTTGGGAAATAGACTGTGAGCTTGAGGAGACAGGAGCTAGTCTAGAGGTCAGCCACGATTCACACCCACGATTGACACTTTCTCTACCAGATCACAGAGGACCCATGAAGGAAAGCCTTGCTGAGAAGCAAGAAGGCCAGGTTAAAACCTAACATACATTATCCTTTTATTCAACCCATGTTTACTCAACACCTGTCATTGTGCCTTCAGCAGGCATTTAGTTAGCACCCACTGTATGTCAGACTCAAAGACAAATCTACCCACAAAGAATACAGTGTGAGAAAAGAGAAACGTGTGTGTGTGCACAGGTGCGAGTCAAATCTTGGTCCATTCAGTGGGATGCCTACTGGAATGAAGGTTCATCCAGCTGCCGTAACTGGCGTATGAGTAAATGGTTAATTCGAGGAAGACCTCACAGACCAAGCCTTGATGGAAGTGGACCTGAAGGAATGAAAGAAGAGGAAAGGGTGGGGAAGACGGTCTGTGCAGAGGGAATATTAGCATGAGAGAGAGCGGAGGTTCTGAGTGGTCTGGTGGGTAGGGCATGGGAACTGGGGAAGGAATGGAGGCGCCAGTATATTTACCAAACTTACCTCCGACATTCTTAACGCAAAGGTAACAAATGTGGCAGAAATATAAATAAACCCTCGTGGTTGGCAAAAATCTTTGCCTACTTAACACAAGTATATAATATTGGTGACTGTTAAATTTTGCTTTATGTTCCTGTAGTAACTTTTAATGTTTAAAAGAACATTAAACTACCTTTGAGCACTACGAGTACTCGGACATCTCAGGATAGTTGAAAAGCACACATGTCCTCATTTTGGGTCAGTTTTCACTATCTGTTTTGATTTGGGGATAATTTTGAAGCCCTGGTTTTGGAACCTCTCACTTCAATATCATACGTGGTATCGTGAGAGGAATCCCTACTGCTCTGGCTATAATTTCCTCCAATCAGACAAAAAACAAATTTTAACTTCTTATTTTCATTGAATAAAAAATGTTTTGTTTTATTTTGTTTTCTATCTAATGAAACGTATCTGTTTCTAGATGTGGCTTGGATGGGAATTTAGAAGCTGCTATCTGTGAATGTTCCTCATCAAAGTGAGACATGAACAGCCGTCCAGGGGCCGTCTTGGTGCTTTCTTAGATGGAGATACCTTGAGTTTTGCATGCTGGCTGCCCCCCACCCCCAAAAAAACCCTTGTCCTCAAGAAGTCCTGTGCATTTCATTATAGTGGTAGTACCCAGGGATGGAAGTGCTCCAGGCTCTCCATCAGACTCTTCATAATACTTGTAATTTAAATCTGGGCCCTCCAGTTCCCAGCATAAGCAGAATTAATTATATTGTGCTAATTGTGCAGGTATGCGGTCAAACAGCCAATGTTAAAAATTTGATCTGCTCCTAATCCGAATGGCTCATTTACTAAATTGGCCTCTGATTCTCTAGTGGCCTCTTGGAAAATACATCTGGTGTGCTGAAGTTTTTAGAAGAAACATCCTGAAATTTTCTTCTTGGTGAAAGCCCTGTGTGTTTTTTGTTTCTCTTCCTAGCACGTGACTTCTGTTAGTCTCAGAATTGATACTGGAAACTGCAGTATTTGGAAAAGTATTAATAGCACAATAGTATCAGTTCATTCTGAAAAAAATAAAGACGTCACATTAGGTATGCCCCAGGCAGTAAGGACAGAGGGTTTGTGGTTTTTCCTGGTTCTAAATCCAAAGGTATTAGTTGCTTTTTAAATTGAACTCTGGATGGGCCCCTATTTAACCATTTTGGATTCCAGCTGGCTTTTATTTGAATGAAAAATCAGGAAATCTGTTGGGATTACATATTTTATGGTTGTAAACTATTTAAAAGCTATTAAAAACCACATATACTTAACATGCTTCAAAAGGACAGTTTTTATGTTTCTTTCATAACTTGCCTATGATAGCCAAGAAGAAAAAAATCTATACTTCCTTTCTCAGTTTATTCTTCCTCCGGCATTTATACCATGCAGAAATACACCCACATTGTATTTGACAGGGGGAAGGGACCGGAGGGAGGGGAAGAAGCAGTGAGGGTCAGTATATGCCAATGACCCATATGCTGGGGAGGGTGTGGGGTGATCTACAGGCTCTGCCCAGGAGCTGAGCAAAACATACAAACAAGGAAACCCGAGGAGGTAAGGAGTTCTAAGATAGAAAGCCTTAAAACGCTGATAGGCAAGGCTAGTCGGCCCTTCCAGGGGGGTCATCTGTGGGCTGAGCCTCCTGGGACAGAGAAAACAGTTGGGGCGTCTCCTGCACACCCACCAAGCTTTGCCTGCTCCTGGGTGCGTGTCTACCATCAGTGAAGATTATTACTCGCCATTGTTCCTTGGGGGTCGTTATTTTTATCTCGTTAAGAAATTCCTGTGTAGTTTGGCAGAAACACACCTCAATGCTTCACGTGCCTGTCTTCCCTATTTCGAGGTGAATGAACCAAATTGCAGCCTCCTGTTTTCTGATTGGCAGTGACGACTGTGCTGAATTCAACTCAGGCTCCTTGGGTTGAAAACATGCGAGTTTTCATTTGCCTTAATGTGTCGATGTTGACAGACTCAGCCTCCCCCGTTACTTCCTTTTTCAGACAAATGGACACCTCCCTGGGAATGGAGATGTGTATCAGGAAAGGCTGGCACGTTTAGAAAATGATAAGGAATCCCTCGTTCTTCAGGCAAGTGATTTTTAAATGTTGATCTTTCCTCAGGATCTCTTTGCAAGGAGTATTTTAAATTGGATGGCAAATTCAAATGCTTACAGCAACCACACTGCTCATGGCAATGAAGTGCAGTAGGCTCCCTACACAGTAGGGAGCGGTGAGGCCTGGGGCAGACCGAGGGCGTGTACACCCAGCCTAGAGGGACCTGCCCTCGGTCAGCCTCAGCTCATCCAGGGCCAGTCTGGTTAGAGGCACAGGGGCATCTGACCTGACTTTCTTTTTTTTTGAGACAGAGCCTCAAGCTGTCCGCCTGGGTAGAGTGCAATGGCATCACAGCTCACAGCAACCTCCAACTCCTGGGCTCAAATAAGTCTCCTGCCTCAGTCTCCCAAGTAGCTGGGACCACAGGGGCCTGCCACAACGCCCGGCTATTTTTTGGTTGTAGCCGTCGTCGTTGTTGTTTGGTCGGCTCGGGCTAGATTTGAACCTGCCACCTTACTTGTATGTGGCTAGTGCCTTAGCCACTTGAGCCACAGGCACTGAGCCTGACCTGACTTTCTGATCTCATTTGTCCTATGATCTGATTATTTTTAGTATATTTTAATATATAGCAAAATTTCAGATATATGAATATATAGTATAAAAATAATATAAGGCCGGGCACCTGTAATCCTGACAATCTGGGAGGCCAAGGTGGGTCGATTGCTTGATGTCAGGAGCTCAAGACAAGCAACAGTGAGACACCCCCACCCTGTCTCTACTAAAATAGAAAAACTAGCTGGGCGTTGTCGTGGGCACCTGTAGTTCCAGCTACTCGGGAGGGTGAGGCAAAAGAATCTCTTGAACCTAAGAATTTGAGGTTGCCGTGAGCCATAATGCCACAGCAATCTACTGAGGTAACAAAGTGAGATGCTGTCTCAAAAAAAAAAAATCTGAATATATATGTATATATTTCTGAATTTGGGTATGTCTATTTAATTTTCAATATAATACCAGGGGCCAGACAAAACGCAGCAGTGAGTAGAGTCTTGCTTTGGGGCTAAATTTGAGTTTGCTTTATCATAATGTTTTGAAGTCTTGGCAAATATTTTTCTTTGGTATTCTGAGCTCAATGAATTGAAGAGTGTTTACTAGATGGGTAATTATTGAAGAAAAACTCCGAGAGCTGCAGTAAGCACTGAGGTTGAAGGGGTGACCCGGCAACCAGCTCCTCATGGGTGTGTGGAGTCGTGATCAGTGTGATCGTGAAAGAGCTTATGAAATCTGAATCCTCTGCTTTCTTTTTTCCTTATTCTTCTTGAAGTATCTAATTTGAGTAGTCCTTGATAATTTCTGTTACAAACATGAACTTCATTTCTTCTCTTAACCTCTAATACTATTTCCCTCTTCCTCCTCCCCCCAAAAGATAATTTATATGCACACTCTCGTAAATAGTTAAAATGATTTATCCTATAAAGTATTATATTCCCTAATAAATACTTTTTCTAAAATTATATAGGACTCTTTAGATCAAAAAACAACTTGTAGATAGGAACACAAAGGACTGCTGTTTTCTTGTTAATTTTAAGATTTTTTTTTTTCTTTCTGGCCATAGGGGCAGTGGGATCATTCTGGTTTTTGTCCCTTTTAGAGAAATAAAGTATACAATAGGACCCAAATTCTTTCTAACTCACTGCTGTATTTCGCTGCACACACAGGTAAGTGTGTTAACAGACCAGGTGGAGGCTCAGGGGGAGAAGATCAGAGACCTGGAGTTTTGTCTGGAAGAGCACAAAGAGAAGCTGAATGCCACCGAGGAGATGCTGCAGCAGGTGCGTGCCGAGCTGCCCCCGGTGGGTGACGCTGCGCTTCTGTCACGCCTGCCCTGACGCAGCAGCAGATTTCAAGATTCACTGGGAGTAGAACATTTTATGCAAAAATCTAGACTAGTACCGTCGCAAAACCCACAATGTAAAATGTTTAGAATCTGGAATGAAGCAGTAATAGGATGGAGGCTATTTTAATTTTCTTTTTCCTTTGGGGGGGGGCATTTTCTAACTCTCAACCAAAAACTTATATTTTATGGTTAAGAAAAGACAAGCAGCACCACATACAACCTTTGTTATTGGGAAGAAACTCACAATCTACGTGCACACACACACACACACACACAGAGGAGAGGCTCTGGAGCACAGTGGACGGTGTCTCCACCGGAGCAGAACTGCTCAGGTTTCAATTCCTGCTCTGCCAGATCCTGGCTGTGTAACTTTTGGCAAATGCTAAACCTTTCTGTTCCTCAGCTTCCTCCTCACTTCAATAAAGACAGTAAGAGTTTCTACTGTGAGGATTGAAGCACTGTATGTCAGAATAGTGCCTGGCACGTAGTAAACATCATATCATCATCATCAATGTCATTATCAGGCTTAAGCACATAAGGTTCTCACCTAAAGGTCACATGTAAGGGTGTATGGCACACCTCCTGGGTGAGGGGCACAATTATAACAGGGACCTTACGTAACAAATGCAAACATTGTAACATTTGTACCCTCATATTAATCTGAAATTTTAAAAAAAGGAGTAAAACATTCAGTTGTAGGGGGAAAAAAGATATATGAGGTTTATATATGAGTGTGTATCTATCCAATATGTCTTTCCCGATAAAAGGACATGTGTTTATTGATGCCCCAAGATGGGTAGCTAAAGTAAATAATTTTTTAATGCATATATTTGGTAATCGTACTTTACTGTATCCTCAATTTGATGGTAACTTCTTTGCGATCATAAATGAGACAAATTCACATGTGTCTGCTTCTAATAAAATGATTTTGAATGTATCTCTTAAATTCTAATAGGAACTTCTGAGTAGGACCTCTTTAGAGACTCAGAAACTAGATCTGATGGCTGAAATATCTAACTTGAAGTTAAAACTGACAGCTGTGGAGAAGGACAGATTGGATTATGAAGACAGGTTTAGAGACACAGAGGTAAGTGGCACTGTCTCTCTGTCACTCTGTCTTGCCTGCCTGTCTCTTCCCCCCCCGCCCCGCATCCTGTACATATTCCTAGGGCAAAACTGAAACTCTTTGGAGGTGTATAGGGGAGGTAGTTAATTGCTATATGCCTTCATCCTACTTCATTTTCAGAATAAACTTTAATTACATTGACTTCTCATCACTAAATGCAAATGGAAATTTTTATTTAAAAACTTTGATATGAAATAGTAATCTTCCGAGACCAGGCACGGTGGCACACTCCTGTAACCCCAGCACTCTGGGAGGCTAGGGGCAGGTGGATCGCCTGAGCTCACAGGTTTGAGACCAGCCTAAGCCAGAGCAAGATCCTGACTCTAAAAATAGCTCAGTGTTGTAGCGGGCACCTATAGTCCCAGCTACTTGGGAGGCTGAGGCAAGAGAATTGCTTAAGCCCAGAATTTGACGTTGCCGTGAGCTGTGATGTCACGGCACTATACCCAGGGCGACATAGTGAGACTCTGTCTCAAAAAAAAAGATCTAATTGTAATGGAAAGTCTTGGTTTATATCTTACTTTCCTCGGTAGCAAAAGGAAATCTCTAACTTGGATCATGTTTTAATCTCAAAGCTCTTTGTCAGTCACCTGTCTGAGCGTGTTTCTCCTTCCATTGATACTGGGGGCTCTTAAAGTAAGATTAGAAAATCACTCGGGTTTAAAATTCTTGTTTTGTGCTTTCTTTACAAAATCGCTCTGATGTTTTCCTCTTTCCCCTCCTTTTGTCATTTGCATGGTCTAATAGTCAATATGAAAGGTAGTAACTCAGTCGGCAGACAAACAACACAGCAGCGGAGCTAACTCTGCTATAGGGAAGAAAGAATAGTGGCTGGGCAGAGAGTCGGCCTTCTCCCCAGTGGACTTCCCCGTTACATCTCAGGGAAGTCTCAACCTGTGTAAGACGTTAACCAAATAACTGTTTGCAGTGCATCTTAGTAGATTTGTTTGTTTTGGGGGGAATTTTTTGAGAAGTAAGACTTCAGAGTGATATTTACAGCCCTTGAGTTTAGTTTTTTTCCCACTGCTTCCTTCCTTCATTCGTGTATTCCCAATCTCATTCAGAGTGAACTTGTCATCAAACTTCCAGGAAACTCAGCACCTCATCATTTTCTAATAGAAATTCAACACTGCTGGTAAAACGTAGTATGCACATCCCTAGAGATTATAGAATAGTTGATAAACTTTGTAATGTTAAGTATGAAAATAATTAAAATCGTCCTCAAAGTTAAAACTAAATTTGATTATTCTTATTTTCCAGTATTGTTCCCTTAATGAAAGCAGAATATTTTCCTGGATATTTCGTGAATGCAGAAATCTTTGTGTAACAATTTTAGATTATTTTGATGTTAACATCTAAGAAAATACTGTCATGGGGAAGAAGTATAGGCATTTCCAAAGGATTGGGAGTAAAAGTCTTTTAAACCTTGGAAGATTCAGGCCTTGCCCAGGAGTTGTGGATGGGAGTTGTGTAGCATTACTCTCCAGTGCCCCCTTGTGGTAAGAGCACACATGTCCGAGATGGAGTTCTTCGGGTGCCCTGGAGAGTTCTCTGAAAGGGAAAAGGGAATGGGGAATTTTCTTTTGCAAAGGAGCTAAACTTTTGATAAACTAATTGAAATAATCCGTATTCTGTTTTTTAATTCTCAAGAAGGAACTATTTCCAGACATTCCAGCTTGAGATGTCATGGGAAGATAAGACTTTTTTCAGGTTGGAAATCTGGATTCATTTTTAAAGTGTTGCCGTAAAAGATAATTAGGTAGTTTTTGTTTGTTTGTTTGTTTTGAGGCAGCCTCAAGCTATCCGCCTGGGTAGAGTGCTATGGCATCTCAGCTCACAGCAACCTCCAACTCCTTGGCTCAAGTGATTCTCCTGCCTTAGCCTCCCAAGTAGCTGGGACTACAAGCGCCCGCCACAATGCCTGACTATTTTTTGTTTTTTTGGTTGCAGCCGCCATTGTTTTTGTCAGACCCCGGCTGGATTCGAACCTGCCAGCTCAGGTGTATGTGGCTGGCGCCTTAGCCGCTTGAGCCACAGGTGCCGAGCCTAGGTAGTGTTTTTTTAATAGAAAAAAGATTCCAGTTTGTAATTCCATTTTCTTCAGTTGTTTCTTCTTTGCAAATTGCCACTATTTCTGAAAGTGGTAAAATATAACTCTGTGTGTGTGTGTTGTGGATACATGTTTACATATACCCCGTATTGATGAAGGAAAATCACTAAGGACTCATTTTGCAAAGATGATTCGTCTAAATGAATGGCTTTTTAAAAAAACTTGAATTCTAAAAAAGAATAATAATAATAAATAAAAACTTGAATTCTGAACCCACAAATAAAGTGTTATTGAATATAGTCAAACAGTTCTTGACCCCATTCATAATAGGAAAAAATAGATTTCCTCTTATTGAAATATTACATAATTATTAATGAGCAATTACATAGTAATGGTAGGTAATACTTTTCCCCATTTTGCAAGATTTAAAAGCCTGTGGATTGGGCTGGTGTGGTGGCTCATGCCTGTTATCCTAGCACTCTGGGAGGCCAAGGCCAGTGGATTGCTTGAGCTCGGGAGCTGGAGACCAGCCTGAGCAAGAGTGAGACCCTGTCTCTACTAAAAATAAAAAGACTAGCCAGGCATTGTGCTGGGTACGTGTAGTCTCAGCTAGTCAGAAGGCTGAGGCAAGAAAGAGTATTACTTGAGCTCAAGAGTTTGAGGTTGCTATGAGCTTTGACACCATGGCGCTGTACCCAAGGTGGCAGAGTCAGACTCTGTCTCAAAAAATAGATAAATAAATAAATTCACCCAATGTTAAAAAAAAAAAAAAGAAAGCCTATGGGTTTACTAGAAAGTATATTTCCTTAAACCATCTCTTTTCCTAGTGTTTGTGGGCTCAAATCATTATACTTGAAAGTTTAGAATAATCCCTCTTCACGACGTTTTACTCCTTATAGAATTCTTTTGCACTCTTATAAAATTATCTCATGTAGTTTATGAATTTGTGGCCCAGGAATAAATGTCCTTTAAAAAGAGAGGAGTAAAAACATATTGAGCATTGGAGGAATTTTTATTGCTTATTGTTAAAAAAAAAAAACAAAAAACCATCTCCTACACAGAGTATTTGAACTTCTCTTTTAGGGGGGTTGTGATTGTTTAGCACTCTTATTGGTTTTCCTGCTCTCTGGGCTCTGGACAAAAGTATGGGACCATTTCTCGTAATATTTAGGCAAGTTTTTAGTTTTTTTTTTTAAAGGTGACAGTAGGGAAGATGTCAAATTGTATTGTGTCATAAAAACATTAGGATAGCTTTTTCTTTCATTGTCCAAATATAAAATTTGGAAATATATTATGATACTGAATACGTGTGTAAACTACAGGGCTCTCTTCCACCTTTACGTTGAGAATCTGGCTTAAAGGGTTTAAATTTTATTCCATTCACCCAAATTGAGTTGATGAGCAATCTGTGTTTTTGTCTATAAGGGAAGAAATTATTAAAAATATTTACATGGGGGAGGCACCTGTGGCTCAAAGGAGCAGGGCACCGGCCCCATATGCCAGAGGTGGTGGGTTCAAACCCAACCCTGGCCAAAAACTGCCAAAAAAATTCATAAATACCCATACATCACTGAAAAGTCTCTAAAGGTAAATGGCTTCATTAAAGAATGTGGCTTATTTTAAAAGGTAGAGTTCATACAGTCAATTTTTGTCTAGAAATATCTGACAAATGATAGGAAGTCAGACATTAAGGTACCTTTTGCAATCAAAATGATGGCCACCTTTTATTTTCATAAGCCCATCCTTTTAGGTCAGAGGCATTGGGAATTCAAAGCAATGTTTTAAATGGAAAGATGCTTTGGTTTTTAGGAGGTATATTTATTTCTAAGAAAATACATTTATTTCTTTCATACAACTTTAACTTAAGAGCTATTGACCTCTTAAGATTTCTAAGATGCTATTTTGGTATTGATTTATAGTCCCCAACTACACACACATCCCCCTCACCCCATGACACAACAGGAGGTGAGCATTGAGCTTTCTCTGTAGTTACAGCCACTGCCTGTCAATCACATCACCACCTGAGCTCTGCCTCCTGTCAGATTAACATGGCATTGGATTCCCAGAGGAGCCCGAACCCTACTGTAAACTGCTCATGGGAGGGATCTAGGGTTCGCCGCTCTTTATAAGAAGCCTGATGACCGGATGGCAGTGATGCTAGCACTGGGGAGCAGCTGCAAATACAGATTCTCATTATCAGAGAAGTTTGACTGCCTAGAACCACAATCTATCAGTTGCTTGCAGAGTTGCATCAGAACCAGGCCCCCTGGGTCTATGGAAAAATTCTCTTCCATGAACCCCGTCCCTGGTGCCTAAAAGATCGGGGTCCAGTGGTATAGATGACTGTGTTACCACCTTCCTAATGGGTTTCCTTGTTTGTTTTTGGACAGGGGCTAATTCAGGAGATCAATGACTTGAGGTTGAAAGTCAGTGAAATGGACAGTGAAAGACTTCAGTATGAAAAAAAGCTTAAATCAACCAAAGTAAGTTTTCCCTATGGTTAAATTTTTCAAACAAATGGCTCTCCTGCTCATCTATAACCAGTAATATAAGTAAAATGTTTTCTACTTAGTATTTGATGAAGAAGGTATTTTGTAAGTGAATGAAGTCTTCCCCCAGGCTGTAAGTTCTGGAATTTGATAAATACTTTCTGTTCTGAGTAAAAACCAAGGCTTAACTAATCAGACAGAACATTTCTCTGAGTGATATCTAACCTCCTTTGAAAACTGATGTGATTTTCTTGGTTATTTAGCCTGTCTTTTTCTATCTGTAGTTTTCTTTCACTCCTCTGTCTCTCTACCAGTCTTTAATGGCCAAACTTTCTAGCATGAAAATCAAGGTGGGTCAGATGCAGTATGAAAAGCAGCGGATGGAACAAAAATGGGAGTCACTGAAGGTGTAGTAGACCCGGGGAGCGGGATCCGTGGCCTGTCGCTTTCTGGCTTGTGTCGTTTTTTGCCGTGATGGTGTTTTTAGTGGCGTGTGCATTCGTTTTGTGTGTGTGTCACCTATTTTATGAAAAATACCTTTCAAGCTGATTAAAGAGACAGGGTGATGCCTACTGATTGTTTTCAAAAACATATGAAATAGGAAAAAAATAATAGACAAATAAAAGGATTAATTTCTAAATTAAACCTAAGGTCTTAGATGATAGGGGACCCCAGCATGGTAAAATAATTGTAGAAGCTCAGCTATGAAAGAGTTACAGAAACTGCTTTCCTCCTCAGGGACTTACCTGAGGGTAGGTGTACAGCAGTTTACTATATCAAGGCAGTGAATAGAGACTACTGCCTAGAAACAGTATTGTGAGAAGAGGGCAACCCTTCTTACTAGCACTTCTGAAAATTTCTTACACTACTGTAAGTCAACCTAGTTTTTCTGGAGAGCTGTGTTTTCATGCAATACTGTATGTAATTATCTTTAGAGACCTTTGAAAATACAACAGCATATAGACTATAAAGGCATTGCACGGCTCTGTTGGTTGTGTTAAATGTAGCCAACAAAATGTAAATTTGCTAAGGTGAATACTAAAATGAAACTGAACTAATTAAAACTTTAGTAAACCGATCCATGGGCTTGGAATCTTTTACAGTTGCATAGTTAAAAAAAAATTAGGAGGTCTTAAAAATCTGTTTTCCTCAATTAATTTTTTTCCGACTGTTGTAGGAGAATCTGTTCTTTGATCATAATGATGAAGATGAATTATTTATTTCTGAGATTTGGCTAAAGTTTTTCGTGACTTGCTGCAGTATCCACTAATCAAGTTCTGTGCTTGTTAAGAAGCACAAGGGCCCCTTGAAATGCTGAGTAACTGTCAAGCAAGTCTTTTTCAGTTTGCATTTTATTTTGCTTGTATGACACTAAGTAACTAATTTGATTATCTTCCTTGGTTAACTTATTTTTTTAAATTATTTAACACAAGATTTAAACTTGAGGGTTCCTCTGGCTCTAATTGCACTGTAAAAGATTTGTTTCTACTTTGATCACAAAGAAACATGAAATAATTATACCATAACTTATAAATTGGACTTATGGTAATAGTTTTGCTTCCTGCTTCTCATTGCCTTTGATTTCTGATGTTTGTGTCTGAGCTCGTGTAGATTCTTGCTGCATCCATAAAATCCAATTCTTGATTTAAAGAGCTAAGATGCTTGCTGAATGTTCTCTTACTGTAATAGCCTGTTATTTTACAATGAATTTATAATTTGTAGGATGAACTGGCATCTTTAAAAGAACAATTGGAAGAAAAGGAATCTGAAGTTAAAAGGCTACAAGAAAAATTGGTTTGCAAGATGAAAGGAGAAGGGATTGAAATTCTGGATAGAGGTAGGAACATAAATTTAACATTTGTTATCTAACTTGTCAAAATCCTCCAAAATCTGTAGGAAAAAACTGATGCTAGTCAATATGTAATTTTAGTGTCAACGAAAGAGTAGCAGAAGCCAGTTGTGTTCCACCTTGGGGGACTTCCCACCTTGATTCTTTACCATGCCGGGGAGTCCATTCACTTCTTCTTCAGCAGAAGGAGGACAATTCTGTGCTTTATTAGGTGGTCATTTTAGATTGCTAAATTGTAACTTCTCATCCAAAGAATATACTCGTTCAAATAGCAACATAAGGGGATGTCAAAATAATTAAAAGGAATTATTACTATGTCCCAAGACTGTTTCCTTTGGAACTAAAATTGAGATCCGTTCAAGTAAGAGACTCAGAAGTCTGTCTTGTTCCTTGGCGAGAAAAGAGGAATGGTTCTGTATCTTTGGGAAATTACTAAAAATTTCATACCATGGGTTCAGCCTTAGCCATCTAGAAAGCAAAAATAGAATAGTTCTGCAAGATAAACTAATGTATGAGTTATATCCCATTTTTTCATGGCTGAGGAGGTTCTGAGTATGGTATAAACCAATGTTTTTCAACCTTTTTATCTCACAGCACACTTGAGCCTACAGTTAAATTTCCGTAGCACATTTAAATTATGTTGATCAAAAAAAAAAAAAGGTAAAAAAAAAAAAGAACATACTCACTGTGTTTTGAGCTTATTTTGAAAATAATTTAATTAATGATCTTGAAAAATTTTCACAGCACACCTAAGGTCCTCTAAAGGCACAGTTGTGTGCCACAGCTCACCAATTGAAAATCACTGGTATTGACTATAGTTTCTAATAATGTACCTTATACATGATGGACAATACCTTGATTGAAATGTGGTTTTTAAAAAATTATATTTGGGGTCCTGCCTATGGCTCAAGGAGTAGGGCGCCGGCCCCCTATGCCAGAGGTGGTGGGTGTAATAACTTCTTATACTCCGTAAGTCTAATTTTAATGGGAGAAAATCAAAGTTCAGAAAGATGGTATGACACGGTAGCTTGAATTTAAGTCTTCTGATTAATCGCAATACATTCTCTTTCCAACCCCACACAGAGCATGATTTATTGGACTGCCAGTCCTAAAGTCACAACAATAGTGCTTAATATTCAGCTTTTATGAGGTTAGAGTTCCCTCTTTTTAGGTAAAAGGAGACCAAATAATAGTGCTTTGAAAATATTATTTATTGTTGTGATTTATGCTAACTTCCACTTCGATGGGTTTTCCTGCACAGATGAAAATTTTAAAAAGAAGCTCAAAGAAAAAAGTAAGGTTTTGGTGTATTTCCATC
>NW_003852452.1:7156975-7160358 GCF_000181295.1 Otolemur garnettii
GGCCAGGTTTGAACCCTCCAGCCTCAATGTGTGTGGCTGGCACCCTACCGACGGAGCTTAGGGCGCTGCCCTCAGATTATTTTAAATAGTATCTATTTTTCTCAGAAGCAGGCAACTTTGCTGAAATTTTTTTCTTCTGCTTCAGTTTTTTAGTTTTGCTTTCTGGTGACATTTTGCCTCTAAAACATTGATGCTTTTAATTATTCAAGTAACAGCTTCTATATTTGAATACCAAACTGTCAGGAAAACCATTCAGCCTACTTTGTTGAAATCTGTTTTAAAGTACTATTGGAAATGAAGTTTATAGATGAAGCAAACACTTACTGTCCTTCTGTATGGAACTCTAGCCAGCTTCTTAGCATGAGTACTCATGTGAACGTCACACGCCACCAGGCTCTTACCTCCGTGCCTCTTCCTTGGTTGTGACTGGACCATGTTCTCTGCTTTGTCATTGCCTGGACCATTCATTGCTTTCACCCACTGCTTTTAGGTTCCTTTTGGAAAAGTCCTTGTTTTTATTGTTACAGTACTGAAATTTTATCTTCAGTGTTCTTCATAATTTTTTTGCTTTTTTGAGACAGAGTCTCACTTTGTCCCCCTAGGTAGAGTGCAGTGGCATCCTAGCTCACAGCGACCTCAAACTCTTGGGCTCAAGCGATTTTCTTGCCTCAGCCTCCCAAGAAGCTGGGACTACAGGCACCTGCCATAATGCCCAGCTAGTTTTAGAGACAGGATCCTGCTCTGGCTCAGGCTGGTCTCGAACTCGTGAGCTCAGGCAGTCCGCCCACCTCTGCCTCCCAGAGTACTAGGATTACAGGCGTGATTCACAGTGCCCGGCCTCTTTATGAGGATTTTGTTGTTGCTCAGAGGGAGGATAGCTGGCTCTCATATTCCCTTATTTCCTTTGTAAAATGACAGCTGTTGAGGTGAGAGAGAAGGTGGTCATCTTTTAGATTTTCCCTAAGACAGAATCTGGGTTCCCCTAAAAACAAACAAACAAACAAACAAAAAATAAATCTAACCATCTCAGCCTTACAACATTTCAATCTGAAGAATAAATAGCTTTTTGTCATTGCCACGCGTTAACTATGCTGACTTCTGACTTGATGTTGTGTTACTTTCAGATATTGAAGTACAAAAAATGAAAAAGGCTGTGGAATCTTTGATGGCGGCAAACGAAGAAAAGGTATTTGGATTTGGATGAAATGTATTTAGATGAAAACTCCTGCGTTCAGGCGATCCACCGCCTTGGCCTCCCAGAGTGCTAGGATTATAGGCATGAGCCACTGCCTGTAATCCTACTAGAAATTTAAATATGTATGGGGAGTTTTTGTGACATCCCACTTGGAAATTTAAATACTTACGTGGATTTTTTATAACACCATTTTGAGTATTCTGTGCAACTTTTTGAGATAATCCCATTTTGAAAGGACATACCCCCAAAGCTGCTGACTTGGGGGGGCAAATGTGCTCTCTCCCTGTTCAGGTGCCAACACCTGGGGTGGCACCTCTCAGCCTGGCTGTGTGCTCTGGAGTAGGCACCAGCATCACTGGCCGCACAGAGAATCCACTCCCACCACTGTGATTTTAGAAAAAGTTCCAGCATTCAGATCAGTTCCGTATATTCAGGTGACAATAAAAGAAAGGACATGTTCCATAGTGCATCTTTCCATGCTCCCTGGAAACTGTGACAGTCGTGGCTTCATGATGGATTTCTTCTCCAAAGACACATGATCTCCTTTCCACTCCTGGTCACTTTCACATCTGAGATTGTCTCTGTTCTCCTGAGAGATGAAATACCATCAGACAGACCCAGGCTTTGCTGTAGCTACATTGGTCTAATACCAAGGTCTCCACGGGTCCCCCCACCCCACCCCAGTTGGACCTGCCCACCCTATCTGGTGTTTGGTCCCGCTAAGAGCACAGATGCAGTTACCCCACGAGGGCAGAGTGTGTTTCCATGGCTGCCTAACGACCCAGGGATCTAGCAGGCAGGCAGTCAGTCTCAGCTCATGTTGTCAGAGCTGCTCCCCCCTTATGCTCCTGAAGGAATAGAACAAGGGGACATTTTCTGTGAAAAGAACAATTTCAAGGAAGTAAAAAACAAGAAAATGCCAACAAGCCAGAACTTTGGCTTGATCATTTTCTCTCATCATGAGTTTCTTTCTCTAATTCTTGCTTAGTCTGTTTTCCTTGTTATTTATTTCTGCCTTTAACTCACTTTATTTGCTCTTTATTCCACAGGAATAAACTCATCCTCATACCCACTTGCCAATACATAGGCTCCTTTTTGCTAATCATTCCCAGTACTGAATGAAAAGGAAAGTAATTAGCAAGCTGGTCATCATAGCTTTTATTTTAAACAAACTAACAAAAAAATCATTGAAATTCATTTTGTTTTAATTTCTCTCCCTCAAAAAGCAGCAGTAGGCCGGGTACAGTGGCTCACCCCTATAATCCCAGCACTCTGGGAGGCTGAGGCAAGAGGATCCCTTGAGGCTGAGAGTTAGAGACTCCAGTGAGCCATGATGATACCACTGTACTTTTCCCTAGGTGACAGAGCAAGAGCCTGTCTTAAAAAAAAGAAAATAATAGAGCAACAACTAACCAAATTTCCAATGTTGAAAGAGGGCTTACTAGATGCTCAAACTGCTATGGGAGCGTGAAGAATATAATGTAACTTCCTTGGGGGCTTCCAGAAGGCTTCTAAGAGGAAATACTTGAACAAATTCTAAGGAAGAGCAAGAAATGTTCATCGGGAAAATGAAGGCTTCTGGGCAAAGGGTCCATGAGTTAAAACATGTCTCACGACCTGGGCTTGATGCAGCACAGTGCATGCTGGGAAGGTGGCACAGCCTGAGACACAGGTTGGGGGTGGGGATATTGGGCTGACACCAGAGCTCAGTGCACAGGCAGGTGGCTTGTGCTAAGCTTATGATTCAGGGTTGTAGCTTGTAGACTTTGGGTACTGACATAATTAAATCGACATTTTAGAAAGCTAACTCCGGGTAGTAGAAAGGGAACGTGAAGACAGGTGGACAATTAAGAGGCTACTATAGAAACAGTCTAGATGAGAAATGAGCAAAATGAAGAAGGCTTGAAAAGAAGGCGGTGGCTGTGAGGTGGTAAGGAGGGAAGAGATTGTAGAGAAATGTTCAGGTTGACAAGGTTTAGAGATGTCTGGATTTGAGAAACCAGAGTAAAATTTCCTGGTTTGGGCAACTGGGTGAATGATGGTGCCCTTAAAGGATGAAGGGCACAGGTACTGAGAGGAAATAATGAGCTTTATTTTGGATATATTCAATTTGAATGGGACAAATTCAAGGGACATTTAAAAAGAGATATTTCTCATAGAAAGTTGGAAGATGGGCTCAGTGCCTGTG
>NW_003852452.1:7160466-7162070 GCF_000181295.1 Otolemur garnettii
AAAAAAAAATAGCCAGGTGTTGTGGCAGGGCACCTGTGGTCCCAGCAACTTGGGAGGCGGAAGCAAGAGACTCACTTGAGCCCAGGAGTTGGCGGTTGCTGTGAGCTGTGATGACACAGCACTCTACCCAGGGGGACAGCTTGAGGCTCTGTCTCAAAAAAAAAAAAAAGAAAAAAGTTAGAAGATGAATCTAAATTTTAGGATTCATGTAGAGTCATAGATAGGTGGAGAGTAAGCCCCCTCAATTTTAGGAGAAATACAGATTTGTAGATAGGAAGTCAGTGGTGATTAGTCAAAGCACCTTTTGAGAAGGGAAGAGCCAGGTGGTGATTCATGTTGGCTAGTAAGGACAAAAGATAAAGGGTTTCCTTCAAGTCTTGACTTAAAAATTAGAAAAGAGAGTAATTAAAGCTGATTGTTTTCTTGGATTTGTGTGTATGTGTTTCTTACTACCTTTTGTTTTGTTTTTGAGACAGAGTCTCACTTTATCCCCCTGTAGAGTGCTATGGTGTCACAGCTCACAGCAACCTCCAACTCTTAGGCTTAGGCGATTCTCTTGCCTCAGCCTCCCCAGTAGCTGGGATGACAGTCACCTGCCACAACACGTGGCTGTTTGTTTTTGTTTTTTAAAGATGACAGCTAAAGGATTGAGTCTCTAAATTTAGAGCTGTTTTTCCCATATCTCTGACATCTGTATGAAACGTAGTCTAGATAGTACCTGTTTTGCTAAAGCTTAAAAGTACTGTTCCGTGTGAATATTCATGTCTGCTTATTCTTTTTGTTACACTTTCTAAAGTTTCAAGATGATAGGATTAAAAATGATAATTTGTTTACTCATAGGATCGGAAAATAGAAGATCTTCGACAGTGCCTGAACAGGTACAAGAAAATGCAAGACACAGTGGTTCTGGCCCCAGGTAAAAAAGGTAGAGTGGTGCTCTAAAGGGTTTTCTGCTTTGCTTAGTTCTAGGTGGCTAGGAATGTATACATCTGGCCTCAGTGTCTGTCCTGGATCACATCCATTGTCCCTAATTAGGTAGCTCATTTGTTTATTGAACAATGTCATTAGGCAACTGTTCTCTGCCAAAAAGTATATAAGCTGCTGACTGCATCTGCTGTGGACTTGGGGTCTGGGAGAGCCTCTCTAAGGAGCTGATTGCGTAACGTTTCAGAGAGAGAATAATACAACAGCATGTGCAAAGAGCCTGCGGACAAAAGAACTTGGTGTATTTGAGAAGTAGAAGAATGCCAGTGTGTCTACAAGGCAGGCAGTGGGGACAGTGGGATGGGATGAGACACAGAGAAGAGCAGTGGGTGGTCCTGCCAGGGGCAGAATTCATCCCTTGCTCAAGCACTGATGGGTTTTAAAAGTCAGCAAATGGGCTCAGCGCCCGTAGCACAGTGGTTACGGCACCAGCCACAGACACCAAGGCTGGCAGGTTCAAACCCGGCACAGGCCAGCTAAACAACAATGACAACTGCAACAGAAAATAGGCAGGCACTCTAGTGGGCACTTGTAGTCCCAACTACTTGGGAGGCTGAGGCAAGAGAATCGCCTGAGCCCAAGAGTTTGAGTTACTGTGAGCTGTGATGCGACAGCACTCT
>NW_003852452.1:7164471-7167093 GCF_000181295.1 Otolemur garnettii
CCCGGGCTGGATTCAAACCCGCCACCTTAGGTGTATGTGGCTGGCGCCTTAGCCACTTGAGCCGCAGGTGCCGAGCCTCATGTGTCATTTTAAATAGACAACTAGTTTAAATTGCACACGAACTTTATGAACACTCTGAATAAGCACTGATTTTTCACTAAGATAATTAATTGAATTAATCCTCACACAATTTTAATTAATACCTAAATTCTAATAAAATTAGAATGGCATTCTGCTAAACCCTATACATGAAGAAGCTATGCGTAGCTTAGCTGGTTAAGATGAAGCCAATAATAAGATTTACCATTTTGTATCTGGAGATCATTCTTTCTCTTAAAAAAACAAAACAAAACAGTATCTCTCTGGCACTGTGTTTTTGGTGCTTAATCCTTTTCATTTCAGAGACATAAAAAGCAATGCTAAAGGTTGGTGCTTTGGTGGGTATGTGGTTGGTTTTTCCTATTGGACTCGTTTTTTTCTGCTTTAAAAATGGCATAAAAGAATCCTCTTGAGAGATCAAAGGTTGTCTCTCTGTCTTCCTCCTTCTATTTTCCTTTCTATGTTTTTTCAAGAGCACAGCAGTGATGAAAATGGAGCTGTTTCAATGGCAACTTTGTTGGCATTTAGCATTGGGTTTTTTGTGCCAAGTATTCATCCTCTGGCTCATTTCTAAATTAACAGATGTAGAACCCCTAATTTTAAAACAAAATTACAAGAGGGCTATTGGAATACATTAGCTTTTAACTTTATTTCAATCTTATGAGTCAGTGATTGAATCAAGTTTGACTTCCTCTATTAAGACCCGGGGTAGGCACCCAGTGTGGCCAAGAGCGCCTGGGCCTTAGACCCTCACGGTTTAGATGCTGTTTTTTTGGTCCCATGTTGTTTTCTCAACTGATGCCAGGAGCAGCTGACTCTGAGTTTTGAAGGTCAGGAAAAATTTCATGTTCAATTTAATTGGAATTCTTCATGTTCTTCCAAGAGTGAAATATGAATGAGGAAATACGAATGCTGTTGTTTTGTTCTTGGTTTGTCTTTTTCTAGGCAAAGATGAGGAATATGAAGATCTGCTCAATTCCACTTCCATCTCAACTTTGTTGGATGCACAGGGGTTCAGCGATGTGGAGAAAAGTCCATCGCCTACTCCAGGAATGGGGTCTCCGGGCCGCGACCCATTTAACGCAAGTGTTCCTGAAGAGGTATTTACCGGCTTTCACTATTTCCTTCATGTGGAACAGACCGTGTCACTGAAAGTTAAAACAGCATTGCTAACGTGAAAACATGAGTCCTCGTCTCAGTGCGATTACTTTCTCCGTTTGCCGTGGTCGTCTTTGTGGCCTCTTTAATATGCGTATCCCCCTCTCTCTAGTAAATGACTTGGGCAATATCAAAACCGCTTAGAAGAGTCAGGAAACATGAATCCCTTGGAAATACATATTATCCTAAAGACGAGATTGCAATCTGCCTTAGAATAAGTAGGGAATAAGTAGGTAGGGATAAAGTGGGCTTATCTAAATTGATTTCAGTCACTTTTTAAGGTGACTCTGAAAGATGATGAATGAATAAAATTTCCCTCTGACTTCCTTAGACTTGGAAAAAGCAACTGAAGGAGAGTAAGCAGTCGTAAACTCCTTTGCATTGCATCGAACTGTGCAAAATCTGTTATCAATTGTATATCACCCCAAAACTTTGCGGCTTGAATGACATTTATTTTGCTGATGACTCTGCAACTTGGGCAGGGCTCATCTCTGCTCCAGTTGGCATCAGTAGAAGTGGCCCAAAGGCTGGGGCCTGGACTCATCTGAATGCCGCCTGCTCATATGCCTGGTGGTAGAGGCTGGCTGGTGGCGGGACCCCAGCCGAGGGCCTGGCTAGAACAACTACATGTGACTGTTGCTGTCCTCACAGTCTGGTGGCTGGGTCTTAAGGGGGAGCACCAGGCAAATTTGCCTCACCTTTTCTGACTCCCCTCAGAAGTTACGTGGCATCTCTTCTGCTGTAGTTGTAGGCCCACCCAGATTCAGGGAAGGGAAACACAGACCCTACCTCTTGATGGACAAGGAACACATTGGAAGAACACATGGGATGGGACATATTGGCACAGCCATATTTGGTGCACCTCAAATGCAATCTGCCACCCCACTGTCTGGCTACAACAGTTTACATCTTTCACTCAAGCAAAAAGGCACTTATGCCCTCTTCAAAGACCTCTTAATGAGACATCAGCAACCCAGGATCTTATCATCTAGATCAGGTCAAGGTATAGGTGAAGCTCCTCAAAGTGCTTAGTTCCAGGGCAGCCTGAGCACCATTCCATTCAATTTTAAGAGCTAAGGCCTTAAAGGACAAACTACCTGCTTCTGTGTTCCCCACACACCTGACATACAGGGGTGGGTGGGCGTAGTGTAACTGCTCTGGGCACTCCCATGAGAAAGGAAGAGGAGGGCGGTGCCTGTGGCTCAGTGAGTAAGGTGTCAGCCCCATATACTGAGAGTGGCAGGTTCAAACCTGGCCCCTGCCAAACTGCAAAAAAAAAAAAAAAAAAAAAAAAAAAATAGCTGGGTGTTGTGGCGGGCGCCTGTGGTCCCAGCTACTCAGGAGACTGAGGCAAGAGAATCGCCT
>NW_003852452.1:7168006-7180378 GCF_000181295.1 Otolemur garnettii
AAAAAAAAAAAAAAGAATTTCATATGAATCAATCTTTGATCCACTCCCGTTAGATAAGAGCACATCCACAAATATCTTGACCCTAAGCCTTTCTCTGGCTTTGGTTTCCTACTAGTGACTGTGAGATATCCCATTGTTTTTAGAGCCTTTAATCTTTTTGAAAGGTTCTAGGGACTAGTACTACCTTAAATTTTCCTGCGGTCTCAATAAGGGTTTTACAGCCACACCTGTAGCCTTTATCTGAAGACCACATTTTCCTGACTGTACCTATGCTTCCTTATTGCCCTGAAACCTTTTTTAACTTTATTGTAATTTACTGTCTAGAGAGACTAGAAACAATCAGGAAGGGGAAACAGTTTCCTTATTCACCAAAAGAATCTTGGCTCCCTGAGATCTAGCAGGCCCTTCTTCAGTCATCTCTCACATCTTGCTGTAGAGAGTGAGATGAAACCAAGAGGTATCTTTACTCTTCATATCTGTTTCTGCTGATTACATAATGAAAAAATGAAACTTGAACGAATGTGAATTCAAGTAGAAACCAATTAACAATTCTCTTTCTTCAGTATAGGAAGGGGCTAAAATGTTTCATGAATCAAGGAATTAGTTAAGGAATAATAAGTACATTAGAGGGGAAAAAATCCCTTAATTGCTAAATATATATTTATACTGAAGGGAAAAATAATGTTTGGCAACCAATGTGTGTGTTGCATTTATAGAGAGGAGCTTTTGTTACATGTAGAATACACCGAAATAATCTCATATCTTTAAAAAAAAAAGACTTTGAATTGTAATTTAATGATGGGTTTTGAGTCTGTAATAAAAATGGTTTGGTGAGGACTGCAGGAGGTCAGCCACACTTTTAAGAAAAAGACAGGAACCGAGCATGGTAGCTCACGCCTGTAATTCTAGCACTTGGAGGCTGCAGCAGGAGGAACACTTAAGCTCAGGAGTTTGAGACCAGCCTGAGCAAAAGAGAGACCCTGTCTGTACAAAACATACAAAAATTAGCTGGGTTGGTCACATACACTATTGTCCCAGCTACTTGGGAGACTGAGACAGGAGGATGACTTGAGCCCAGGAGTTAGAGGTTGCAGTGAACTATGATGAGGGAAATTTGAGATTAGATTTAATAAACCTGAATGTTTGCAAAAGAGATCAAGAAAATGGGCCAGTCTGTTTGTGTAGTTACTTTTTCCCTATGATTAAAAACTCCAGGAAATAAATGAAGTTCAAGAAACAGTGATAAGGGTTAAATAAGTTGCCCAGGATTAATCATAGAGATTTGAACTGAAAAAAATTGATTGTGAAATAATCTTCTATTTTATAATAATATAAATATATAAATTATTGTTCTAACTTTCATAATGTAAAGGATGAGACCACAATGCAATAAGTGAAACCAAAATCACAAAGCTGAATGTATTACTTCCTTAAGTAGGTGAGCTTTGCTAGTCAAGTACATTTCCAGTGATTCTCAACCTTCCTAATGCCGCGGCCTTTTAATACAGTTCCTGTGGGTCGCGACCCACAGGTTGAGAACCGCTGCTTTAAGCTGATCATCAATAGGGTTTGTAGGATTCTTAAAGCTGTAGACTCTTGGAGGCAAGAGTGAGTTGACATCAGCTGTAGAGGTGTGGTTACTAAGGTGAGATGCTTCTGATTGGTTGGCAAGAGTGAGTTAACATCAGCTATGGAGGTGTGGTTACTAAGGTGAGATGCTTCTGATTGGTTGGCATGTAGAAGTGTGTTCAGTGCTTTGAGTCTTTATAGGGCAGCTTTCAGCAGCAGATTGACTTGCAGGACCTCTCTGTGGCAACCTTTGTTCATTTTTTTAAAAGTATTTCGTTTATTAATGTACAGTGTGGTCTACAGTCTAACGGACCTACAGTTGTGAAAAGTTTTTGAAAACCAAAGTTTTAAAATTCTTTCATACTCCATGTTTAGGATGCATAAAGCATTCCTTTGAGAAAATGTGTTATGTGTTTTATTTGTTGCTGTAACATCGTTGCTGAGCAAAAGTGTTTTAAGTGGTAGCCGCAAGTACATTGTAATGGGTTGCAATTACACTTTCATCCATTCTGTCAATTAAAATCAGTTAACTAGTTGACAGAATAATAATTAACTGACTTGATCAGTGTTCCATGTTAGACTAATGGTAGAAACTAAAGTAAAAACTAGAGCTTTGTGAACAAAGCATGTTACCCAAATCTCCTGTTAAGTCACTGCAACCCTATAAGGTAAGCTTTGTTCTTCTCATTTTACGGAGGAAAAACTGATGCATAATGAAGTAACTTGACTAAGACCACTTGGGCAAGTGTATCAGAACTAAGATCTAGCCAGGGCTTCAAGTTGACAGGATTTACTATTAAGTTAGTTAATGATACTTATTCTGTTTAATTCACAATATTCAGAATCTTATTCAGAGCCAAGTTCAAAAACCACCTTCCTCCAGAATGTCTTTCTGATTAATACTTCCATGTAGATATTTATATTCTGAAATCATTGTATAGACCAAGGAATAGAGTTCTAAACACAGATGTATGAAATTATATTGATACACTGTTTAATCATCCTTCTTATGTTTTGTAGCTTGTGATTTGTTTGTATGGCTGATTTATTTTTTGTAATTATATTACAGTTCCACACCAGCATCTTGCAAGTGTCAATTCCTTCATTATTGCCAGTATCTCTAGACGTGGAAGCTTCTGAAAATTCAAAGCTGCCTTCTAAGCCAGAGACTTCATTTGAAGAGAAGTATGTCATTTATGACCTAACGTTGCAATGTGAATGTTCAAAAAAGCAGATCAACCAAAGATAAGGGTACATTGCTTCTACATTCACAGAAGCAAGAAATATCAGAGCATCCACTGGGGGAGACCCATAATCAGTTCTACCTTATTGAAACTGAAGAAGTGAAACAGATCTAATAGTAGATGAGTTTGGGAAGGTAGGCTGGTCAGTTAGAGAGGGATTTGAAGGAACTGGAATTTTTACATCCTAGGTCACATGTGACTGTCCAAGGATTGTAAGCAGGACAGTCACAGTCATGTCCCACGAGGACATTTGGAGGATGGGGGTGAAGAAGGCAGGAGAAGGATACAGCAGTAGTTTCTCTTCCGGAAAATAGAATGTTTTGCTAACATATTCCAGAATTATTTGTCAACTCTTAAATTTAAGCCAAATAAAATAGACTATTAAAAAATAGATGGCTCGGCACCTGTAGCACAGTGGTTACAGCGCCAGCCACGTACACCAAGGCTGATGGATTCGAACTCAGCCCTGACTAGCTAAACAATGACAACTGCAACAAAAAATAGCCGGGCGTTGTGGCAGGCACCTGTAGTCCTAGCTACTTGGGAGGCTGAGGCAAGAGAATCACTTGAGCCCAAGAGTTTGAGGTTGCTGTGAGCTGTCATGCCACAGCACTCTACCCAGGGCAACACAGTGAGACTCTGTCTCAAAAAATAAAAAAAAAACAATAGAAGTAGTTTCTTTTGCACAGGTTTTTTTTATTTTGACAGTTCTGTTCACTTAAAATATGTATGGTCTTTTTTTACATTTTAGTGATGGCAAAATAATCCTTGGTCCTGCTGCCGAAACCCAGCCATGCGATAGTCTTTTGTAAGTTATATTGTCTTGAATGTAAGAGATGTGTTTGAGACTTGAGAAATAGAGTTCTGTTATGCTAACAGTAACCAGTGTTGATAGTGAATGAGGCAGTTAAATTAATGAAACAAATGCAGCTGTAATGTGAGGTCAGAGGTGGGGGAAGGGTTGTAAATTTACAAAGAAATACCCATTTACCAATATCTCACGCTAGGGTTTTACAAAGGCTAATCCTTTAGCCTTCCTTAATCAGTTTTCATTTGAGGTCCAGTGCTTTTAATTCATTTTTGTACTGACCTTTTGAGTCCAGCAGAAAAGAGTCTCAGAGGATGATGTGATGGCTGGAAAAGCTGAAATAGGTTTTTTTTGCATTTTTACTTTTCTACACTGACCTAATATCTATGTTTATCCAAGTTAAAGTCTGGCTATAATTAAGAAAGTCTATTCTCAGAGCAGTACTCATCCCTGAGACCGTCTCTGTTCTCACTATCATCTTTCACTTTATTTGGTAGTTGACACTTCTAGAAACTTCTATACACGTAAATACAGGAGAATGCCTTTTAAGTGTATATATTATTCTATTTCTATACCACTGAAGAAAATACATTCATATTCTCTCTTTCTTTCTAAACTGGTCACATGTCCCTGACCCTCCATTTTTGAGTAACACCAAGCTCTGTATTGTTGAACACTAATTACATGAAAGCGAAAGTGCCCAGATATCTCTACCATCACTTTGCCTTCACTAGGATGGCAAATGAATTTTTATGGGTAGAAACAGGGACTCCTCTGTTATGCTTTGATCATAACTATAAAAGGAATTGGTTTGCCAGACTTGGAAAAATGATTTCTTTGTGAATTGAAAAGTGAGTCTTTCTTTGAGTTAAAAGGATTAGAAATAATAATATATGAGTATTTTTAAAAGTTCCTAGTATAAATGTGTACATGCAGAAGACATACAGTCTATGGAAAACACTGGTTTATCTTCAAGTGTTGACATCAAAAGGATAGTCCTAAGTATTTTTCCAGCTACTCTTAACATGTGCAGGACATTTAGACTTGTTGGCAGGACAGTTAACCACCCCTGCTTTTAAAAGAACTAAATGTTATAATTTAGTTAAGCACATAAGTGACTGCCTGATTCTGGCTTTTTTTTTTTACCAGGATTCAGCCCACCCTCAATTTTCGTTTCTTTCCAAGATGTGGCACCAGAGCCATTTATTAATCCTAATCATTATTATTGTTATTTTTAGAACTTCAAGTCTGCAAAAGTCCAGCAGCCTGGGCAATCTGAAGAAAGAGCAATCAGACAGGGTAGGTGCTGTATTTTTTCTGTCTCTTACTCTGAGAAGAAAATATTCATCTTTCCCTATTTCACAAATAAAAGTCTTAAGAAGGGCTTATGGTTTCTCAAATGGAAAATTAATAGATGGCAGGGTTAATGATAAATATTAAGTAGTATGAATATGAAGTATTAAAAGTGGTATAGGCTTGGTGCCTATAGCTCAGTAAGTAGGGCGTCAGGCACATACACTGAAGCTGGCAGGTTCAAGCCCAGCCTGGGTCTGCCAAGCAACAGTGACAACTGCAACCAAAAAATAGCCGGGTGTTGTGGTGGGTGCCTATAGTCCCAGCTACTCAGGAGGCTGAGGCAAGAGAATCGCTTAAGCCCAAGACTTTGAGGTTGCTGTGAGTTGTGATGCCACAGCACTCTACCAAGGGTGACATAATGAGACTCTGTCTCAAAATAAATAAATAAAAGTAGTATATAAAACCCAAAATGGAGACTTCAATAAAACATTGTAGGAAATACATGAAACTTTTATAGCTTAGAGGCAGATGTGTTTTTTTAACTTATCGAATTGTATATTACAAATTCAGAATATATAAAGGATTGCTATAACAACCTTCAACATTGTTGTTGCTTTGAACAGGAAAAGGAATCTATTCAGAAGCCTTCAGAGGTAATTTTTACAAATGACAATGTAAGAATTTTTTTGGATTTCATTACACGTAAATTGCTTAAATGTCTCTAGGAGACCAAAATCCTTAGAGCCTCCAAAATATTATGCTAAATGAAAGAAGCCAGACACAAAGGTCCCCGATTCTGTGATTCCATTTCTATGAAGTGTCCAGAATAAATCAGTCCATAGAGACAGGGTGCAGATTGGTAGTTACCAGGGGGTTTTACTTTCTGATGATGGAAATGTGTGGGAACTAGACAGAGGTGGTGGTTGCACAAATCTGGGAGTGGACCAGATGCCACTGAATTATTCACTTTAAAATCATTTTGTTGTGTGGATTTCATCTAGAGAAGTGACTAAAAAACAGAATCAAAACTGTCATCCGCCATTCATCCTGTCTGATGTTCTTCATGGTCCTGATTGGTCTTCCTCAGAGCTCATAAAAAGCCCATCTTAGCTTGCCAGCTGTTTATTTTATATGACTATTGTCCATCTAAAGCAAACCTTTCAGGGTTTTTTTGTTTTTTTTTTTTTGAGACAGAGTTTGACTTTGTCACCCTTGGTAGAGTGTTGTGGCGTCACAGCAACCTCAAACTCTTAGGCTCAAGTGAGTCTCTTGCCTCAGCCTCCTGAGTAGCTGGGACTCTAGGCGCTGCCACAATGCCCGGCTATTTTTAGAGACAGAGGTCTTGCTCTTGCTCAGGCTGGTCTCAAACCTGTGAGCTCAGACAATCCAACTGCCTAGGCCTCCTAGAGTGCTAAGATTACAGGTGTGAGCCACTGCACCCTGCCCACTTTTCAGTATTTTTAAAGATGTAATCAACAGGTGCTCCAGTTCGTCTTGCCCTTGATCTTTAATCAGTAACCTTTACAGATGACAACCCAAAAGTCAGGCTGCTTCCAGATGACTGGCTCTTAGTGCCTGGGTCACAGGTGACAGCTGTAATTAGAAGTCCTTTTTGTCTTGTCAGTCCAATGAATGGTTAAATGATTTTGACATTAGCATTAAGACATTGATTGTAATACCTCTAAGTTGTGCCATTTATAAACTTTCAGTTACTATGAGCAGTAGAAATATAAATAAAATAATGACCTTGGCTTGGCACCTGTGGCTCAAGTGGCTAAGGCGCCAGCCATGTATACCTGAGCTGGCGGGTTCAAATCCAGCCCGAGCCCGCCAAACAACAATGAGGACTGCAACCAAAAAATTGCCGGGCATTGTGGCAGGTGCCTATAGTCCCAGCTACTTGGGAGGCGGAGGCAGGAGAATCGCTTGAGCCAAGGAGTTGGAGGTTGCTGTGAGCTGTGATGCCATGGCACTCTACCCAGCGTGACAGTTTGAGGCTCTGACTCAAAAAATAAATAAATAAATAACCTTATATATTCCCTCACCCGTCTACAAAAACAGAAGGCAAGAGATAATCGGGGAAATAACAAGCAAACCAAAGCATCTTTGTATAATACTGAAACGATAGAACATATTATATCACTATAACTACTACTTCAAATAACCAAAGGGCTCAAAATAAACAGTTCCTGATTCTGCCTTCTTTTTTTTCATTCTTTGGGAAGAATACTTAAAATAACTTAAATAGAATCTGCTTATATTGCTAGTAGGAAAGCGAATACCTGCTTTCTAGAATAATTATACTGGGCTTCTATTGAGTTATAAAAGTATCTGAACAGTATTGTATCCAAACCTGTGTCATAATTGTTAGGAATATAAGAAATCTACTGGTAATTATCCTAGTTATGTAATATGTCCATGTCTTTTGACTCATGAGGCAAATAAAATTTGAGAATTTCTGTATCCTAATTATTTAAGGCTCTAATAATGCAATTGATTATAGACTAGTAGTGAGGAAAGTGTGTTTCTTGTTGCTTTTGTTGTTGTTTCTTCAGTAGCTCCCAGAATTGACTTTGTTTTTCACTTCTATAGTGTTTGATACTGGTGATCAGTGTGTTAGTTCAGTTGCTCTTTGCAAGTCCGTGTCCGCGGCGTGACTGTTTAGTGCTGAGCCTGGCTTGTACTATTGATGACAAGTCCATGTCTGCGGCATGACTGTTTAGCACTGAGCCTGGCTTGTACTATTGATGACGCGCGTAAGTGCTGACTATCCTCACTGTCCTCACTGTCCTCCCTGTCCTCACTCCCAGGATAAACCTCCTGCAGAAAGCGGCCCATTTGGGAGCCTCCCTCCCAAAGCTCCAGGACACGATACCTCTGTGGACGACAACCCCTTTGGCACCCGAAAAGCCAGATCTTCCTTCGGCCGGGGCTTTTTTAAAATCAAAAGTAACAAGAGGACAGCAAGTGCCCCCAACTTGGGTACGTATGGCTGGAACGCCTTCACCCCAGTTCTTCCAGAAGGAAGAAGAGAGCGCTCAGCCTCTTCCCTTCATTCATTTCTCTTTCTCCAAAACGAAGGTGCATGCCTTGGGGGGAAGGTTAGGGACAAATGTCTGGTGGATTTAATTTAGTGGAATAAAGATGTGTAGACTGTCCCCCTGCACTCTGCAGTGGTATTAACTGAATGGAAAGACCGAAAATCGTGATTCCCTCTGACTTGGTTGTAGAGTTTCCCGTCTGTTTTGATAGAGGATAAATTGATGGTGGCTGTCCTCCTGGAGCCCGTGTAGTGTCAGCAGCGCAGTGGGGTGCATGCCTGTCCCCACAGTGTGTATTTTGTCAGGAGAAGTCTGATCCATGTTTCATTTTGTCATCCCCCTGTGTTCTCTCCATTGGGCTGCGTGTGATTGTGTGCGTTGTGGGGTATCTGAAGATCGTGAACGAAGTGCCAGTGCACCCACCTTAGGTATCGTACCCTGCATGCCAGCCTGCGCCAGCGCCGTGCTCCCAACCCAGCTAATCCCCGCTCTTGGCATCTGTGATCACTAGAAAGCGAGCTGGCAGCAATCAGAAAATGTAGTTCTTTATTCCGGAGTGTTCCTTTCACTTTCCGCTAAAAAGGACTGTGTAGAGGCTTTGCTTCTGAGCCTAAACTCTGTTATAACCCATGCTAAGGACAGCTTGTGAGTAGCGCTGAGAGGACTAGAAGTATGCAGCATCTCGCCGAGGGCAGGGCAGGAGGGTCCCGGCATGGTACGTTATCGCTCTCTCACCTTCAAAACACGTCTCGTCACATACTAACTCCCAAGTCCGTGTAACCCCTATTCATGCTTACATTTTCCCCAGCCTCCAAAAAAAAAAAACTTGTTTTTAGCTAACTAAGGTGATTTGTAGAAGACATTGAAGATTGTAATTTGGGCCTAATTCCCTTTGGGGAACATTCTTCTGACACTTTACTACTTTGAGATGGAGGTAGTGTTTGGTAGTAACAGAAGTACCTCTACACGTTAGGTGATGAGTCACCCCAAAGTGATTTTTAGGAGAAAGGTAGCTCAGTTTTTCTCTTCATAGGCATGAAACAGGCAGAAAAAAATAGTTCCGAAAATAAAAAGCGGAAATAGGATTATTTTAAAGGGAGAATGAGCTAGGCAACGTTTTCAGAGGCACCTGTACCCATCACGGTTGTGGGACTTAAATTGGAAATGTTCCTTTGGGTCTTTCCCATAGGTGTTACTACTTTGTATAGGTATCTACATATCTATTCTCGTGGACCAGCAAAAGTGACTTTCCTCTCGTAGCCTTCAATGTCTAGGATGAACACTGGATGCATAAAATACATTGCTCTATTCAGACAACTATTATCAAATAGACTTTTTGCATTTTTCATAGAAGAACTATTATTAATGCTAAGAGGCAAATGCTGCTTACTACAACCTAGAATCACAGCTATGCTTTATACCAAAGTCAACTTCTGCAACCTATATACCTTGCTAAGACACTGTTCCTGTGATTTTTTGCACAACTTTTACTTTCCTTTGTAAAGCATTAAATCTCATCTTGGGGAAAGCTGGTGTGGGATCATCCACTAAGGAACAGCTGAAAGAGCTGAAATAGTTCATGCTCGGAGATCTGGGCATGACAAATGTGGATGTTATTCTTTTAAGGTAAAATCAGCAGGCAGTAAATCAAAAGTTGATTTTCTCTATCAGAGGAAATGTACATATCCAATCCAGTTCATTGTTCTCTCAGTGCCTAGACACAACAGATTAGGAAATACTTCTTAAGTAAAGAATTGCAAGAACTTGGTAACAGACTTTGGTGGAAACACCAAAAGAGAAGAAATCAAAGGAAAATGATGGCCAAGCACAGTGGCTCACACAGAAATAGTCTCAGGATCTGGGGAGGTGGAGCTGGGGAGGAGGGCTTGATGCCAGCAATTTGAGAACAGCCTCGGCAACAGAGTAAGACCCCATCTCTTAAGGAAAAATGGTGGGAGGGGATGACATATAATCTGGAGTATCAGCAAGATATTAATTAATGTTAGTTAAAAAGATTCGCGAGAGAAAAAGACTCTCAAGGAAAGTGAAAGGGTTTGTAGAGTCCCAAATATCCCTAACATACTAAACTGAGAGTACACGCATTCAGATGCTGAGGCTGGAGAGAGAGGTGAGGCCCAGTGATTTTAATGCCACCTACTTATAAATGAGTAAAGCAATTATTTAGTGCTGAGCTTAGAGTTGGATGAGCTTGTCAGGAGATCCTGCAGCACGAACTTAGGACAGACTCTTAGAGCAGAATGGAGGAGGAAGGAAACAGGAAAGCCACAGCAAACAAGGGATTATGAGCTGACAGATCCAAGAGAGTGTCATGACAGGAAGCTAAAGGAGATAGTTTTAAAGGATACAGGAGACCTCAACCTAGCAAGCACTGCAGCCATGTGGAGGCTAGGTCTATTATGAATTCAGGTCACTCAGGGAAAGAATATGGCAATCTTTTTTTTTTTTTTTTTTTGCAGTTTTTGGCCAGAGCTGGGTTTGAACCCACCACCCCTGGCATATGGGGCCGGTGCCCTACTCCTTTGAGCCACAGGCGCCTCCCCAGAATATGGCAATCTTATAACACTCTTTTAATCTTCAAAAGAGTTGAGATTTTAAGTTAATTAACTTTACACACAAACTGTAGAATGTACATTTTTAATATTTACAGGGTATCTTTGTAAATCAGTGATTTATAAGCCAACAGAAGAAGAATACTTAACAGTTGCTAAAACCAAGATTAACATCTAATCATGTTCATACCACATTTTAAAACTTATTAAGTCTTTATTTTGTTCTTGGAGTAGCTGAAACAGAAAAGGAGACAACAGAACACCTAGACCTGGCTGGTGTGTCTTCTCGACCAAAAGGTTCACAGGGGAACAGTCCCTTCCCAGGATCTCCACCATCTCCAGATTCCAAAAAGAAATCCAGAGGTATCATGAAACTCTTCGGAAAGTAAGTAAAAAAGTGATCACGTAGAACAGGCCTTGTCTTCCATGTAACTCAGACGTAGGAATAATTGGAAAACTGGCTGAGAATGGGTATGGAATTATAGACTTTTATATTCCTCTTATGGAAGGAAGTTTGTGATTTGGGATCCAGTAACTCACTGGGAGTCTCTCTAGAGTTTAAACTCAAATGTCTATGTTAATGACACACAAAAAGGATAGGCTCTACTATATGTGCTGGCTAAAAATGTTGTGATTCACAAGTCTGAGGCCTCCTCAAGTCTAATAAGGCAATGTGTGCTGTGTCTTCCTCAGACTCAGGAGAAGTCAGTCAACAACCTTCAACCCAGATGACATGTCTGAGTCAGAATTCAAAAGAGGAGGGACAAGGGCAACTGCTGGGCCCCGACTGGGTTGGTCTCGAGATTTGGGGCAATCGAACAGGTAAGAACAGCCAGACTAATGGACTTTTGCATCTCTGCCATTCATCAGGGCCTCAGGAGCTCCTGCAGTGTTAGTTCTATTTTGGGGTTAAATAATCAAAGTCATGGTTTGTGCTATAACTAGCGGAAGGTCCATCATCTTCAGAGTGGGGCCATTTGCCAGTGGTTGATGAACAACTATATAGAAGGTGAGGGCTGTGTGAACTTGTTGAGTAGCCAGACCTAGCGTGCCAACATCTGTATTAGGATGGTTCTTGGACTTAAATTTTACATGGACAATAATTATAAGTACTCTATAGTCTAGCTTCAGAAGGATGGGGTGGCATAGTGGTTAAAAGTAGATTCTAAAATGAGGCAACTTGGATTTGATTTCTGGCCTTAGAGTTTTCTACCAGCTGGGTAACCTTGAACAATGACTTCCATGCTCTATGTCTTAGACTTGCCATCTTAGTAACCAGTACCTACTCGAAAGGGGGATTGTGACAATTAAATGAGTTAATATGTGTTAAAGATCTGGCAAAGAATAACTGCTTAATAAACAATGGTATTTGGCATAGTCTGTAAAAGCACTTAAACACATAAATTCTATCAGAATTCTTAGATTTACCAAGACTACATAATGTTTTACCAGTTAAGACTGTATGATTGGCCAGGAACAGTGGCTCATGCCTGTAATCCTAGCACTTTGGGAGGCCAAGGCCAGAGGATCGCCTCAGGCCAGAACTTCAAGACCAACCTGAGCAACATAAGCAGAATTTGTCTCTACAAAAAAGTAGAAAAAGTGCCTGTAATCTTAGCACTTTGGAAGCTGCTGGGGCAGGCGGATTGCCGGAGCTCAGGAGTTTGAAACTAGCCCAACCGAGAGCGAGACCCTGTCTCTACTAAAAATAGAAAAACTAACTGGACGTTGTGGTAGGTGCCTGTAATCCAGCTGTTCTGGAGGCTGAGGCAAGAGAATTGCTTGAACCCTTGAGGTTGCTGTGAGCTATGAAGGCACTCAAGCCTGGGGCAAAAAAAAAAAAA
>NW_003852452.1:7180582-7180894 GCF_000181295.1 Otolemur garnettii
AAAAAAAAAAAAAAAAAGAGTATTAAGAATTTCCACACTGCTATCAAAGTGTAGGGCTGGTTTATAGCTACTACACTGACTGAGCATTAAAAGGGTGTAGTTGCCAATCATAAAGTACAGAGTGTTAATGCCAAGTCTTTTAAAAGAATAATGGGCTGGAAACCTTTTAAACACAGTCCCTCCCACACAGCAGAACACTGGACACAGGTTTCACCAAGGAGGAAACTCGCCTTGTCCTTCTTCAAATACCATCCAGTCTCATTGGCCATATGTTCTCGGCAAAGGACCTCCTTGGCTAGTTTAGAAAAAAAA
>NW_003852452.1:7181094-7182418 GCF_000181295.1 Otolemur garnettii
CTTGTTTGGGAACCCAATCTTCAAACAACATTGGTTGACTCAGGGACAACGATGTATGTTGGTTCAACTTGGTCTTTTTCTGTAGAATACAGTCTTCCTGTAGCCCATTAAATCTTGTGTGGTTCAAGTAAAGACAGCAATCTTAGAAGGTAACTTTCAACTCTGGTACTACTTCCTCCTCTCAGAGATACCAAAAATTAAGGTTTTTATGGTCCAGTGTGTATCATCAGGGAATTTCCTTATCTATTGAACATACAGTTATTCAGAACTTGTGATAAGCCAAAGGATTGGCTTTAGATTGTTTTTCATGGAGTTATTCACTTTCCCATAGTGACTTGGATATGCCATTTGCCAAATGGACCAAGGAACAAGTGTGCAGTTGGCTCGTGGAGCAGGGCTTGGGCTCCTACCTGAATTCAGGCAAGCACTGGATTGCGTCTGGCCAAACACTTCTGCAGGCTTCTCAGCAAGATCTAGAGAAGGTGACTGCGCTTTTATTTTATTTACGAAAGGGATGCTGAGGGAAAGAGAATAGGAATGTAGAATTGTTTTATAGTCCAAAAGGGGATGCCGGTGAAGCCAGTAAGTTTTCTTAAAAAAGTTTGCATTTTTAGCTGCTTCCTGCTTATTTTATATCATGGACTTAAAAGGCAGGACCTGGTCTTGATTCCTTATGGAACACTTACGCCTCTGGGCATTTTAATGAAAAATAATTATACAGCCAGAATAATAAACCTTAAGTTCATATTCCTCAGAATCACTTTGTGACTTTGTCAGTGGCCTCCGTGGTATCTTCTCAACGTATCACAGGCAGTTCAAGTTCACTTTGCAGAAGGGACATACAGCACCCTTCATCTTATGTCTGATTATTGAATATTTCTTCCCAATTATCTAGCATTTTGTTCAAAATAAAAGTAAAATTCCTCTGAAGCACGCTATAGTTCCTATCTTTCAAAGAAAATGAGTCCCTAGGGGTACCTGCCCCAATACTGAACAAAGTGTAGCAGTCTTTCCTTTCTGGGGCCTTTAGTTCAATGACATTTTACTACCCCAATGAAGACCTGAATCTTTAATGCTGGCTTTATTTTGGAGTAATTTACATCCTTGGTCAGCGGCATCCTGCCTATGCTGATAGCAGGGTAAAGTCAGTCAGTGTTGCTGTTCATGTTGCAGGAACTTGGAATCAAGCATTCCCTTCACCGAAAGAAACTCCAGCTGGCGCTTCAAGCCCTGGGATCCGAAGAAGAAACCAATCATGGGAAGCTAGATTTCACCTGGGTCACTAGTAAGAGGTTTTGTTCTTTAAGAAAATAATACTACAAAT
>NW_003852452.1:7182768-7184271 GCF_000181295.1 Otolemur garnettii
TTTCTCTTTAGGATGGTTGGATGATATTGGCCTCCCCCAGTATAAGACTCAGTTTGATGAAGGACGGGTAGATGGTCGAATGCTACATTACATGACTGTTGTAAGTGATTCACTTGTGGGGCTTGGGGGGAGTAAAATTTCTTTTCCTCTGAAAAACACAATACTTTGCTTAATACTGTAAGCAAAATATAATGTTTTCACCATGATTCCATCAGAGTTTGGTGACGTTGCTGAAGGGAGAGGTGGAAATATTTCCTGTGAAGCTAAAGTTGTAGCATTTAGTGATTGCAGTAGCCTTGGGATAATTTAAAACCCCTATTTAAGCTAAGTGAAACCTCCTTTAAACCAAAGTTAATTTTATATGCGTTCAACAATGTCAACATTGAACTGCATACTTTGTCTTATGTTTGCTTTTTTCAAGTGTACACTTTGAATGAGTGCCTTTTATGGCATGTGAATTATATCTCATAAAGATGTTTTAAGAACAGAGAGAATGTAGAGTATTGAAGCCCTGGCCATTTCTAAATTGTGTGTGCAGTGACCACTCGGAAGAGGCTGCCCTTTTGACCTGACATCCACATGGACTTATCTTCTCTCTTCCCTTCTACTTTGGACAATAGTTAAATGAAACTTTCTCGTCCTTCTCACCTCATCCCAGTTCAGCTAGGGCAGAAGACGCTGAGGGTACAGGAGGAAGGAGGAAAACTAGACTTTCATTCTGCTTTCTACCCATTCCTAGCTTACCAGCCAACAAGTAGAAGGACTAGTCCCTACTCTACAATAGTGAGAGAGAGGGGTTCCAGGAGAACTTTGTTTTGGATGCCATAGGATTAGTAATGTTCTATTTAATTTACTTTAATTTAAATATCCTTTTGTGAACTAGGCTGTGGAACCAACTAGTGCAAGTTGTCTTCTGCTTTAAATAAGGGGAAAGTTTTGAACAGCCAACCTAAGTAGGAATTTCTCAATATCAAAGAAATCTGGACTTCAGCTCATGGAATTTGTTTTCTTCTCTGTCATTGAGGCCCAGTCCTTACCTTGGTGGGCACATCAAGGCTTAAAAGAGTAAATTACCTTGAGAAATTTAACCCTAAAAGTCCTAAGTCACAAAAAGTCTGTTTTACTGTGATATTTTAGATTGGATCCTGAAATAGAGCCTAGTGGAAACACTGGTGAAATCTGAGTTAAGTCTGAAGTTTAGTTGATTATGTTATGGTGTAAATTTCTTAGTTTTGATGGATGTGTCATTAGTTATATATATGTTGATATTAATGGAAGAAGAATAAAAGGTATATAGAATTCTATGCCATATTTGTCAACTTCCATAAATTTAAAATTATTTAGAAATAAAAACCTCTTGAACATCCAAAAATTCAAAACAATCACTAAAATTATTTGATTTAAAAGATGTCTTTCCTTTTAAGATCCTTTAAAGTATAAAGAATTTCAAAAATAATTAACATGTTATTTACCTTCTAAACATTATATATGTAGTGTTTTTTT
>NW_003852452.1:7184946-7192832 GCF_000181295.1 Otolemur garnettii
TATTTTAATCTTAAAAGTATTTCTGTGGTAGCTTAATTTTTTCCTTTTTATTTTTCATAAGAAAAGTGTTATCAGGAAGGTGTGTCTAAAATGGATGTTTATTTTCTGGGTGCGTTTGGAAGTAGACTGGTGCTTATCTTGACACTGCCCCCCAAATCACCTTCTTCTGAAATAATTTGCTTTGGTGTGTTTGGCATATTTGAAAATGTTCCCAGTGGCCACAGACGGGCAAAAGCTTTTCCTTGAAGGGTTTATTAGTTATATATGTCATAAGTATAACTTCAAGTCTCCTTAACTCTCACCAAAAGCTTTACACTGATAGACAAGATTTTTCCAAAACTGTTCACAATGTCATTTAGATAAAGCATAAGGATCTATACAGAGGATTTTTAGGGCCAGAGAATAGTCTAACACAGTGGTTCTCAACCTTCCGAATGCTGCAACCCTTTAATACAGTTCCTGTGGGTCACAACCCACAGGTTGAGAACTGCTCTAACAGGAGCATTTCTATGATTTTCCCCCAAACTATAATGTGCCTTAGTTCCGAAAACCAGCCCTGGTCACAGTGAACATCACTTGATCTTACCTGCCAGCTGCAGGTAAAGTTCTCAAAGCTCAGGAGGAAACACAGGAATTCCACAGCCTCTGGAGGAGAGGGGAACCTTTGGGAATGACATTAACCTGGGTTTCTGGAGAGGAGTTTGTTCAGAACAGGAAAAAGGATTCTGTTACTAAATAAAAGCTTTGAAAAGACAAAGCCTTGGGGCATCTTGGTTTGAGGGACTCTTCTCCTTTTATTCCAGCTTTCCTAGGTGCCCTAAGAAAATCTGCGATGGGCCAGCACAGTGAGCTCCTCCTTTTCTCTCTTCCAGGATGACTTGCTGACCTTGAAGGTTGTGAGTGTGCTACACCATCTGAGTATCAAGAGGGCCATCCAGGTCCTGAGGCTCAATAACTTCGAACCAAACTGTCTGCGGAGGCGGCCGTCTGACGAGGTAGCGTTTTAAGATTGAGGCTGCAGGCTGCACCTCCATGCATATGACTGTCCATGTGTGTGAAATTAAGACTCGTTTCTTCTGGGAGCCTGCAGGGGAAGCTGGCAGCCTCGGAGGCCCCAATCCCAGCCTCGTTTGTTCTTAGACTTTGTTTTTCCGTACTTCTTCTTTCCCATCTCCCACCCGACACTTGTGAAACTAAAACCAAAGCCTGTTTTTCAGTGAGGCTTCCTCCTTTTCTTGGGTATATTTTTTTCCTGCCTCTTTAGCCCACAGCCATAAATACCACAATAATGAATTTCTTTTCCAAAGCAATATTTATTAGTATGAAGGAAAGCTTGAAATTCCGTGATGTAAATTCTTTAAAAGAGAATTCAAATGAGCAAACACACTTTTTCTCCTTTCCTTAAGCATTGAGTGAAATGTTGAGGAACGGTGCCCCATGGGGCAAGCTTCTTAGAACATGGAGCGTAATATTCAGGATCCTGTGGCCAACAACTAAAGCTCTGGGTGGTTGTTTGTTCCCATAGAACAGCATCACCCCATCAGAGGTTCAGCAGTGGACCAACCATCGGGTGATGGAGTGGCTGCGCTCCGTGGACTTGGCGGAATACGCCCCCAACCTCAGAGGCAGTGGTGTCCACGGTGGACTCATGGTAAAACTCTGTTCCAACTTAATGTTGACTTATTTGGTTTCCTTTAGACTAATGAGTAGGATATTAGCAGTTTGCTTGTCCTAATCCTAAGATCATCTGACCCAACCCTCCTGCATTATTTCTAGGGAATCTTTCCTTTCAGAGTATTTTTATTGATGTCCCTCCCATAACTCTACGTTGCATTGGAGCCCAGCTCTCTTTTATTGCCCTCTTTCATGTTGCATAACATCTAGCCATTCTCATAGGACCATGTTTTAAAACCCCTGCAAAGATACAGATTGTATTTCTGAATATTGATGTCGCTTGCATGAGGAGCTGGCTTCCAAAGGCAGCACCCCAGAGATAAAAGCACTGATGTTGTAATGCCTGAAGTCTGGATTGCAGGACCAGCTCTACCGCTCAGTAACTCAGGCAAAGTGATGAAAAAAGATATGTAAAGATCAAAGTCCATACCCTGCCCACCTCCCTGGGCTGTTGACAGGGTCGTTGGAGATAACTGAAATGAAAGAGCTTTGCAGGTTGAAAGCACAATGCAAACGTGTCTGACCCATGAGGCCTTTGAACAATCTTAGTTTGGTTTTCTCTTACAGGTTCTAGAACCTCGTTTTAATGTAGAAACAATGGCTCAGTTACTGAACATCCCACCAAATAAGACTTTGCTGCGGAGGCATTTGGCTACTCATTTCAACCTTCTGATCGGTGCTGAGGCCCAACGCCAGAAGCGAGACGCCATGGAGTTGCCAGACTATGTACTACTGACAGCTACTGCCAAAGTGAAGGTTGGTTCAACCTTGTACCATTTAGTAACTGCCTGAAGCAGTGGCTCAGTTTTGACCATTACCTGATTTACTATCTTCTGAGGTTTACTAAATTTTATAGGAGAGTTGAAGGTGTATCTTTAGGAGTTATTGAAAAAATCCATTTTTGAAGGTTTCTGCCAAGTCATTTATTTTATTGGGGTTAACGATAATAAAGAGCATGGTGGTTTCTGTGATCAATTTATTGCCAATGCAGACAGCCCGAGACTTGGGTTGCAACTGTCCTCTTTTTCCTATGGCCAAGTCAAATACAAGAGGAAGATTTCTCCTTGCACAGATTCAGCTTGTCTGGCTTATAATTGACCAGCATTGCAAGTTAGGAAAAGGTATTTAAGGAGTGATTGAAGGAAAACTAGCAGAAACTAGGTATTTCCTAATTTACTTAAATTTGTGGATCTTACCAAATTCAGATTATTGGTTCTTCTTTGAAATCATTCCTACATGTTATCTCAACGAACTTCATGTGAAGATAAGATTTACCAACTCCTCCAGAAACATGTACCAAATTCTTTTTTTTTTTTTTTTGCCCATCTGCGTAAGCCACTTCTCTTTGGATCCTTTAAATGATGTGTCAGGTTTGAAAACTCTGCAGAAGTCTGTTCCAGTTAAATTCTCATTAGACTGGATCACTTTTTCCTTGGAGTTTCTCTGCTAAGCATCACTGGAAGTTTTTTCTCCAAAAGAGTGAGAATTCCTGTAGCAGTCACAGGTCCTATGTGCAGCAGAACAGGCATATAGGATAAGTGTAGCCTCACCCAAAGAGAAAATATAATGGCTTAGATGGGAAACCTTGAAAGATCGGATTCAGCCCTGAGAAATCCATTGCATTAAGTCCTGTCTAATCAAAATTAAGGTTCTTGGCATATTTTGCTTATCAGAGGGACCATCCAGCTAGTTGATGTGAATAAGATTTATCTTCTGAGATTTGTAACAAGGATCATTTATCACATTTAGACAAATCACTTATGTGACTGTGATGCTCTTGTTTTTGTTATAGAAATGTTATCATCCAATTGCTTTTCTCAATATGACAGAGTAAATAATTAAATTACACATGTAGGGGAGGGGAGGTGCAAAAAAATTAAATGTTAGGTCGGGTGTGGTGGCTCACACTTGTAATCCCAGCACTCTGGGAGGCTGAAGCAGGTAGACTGCTTGAGCTCACAAGTTTGAGACCACCCTGAGCAAGTACAAGACCCTGTCTCTAAAAAAATAGCTGAGCGTTGTGGCAGGCACCTGTACTCCCAGTTATTTGGGAGGCTGAGACAAGAGGATCACTTGAGCCCAGGAGTTTGAGGTTGCTGTGAGCTATGATGCCACGGCACTCTACCAGGGGCAAAAAAGTGAGGTTCTGGCTCAGTGCCCGTAGCACACTGGTTACGGCACCAGGCACATACACTGAGGCTGGCAGGTTCGAACCCAGCCTGAGCCAGCTAAACGACGACAACTGAAACAAAAAATAGCTGGGCATTGTGGCATGTCCCAGCTACTTGGGAGGCTGAGGCAAGAGAATCACTTAAGCCCAAGAGTTTGAGGTTGCTGTGAGCTGTGATGCTCCAGCACTCTACCCAGGTAACATAGTGAGACTTTGTCCAAAAAAAATTACACATTATCCGTCCTTGTCTCATGAATTTTCCAAATCCCTGGATGTTTTTGTTCACTTTTCTTTTAAAGCCAAAGAAACTTACCTTCAGCAATTTTGGGAATCTGAGAAAGAAGAAACAAGAAGATGGTGAAGAATTTGTCTGTCCAATGGAATTGGGACACGCGTCAGGAAGTGCATCTAAGAAGGGATTTAAACCTGGTTTGGACATGCGCCTGTATGACGAAGATGATCTGGACCGACTAGAGCAGGTAAGTACAGCTAGATGCCTCCCTGAAAGTGAGTGGAAACTGTGCACACCATGTCTGCTAATCAAGGATGTTTTCTTCAAACAACTAAATATAAAGATGATGAAATAGTAGTAAACGCTTTCAGATCGCTTACTACATTCCACGTACTATGCTGAGTCCTTACTAGATTTTAATGCTCCTGGTGATCTTAAGACATAGAGAGTATTATTGTCCTCATTTTAAGATAAGAAAACTGAGGCATGGAGAGCTTACGTGACTTGCCCAAGGTCTCCCTACCTATTCTATCTACCTATACATCCTGTATGAAGGCAATCTACATGTTAAAATAAGTCAGGAATTGACAGGTCGTGCTACCTAACCTTTTCAGATTAAGCTCACTGGACTACACGTAGCTGTCTAAATCAGCGATCCTCTGGTACTGTTACCCACGTCATTAGATTAGTTATGTCAGTGAAATGCTGCTTCTGATTTTTCACTTCAGATCGTTGCAGTAAGAGATTATCATCAGAAGTGTTCTGTTCCTCCTCCCTATTCAGTAGCGTTTGCATTATTTCTTTTAGACTTTTGTTCATTTTGCTGATTTTCCTTGAGATTAATTAAATGAATATGTCACATTATGGTTTGTTCTTTACAGATGGAAGATTCAGAGGGGACAGTGAGACAGATAGGGGCATTCTCAGAAGGCATCAACAATCTGACGGTAAGTTGGTGAAATGAATTGAAAAGGTTATTCTAAAAATATCTTTCCAAATCACCCCAAAGGACTGCCCTGACTTTGGGGAATGCCTAGTTCTGAGGTCTTGGCTGTCAGGGTGTGACTCCCTGTCCCCTTGTTTTCCAGCACATGTTGAAAGAAGATGACATGTTTAAAGACTTTGCTGCCCGCTCCCCCAGTGCCAGCATCACAGACGAAGACTCCAATGTTTGACCCAGCACTGGGATGAACAGGAGGCGCTGTTAGTCTGTCCTCCACTTTCTTCTGCAAACGCCCGCAGTCCACATACAACAAGCCACAGACTGCATATTGTTTGTTGTTCCAAACAGACTCGGAAAGTAGGGGAGACACGCCAAGGCTGAAGGTGCCACGAAAACGAAGACACTGGTGAACGAGAGTGTAATTGTTGTTCCTCTATTTAATGTAAAAATCTGTGATATATTCTATTTAAAGTGTTGCATTTAAGATGAGTATTTTACCCTAGTGTTTTCATTCATATCTACAGTATGGAGGACTGCGGGGGCCGGAACTGGTGTGCAAATGATTTTGTCACATCCATGCTCACTGCAGCTGTCTCAGTAGGACATTATGTGCTTTCAGAATAAGTATGTGGAATTCTTCAAAACGCATTCAGTGTACCTGCTAAATGCCAGCCACACCTCTACTTGCCTCTTATTATCTTTTTATATATTTTTCTAAATATATGTGTATATATATATATAGTACATAGAAAATAGAACTTTTATTTTGTGACATAAAGAAGATGGTGAAAAGATCACATTTTTTAAAATATATGGTGACCAAAATTTCCGTATACCAGCTGGTTCCTGAAAAGGTCGGAATGATCTTTCTTTCACCACAACTGAATTTTAACAATGTTGATCATTGAGCCTAAATTAATATATGTGAAACATCCCTCTTTTGATGACACACCACAAAATTGTTGAACAGTTAAAGAATTTCAGCCTTAAGCTTGGGTCTTTTTACCTCATAAGGAAGAACTTGAGGGACATTAGTATATTAACTTGAATCTATCCAGAAACACCCCCCCCCAAAAATTCATAGAAATAATTTCTGAAGAAACCAAAAACAACACAAAAACCTTTACAGTATTAAGTTTCCTATTTTTCTCTCTTTTAAATATATCATTACATCAGAATACTAAGAGTCTACCTAAACACCTTAATTATACATTTCCCAGGCTATAGATGAATGGAGAATTTTAAAAGCTGAATATTTATCTGAATATTTTGTTTCGGTCAGAGTTCAAAAACACCAAGGCTGCAAAATTAGTTTTAACATGGCTCTTTTGTAGGGATAAAATGTAGTTCATGATTTTCTCTAGCTACCATTGGACCCAAATATTTTTAAAGAAAACAGAAAGCTGCAACAAAAGAAATTACTGGATTTTTTTTTTAGGAGTATTAAAGTATAGTATTGTTATTCAGCACTACGTAATAACTCGTGATAGCCAACTGTAGAAAGACAGGTTTTCACAGTTTGAGGTGGAAGCAGGCAGTTGTTACATGCCAGAAGACTTGGTTATAGTAAACTACTGTATTTTGCTGTATACAATGCATGCTTTTTTGCCCAAATTTTTGAGAGAAAAATAAGGATGCACATTATACATTGGGTGATACAGCTGAGAAGGCCAGCAGGCCCCCCAGGGCTCCATGGTGGGGGTGCTGGCAAGGTGGGCCACCTGGAGGGGTTTGGGATGCCTGTGCAGACCCCAGGGACCTGCCTGGCTGCCTATAGGGCAAGTGGCCTTAAAAAGCTCCCACCCGCCTGCCACACATGTGGCCACCTTGGCCGGGAGGGCCCCTAATGTGGTGGGAAGGGAAGGGTCCCCCAGGAGAGAGGGGAGGAGAAGGCTTCAGAGAGCAGGCAGCTGCGAGGGGGGGGGGCGATCTGCATGTTTACCAGGGGAGGGGTAGCCTTCCCCAGATGTGTCTCTCCCAGCTGAGAGCTGGCCACTTTCTTGAGAGTCATTTTCCTGAAAGTTTGGGCAAAAAACTTAGGTGCACATTATCCATGGCAAAATAGGGTATATCTTTTAGGTTATCAGCAAGTTACCAAGCTATTTAGCAGGAAACCAGTAATACTCAATTACTATTTATTCATAATGAAAATGATCTGATGCTAATGATAATTTTTTTGAATCCTACCATTCAGTAGTTGGTACCTGCATTGGCCTCTTAACTGTATTGGGGTTTCATTTTAAGATGACTGTGTCACCACTTGAAAAACTCTATTTGTTATCAGAACCTGTCTGAAAATACCAGGAGACTGTTACAGATGCCAAATATTCTCTATTCAGGGCAATATAACATAACTGATGATACATGTAATGAGCTTAAAATTTTTTTGGTGATGTATTTTATCTGCAAAATATCATCCACTGCTGGTATTACCATATGAAAAGAAATAAAGTCAAATAAAGTCAAGCTGCCTATCTTTATTATGGTTACTTCATCTGCCTTTGTTCACAGTAACAAATTTTGTGTCTGACATAGGAGACAGTAACACAAACTCTCTGCAGTTTGTAAATGACCATAGGTTCATTTGAGTGGGGTTCATAACATGTATCAACAGACATTTGAAGTCTTTCCCCAAGGAACTGGTCTAAAAGGAGACACAGGCAGGTGAGCTGGGGAATAAGGAATCATGGCGGAAGGGCTATAGGAAAGTAAACAAAAAGGAATCACCTACAAATTTGAAGAAATTAGGTAGAGAAAAACTATAGGGTCTTTGAAGACCTAGCATACTATTTTTAATTGAACTGTAATTTGGGAAAAGGAAATCTATCTTGGAAGAGATTACCAAAGATTAAAAGTAAGGACTATTA
>NW_003852452.1:7192909-7193705 GCF_000181295.1 Otolemur garnettii
GGAGCCTATGACCACAACACACCCAGATGACAAACAGGGACACCTAACATGTTTGTTTAGCTGTAAGTATATATGCTCAACTACACCAGGTCAGCTGTAGAGTTAGAAGACTGTGTCCGTATGAACAGATATGACTTCATGGCAGAACTTTTGCTTTGACAAAGGTAATTCTGACCAAAGTTCCCACGTTTGATACTTGGGAACACTATTGATTGGGCGCCGAGAAAATGGGGCAAAAAGCATCACAACAGCTGGCTCTGAAGGATGGTGACGAGGTCCTCGGCATTTGTGAGGTGGTCAGCGGAGCTACAATCCACGCAGCTCAGAAACTGAAGGAGTATCTTGGATTTGAGTATCCTCTGAGTAAACTCTGCCCAGCTGCAAATACTCTGAATGAGATCTTCTTAATCCACTTCATCACTTTCTGCCAAGAAAAGGGAGTGGATGAATGGCTTACCACCACCAAGATGACCAAGAACCAAACCTTACTGTTTGGGGCAGATTGGATTTGGACCTTTTGGGGATCTGATAAGCAAATAAAGCTTCAGTTGGCAGTACAGACTCTGCGGATGTCTTCTCTTCTTCCCATAGAATCCAAGCCTTGTGACCCCTCCAATCTAGAACCAAGGGTAAAGGAGTCTCCCTGGAAGAAAAGCAGATTTGATAAGCTGGAAGAATTCTGTAGTTTGATAGGAGAGGATTGTCTGGGCCTGTTTATCATCTTTGGTGTGCCGGGAAAGCCTAAGGACATCAGAGGAGTTGTCCTGGACAGCATCAAAAGTCAGATGGTGGAGAA
>NW_003852452.1:7193875-7194627 GCF_000181295.1 Otolemur garnettii
GCCTGGTATATGTTTTTCTTTTCTTTTCTTTTTTTGTTTTTCTTTTCATTGATTGAAAGTGATTTCCAGGGTTAAAGCATGTTACTATCACAATTACAGAGAGACAAAACACCCTGGCTGTATTTCAGGCAAATTTAAAATCTTTTATTCATTTTTTTCAGTAATAAAAATAGGCGGAGAGAATAATAAAGTCATACTTAAAGGTTGATTTGCAAAAATGTGGTGTTTTTGAAATAAGTGTGGGGCTAAAAAGTATGAAATGTGTTTTTACTGCTGTTGGTGGGAGGCGGACAGGGCAAGGTGGTGGGAAGGCTACAGAGCTGGTTCGATTACACTCCTAATACCGGTCCCAGTTCAGGACTCCAGTGCAAACCTCACATGGATGTTTTCCTCTGACCCCTCCCCTTGCTGCACCCACTCCCTAGCTGCTTCCTCTGCACAGAGATGACTCAGGTGGGATTTACTTCGGGATTCCCTTGAGTGTTAGCTTTACCTATGATTTAAAAGCAGTCATCCATGTACAAATTCCTTCTAATGTTATATTAGGTTAGGGGTTGCAGTAAGGAAAATGTATTCACATAAAATAATCATTGTTAGTTAAAAGCCAAAGTACAAAGCAGAACCACTGGTACTGTACTCATAGCCAGTCAGATTGGTGTAATCTGTATAGAGGGAACATCAGTTTAAAAGAGGTTGCTACTTGGCTGGGCAAGGTGGCTCATGCATATAATTCTAACACTCTGAGAGGCCAA
>NW_003852452.1:7194850-7196182 GCF_000181295.1 Otolemur garnettii
GCAAGACCCTCATCTTTACTAAAAAATAAAAAAATTAGCTGGACATTGTGGCGGATGCCTGTAGTCCCAACTCCTCAGGTGGCTGAGGCAGGAGGATTGCTTGAACTTAGGGGTTTGAAGTTGCTGTGAGCTAGGCAGATGCCAGGGCACTCTAGCTAGGGCAATAGAGTGAGACTCTTATTCAAAAGTTTCTACTTGACAAAGAGGTTAACTTCCAAGGTCATAATCTATTAAGTGGCTGATAATAAAAAATAAAGTCTGTCCAGTTACAGAGTCCATACTCTTTTCTAGAGACATGTAAGAAAATATGTAAGCGGCTGGGCAGAGTGGCTCCTGCTGTAATCCTAACACTCTGCGATGCTGAGGTGGGAGGATTCCTTGAGCGCAGGAGTTTGAGACCAGCCTGACCAAGAGTGAAACCCTCCTCTTTACTAAACACAGAAAAATTTATCTGGTGGCAGACACCTGTAGTCCTAGCTACTTGAAAGGCTGAGGCAACAGGATCACTTAAACTCAGGAGTTTGAGGTTGCAATGAAACTGTCTAAATTAAGTAATAAACAAATAAAATACTTTAAGCTACTGGAGATGTTCACCTGTGAAGATGCTGGCCGGGTGCGGTCCTGCATTTCTTTTCCACTTCTTGGCCCTCTCTGCTGTGTCTCCTGTTGCTGAACCACCTGTTCACTGATATGCAGCGCTTTGGAAACATGGGCTGAATCCTACCAACTGCATCCAAACTCTTAAAACATTTTCTGTTTGTGACCTTGGCCCTTCTCATGTTTCAGAATTTGGGGTACATTCCTGTGAGGCTGAATTAAAGAAGGCAATATGGTTTCTGGCAGTGTATCTCAAAGTAAGAAATATCAATACATTTGCTGTGATTGGTACAATGGAAACATGTTGAGGGTCACTCTGCTGGTTTCTGTTGTACGTCTTTTCTTAAAATGCTGATTGCCGGGCAGCACCTGTGGCTCAAAGGAGTAGGGCGCCTGCCCCATATCCCAGACATGGCGGGTTCAAACCCAGCCCTGGCCAAAAAGAAATGCTGATTGCAAATCCCAAGATTCTGCAAATCACTAAGTTGATCTCTTGACCAGTAGTAATACATCACAAAGTTGTAAATACTTCATCATGGTGGAAGGGTTGAGTTTTTGAGTTTGGGGCACTCGAGTTCAGAGAGCAGCGAGATTGGGAATGCATCCACCCCCTCTCCCTGCCTCCTGGCGCCTGGTTCCAGGGATTCCCTTGAGTGTTAGCTTTACCTATGATTTAAAAGCAGTCATCCATGTACAAATTCCTTCTAATGTTATATTAGGTTAGGGGTTGCAGTA
>NW_003852452.1:7196202-7204325 GCF_000181295.1 Otolemur garnettii
GCCTGCCCCATATGCCAGACGTGGCAGGTTCAAACCCAGCCCTGGCCAAAAAGAAATGCTAATTGCAAATCCCAAGATTCTGCAAATCACTAAGTTGATCTCTTGACCAGTAGTAATACATCACAAAGTTGTACATACTTCATCATGGTGGAAGGGTTGAGTTTTTGAGTTTGGCGCACTCGAGTTCAGAGAGCAGCGAGGTTGGGAATGCATCCACCCCCTCTCCCTGCCTCCTGGAGCCTGGTTCCAGACATTTCAGCTGGCCTCCCCAAGACTCTGGCTCCCCCTCATTGTCAGGGCCCTGGGTGCTCAGGGACCTTTGTCAGTCTTCTGCACCCTGCACCCTGCCCCCTGCCCCAGTAGATGTTCTCTTTTTCAGTTAAATCTTCTGAGTGTGCCACTCAATTCCTTCTGGAACCCTAATGCCTCCTAATTTTCCCTTCTAAAAACTGGAGATGACAACACCTACCTCACAGGACTGCTACTAGTTATCTAAAATTTAGAGTACTCAAAGTGCTTAGTATAAGAATCCAAACCTACTCTTTCTTTATCCAGTGCAGTAAACAGATTGATCAAGAACACAGAGCTGCATCATTAACTTCAGTCCAGATTCAGTCTCAAGAGCCAGCTCCCAGTTTCTTTTCACTCAGCTTGGTGTTCTTCAAATTATAGAGTAAGCCGTGCAATGTCAGGGGACACCATCCCCCAAATGCTTTATCACCCAAAGAAGTCTTGGGGGAAAAGAAGAAAGGGAAGTCTCATTTTTTTTTTTTGCAGTTTTTGGCCAGGGCTGGGTTTGAACCCACCAACTCTGGCAAATGGGGCCGGTGCCCTACTCCTTTGAGCTGCAGGCGCCACCCAGAAATCTCAATCTTTGTGATGCTTCTTCAACCTGCCAAGAAATAAATGGCTGTTTCCCTTCCTCTTGATGCTTATTCACCCCCACAGCCCTCTCCTTGAGGAAACTGGAATAAAGAAGAGCACAACTGTAGCTTTGTAATTGTCCTTCATTGGAAATTAGCTTAACCAGTAATATCACAATAAAGATGAAGTGGTAATACCCACAATTATTTGTCAGTTAAAAATAATTTTCTAAAGAGATGATGGAGTATTGATGAAGTCTATTTCTTCTTCTTGTAGGCAAGGTCTCCAATAGCATAAAGTCAAGCTCAACCTCTGCAAATTGGTTAATTTGTTGCAAAAAAAAAAAAGGCTTGAAAGTATAAAAGGAAGGTAGATTCATTCGCACATAATTGCTGAGTGTGTATAATTCAGGCCAGTTCTATGCCTTACCAATCCAGCAGTGAAAAAAAGTCTCCACTCTCAGGGAATTTCTATCTTCATGAAGGAAGACAGACAATAAACATATGTGCCTACATTTAAATGCTTATTTATTTATTTATAGAGTCTCACTCTGTGTCCTGGGTAGAGTGCTGTGGTTTCATAGCTGACAGCAACCTCACAAAGAAGCAGAGCCTGGATTCAAACCCCACATCCATATGACCAAAAAGGCTATGCTTCCAATCTTAAGAATAGTTAGAGAGGAAAAAAAATACCCAGTGAAGATGAGAGTGGCAGTTGGTGTGATGCATCTACCAGCCAAAGAATGCCAAGAATTGGCAGCAACCACGAGAGGCTACCAGAGTGACAGGAGACAGATTCTCCATCAGAACCTCCAGAAGGAACAAACCCTGCATTCACCTGGATTTCAGACTTCCAAACCCCAGAGCTGTGAGAGAATACATTTCTGTTGTTTTAAGTCACCCATTCTGTGGTCCTCCATATAGCAGCCCTAGGAAACTAATACACCATGCTTCTGCTTGGGAGCAATAGTGGGACAGGAAGAAGTTCAGAAAAGATGAGGATGGTGATTATTACAAATACTTGTCCATCTCATGCCATTTATCCTCGTTACTGATTAATGCCCATGGCACACTGACTACTCAACAGCCAGAATTCTCTGGAACATCTGCAACCTTAGCTCTACTAGTCGTACACTTACTAAGAGTCAGTTATGTTTAGTCCCAACTGTTATTATTTTAATTTTGTACTCTGATTCAAAAAATAGGGGAAGATTTTATTAACAGTTGTATGTTAATCCATCCTAGGGAAGAAAACAACAGTGTTCATTAAAGGATAAACATCATTTTCTAGGTCCTGATGAGTTCTGATCTTCTGTAATTCTAACCTGACCATGAATGAGCTAAATCATTAAGTTACAGACACATGATATTCACTGTATGACAATACTGTACCCAGAGATGTCTTTCTTTTCTTTTTTGGAGGGGGGAGGGGGAGACAGGGTCTTTCTCTGTCACCCTGGGTAGAAAGCAGTGTTGCCATCGCAGCTCACTGCAATGTCCAACACCTGGGCTTAAGGGATCCGCCTGCCTCAGTCTTCCGAGTATCTGAAACTATACGTTTCAACTTCCATGCCTGGGCCGAGAGATTTGTCTATATTAACTCGCTTAAGAGAAAATATCCTTGAAATGGTGAAGTCAAGTTTCAAACTCCAAAAGTCTGGTTCAAGGAACCATTCTTTTAACAACTACAGGATACCGCGTCTTTCCCCTTGGCGTATATCCCTTGCTCTACTTTAAAATCTCTTGAATCTAAATAAATGTAGAAAGGCAGCAATTGCAAAGAATCAGGGCTCTGGGTTAGACAGACTAACACCTGGGTTTGAGAGGTTGCACCCAGACCTCTGTAAGCCACTTTTCTCCCATCCCTTATAGTCCTTATTTGTAATTATCTTTGATTTTCAAAGATCTTTTTGCTTTCTTTTCGTTACTTTCTTCTTATTTGGGGGTAGCTTCCCACACATTTGATGGGGGCCGAGTTGGCAGACTCACGTGTTTCCTGCTTCTCTCCCCTGGGGGCGGGGCAGGTGCCGGTGAGTCCACGCCCCGCGGCCCCAGGCCCGCCCCCTTGCGTGCGAACACACTTGTCCCCTCCGACTTGCCGTCCTGGCAGCCATGGCGGCCTCCGCTCTTGCAGCGTGCCTGGCTCTGCAGCCGGGGGCCAGAAGCCTGCGTGCATTCTCCATCGCCGCGTCCCCACAGGTTCCCGGACTTAACTCGCGTGAGTATCCGCGTCGTCGCCTCCGTGCTGTGGGGAAGGTGCGAGGGCAGAAGACGGGCCCCGCAAAGGCTGTGGCGGTGTCGGAGCCCGCGCAGTCCGGGGAGGCCGGTGTGTCCTCTGCCAGCTTCTTGCTAGCCGGCCAGTAGGAATCTGTGATGTTGGACTATTCTCTGCGCCCGCGTTGCCTTGCTCCCAGCCGTGGGCTTCTGCTCTGAGTCCTCTGGGCGCTTGCTTAGAAAGCTTGCACCTTCCCTCGCCCAGGACCTGCTTCTTCTCGGGCGCTCTCTCCAGCTGCTGGTACTTGGCGGTATTTATCCGACAGTGCTGAACCACGGATTTTCCCGAACATTTAAGAGAGGCATCTGGCTGTACCGGAACAAACTGCAGCTCTGAATTCCGCACCACCAAACGGGGTGACCTTCATGGAACAGAGATTATAGGGATGTTTGATAGCGTGCCTATCTTGGAGAAGTCTAGTGGAAAATACAGATTTATTAACGGGGAAGTACTGTGTAGAAGCGCTGTAATAGAAATGTGAATAGAGGGGCAGGGGAGCGTTGAGGAGGAGCCGGCAAGAGTCTGGAAAGGGTCTTGCCAAGGAGTGGGCACGTGCAGTCCATCAGCAGATCCTAACTGTGCTGCCTCCTGTAATATCTATCTGCAATGTACTCGTCATACTACCAGCAGCCCCTTGTAGGTCGCTATCTCTCATTTCCACAGTTGTTTTCTTTCTGAACTTTTATTTATTCATTCCCATTCTACAAATGCTTAACTCTCATATGCTGGGCAGTGTCCTAAACACTGGAGCTACACAGTATGGTCTTTAACTTCATGAAGTTTACATTCTTTTCTGGAAGTCAGAGTATAAACAAGTAACCTACTAAATAAAACGCCAGGTAGTGTTTAGTGCTATGAAGAAAAATAAAGGAGAGTATTGAGGATGATGGATTTGAGGATTAGAGGCTATGGGATAGGATAAGATAGGATAGTCAGGAAAAACCTCTCTGAGAAAGTGACATTTGAGTAGAGGCCACAGCCTTGCAGAGGAGTGGAAGTTCTCTTGTCATAGGGAACTGCAGGTGCAAAGGCCTAAAAGTGACAACAAGCTTAGGAGTGTGATCAAGAAGGCCAACATGGCTAGAGCTGAGCGAAGGAGCAAGCAGTAGTGTGAGATGTCAGAGTGTTGAGTGATGGCCTGATGGTAATAAGGCCTTATAAGCATTCTGTTTGGATTTTTGTCTTGGATTTTATACTGAGTTTGAGATCACCCTGGGAGACTTTGAACAGGGTATGAAAGTGATACAAGGTGATTTACACTTTTCTAAGATCACTAGCTGCTATGTAGAGGACTAAATTTCTCAGCATGAGAATGGAATCAGAACTGTGTGGAGGCTATTGCTTGCAGCAATCCAAATGAGATGATGGTGAATTGGATTGGGGTAATAGCAGAGAAGGTGGGGTGGTTGATTTGGGATATATTTTGAAGGTAGAGCCAATGGGACTTACTGATAGATTTGATGTGAGGCTTAAGGATGAGTCTCCAAAAAGCCGGGCTGTGGCTTTCTAATCTGTTCTAATCTTAAATTTCAGCCATATTGAATTTGTGTACTTTAATTTTCCATGTTCTCTGATTCTCTTGAAACTTTTTTCTCACCTACCTGTCTCCATGGCTCAGTAAGATAGGTGCTCATCCTTCAGGCTTTAATTTAATTTCCTGAGGAGCTTTTCCTCAACTATATTAGTCAGTGTTCTCTAGAGACAGAACCAATATGATATGTATAGATAGAGATGTAGATAGAGTTATAAATATATATGAGAGGGGATTTATTTCAAGAATCAGCTCACATGATTATAGAAGCTGAGAAGGCCCTTGATAGGTCGACTGAGAACTAGAGGCCCAGGGATGCCTTCAGAACCAGGGAAGCCAATGGTGTAAACAGAAGGCCTGAGAGCCTAGTGGGGGCCACGGAGTGGTGGCGGTTGTGCCAGGGCAAGTCCTAGAGTCCAAAGGCTGGAGAACCTGGAGTTCTGGCGTTCAAGAGCAATAGCAGAGTATCCCTACACCAGGAGAAAGAGAGAGTGAATTCTCCTTTATCTGCTTTTTTGTTCTGTCTGGTCCCCCAGCTGATTGGATGGTGCCCATCCATACTGGGAGCAGGTCTTCCTCACATGGCTCCTCCCCACTCTTCTGTCACCTCACACACCATTCTCTGGAAACACTGTCACAGACATACCAGGAAGTAGTGGTTTACCAGCTATGTAGGTATCCATTAATCCAGTCAAATTAACACCTAAAATTCACTATCACACCAACAAATTGACTAGGACACATAGTTCCCTGCTCTGTGTGTCCATAGTAGGTATCACTGTTTATTGGAATTTCTTGTTAAAAATTTGTCTAATTTGGAAGACTCTATATTCTGCGAAAGCAAGGACTGTGTCTGTCTTGTTCATTACTCTCTTTCTGGTTTCTGGTACTTAGTATCAGAGAGTTTTTGAAGGATAAATGAATGTTGCTGGGTAAATAGGAGTTTTTCAGATGAAGAAATGGGAGGGTCAGGAAAACAAAACGTTCAGAGAAAGATTAAGGGCCTGGTACAGAAGTTCAGTGTAGCAGGGGAGGCTTATAAAGGGGTGAGTTGTGTACTATGCTAATGTTGCCTTAATCTTGGTATTCTTGACTTTAAAGTAATCTTTAAGTCTAATAATAGTATTTATGTTTGTTATAATGAATACTATTACATGAGGTAATAATGAAAAGCATTTAGTATGGTATCTGCATGTGAAAGAGAAGGTTACATGTACGTATGTATGTATGCGTATATATATGTATATATATATTTTTTTTTGAGACAGAGTCTCACTTGGTCATCCCCAGTAGCGTGCTCACAGCAACCTCAAACTCTTGGGCTCAAGCAATCCTCTTGCTTCAGCCTCCCAATTAGCTGGGACGACGGGTGCCTGCCACAATGCCAGCTATTTTTTAGAGACAAGGTCTCAATCTTGCTCAGATTGGTCTTGAACTCCTGAGCTCAAGCAATCCACCCGCCTCAACCTCCCAGAGTGCTAGGATTATAGGCGCGAGCCACTGCGCCTGGCCAGAAGGTTATATTTTAAAAGATATTTTCTGTATGTAATCTGCCCTCTTCTATAGTCATGTGATTTATTAGGAACGGTTGTAATTTTTGTTACTGGTGAGGGAAAAACTGAAGGGCTTTTTTTTTTTTGGTATAAAGATAGAGCAATTCCAAATATGAAGAAGTATATATATAATTAGAACATTTTTTTTTCTTTTCTTTTCTTTTTTTGAGACAGAGTCTCACTGTCTTCCTGGGTAGAGTTCTGTGGCACCATAGCTCTTGGTAACATCAAACTCTTGGGCTCAAGCGATCCTCCTGCCTCAGCCTCCCGAGTAGCTGAGACTACAGGAACCTGCCATGATGCCCAGCTAGTTTTTCCATTTTTAGTAGAGATAGAGTCTTGCTCTTGCTCTTGCTCTTGCTCAGGCTGGTCTCCACCTCCTGAGCTCAAGCAGTCTATCTGCCTCGGCCTCCCAGAGTGCTAGGATTATAGGAGTGAGCCACCACAGCTCACCACCTAACTAGACCATTTCAAACCAGTTATCTTCAAAGACTCAATAATTTCCGACTAGATATTTTAACTTGAGAAAGTGAGTTTATTTAACTGAACCTTAAAGTTTATGGAAAACATTTCTTTAGATTAGCAGTTCTCAACCTGTGGGTCGAGACTCACAGGAACTGTGTTAAAGGACCGCAGCATTAGGAAGGTTGAGAACCACTGCTCTAGATGATGAGTTCACTATATCAGCAATCACAATAAACCTTTTATTTAAGTAACTATAGAATTTTTATGGTTATTTCTTTTTGCTTTCCTTAAGATGGTTTTAAAGTCCTTGAGCTTACAGAAAGTGGGTTACTGTTTCATTTTTGTGTTAACCGAATACCTGAAATTGTATTAATAGTAGAATAATGGGATCATGATTGATTTTTGACTATTAACTCCATGTTTTAAAATTATCATAATTATTGTGTTGTTTTTGGGTACAACAGAAAGAACATCCAAAACTGAACGGCCGCCGAAAAGAAAGGTAAATAATTTATATACTTCACCTGTCTTAATGGTTCCTGAAGTTCTAATAGAGACCGATGACCATTGTGAAGCAAAATGGTGCTGTCAGAGAAGGCTTTACGGTAAGGTCGTATTTACAGGCCACAGCTGTGGCTGGAGTTGGTCTTCAATGGGTTTTGTTGGCCAGTACCCAAAGAATAGATCATCTTTATGAGGTGAGCTCACTCATGTTCCTGTTTCCCAGGAAAAAACAGGGTTTTTTTTCAGTGAATTCAGGGAAACGGGTACATATATCAGAATGTAGAAGGATTTTTGATGATGCCTTTTAACAGTCTTGGAGCCTAGGGTGTATACATTAATTTAACCAGTTTAGCCTCATCCTGGGGCATCTGTATGGAGAAATCCAAGTTACAAAGTCAGTTGGTGAGCATGGAGTCAGAACAAAGGCACATTAGTTGAGGTTGAATGATAGCGATCGCATAGAGCAGTCATTTTCACGGGACTGTTACCTGCTTCTGGGACATATACTACATTGGTTTTGATATTGCTCAGGTGGGCATGCTGAATATTGCCACTTAAACTCCACTTTTGTACACTGGCCATCTCTTCCTATTTAATACAGTTTTATTTTCAAAAAGTTAATGTGGGCTCAGCACCCGTAGCTCAGTGGCTAGGGCTCCAGCCACAGACACCAGAAGGTGGCGGGTTCAAATCCAGCCTGGGCCTGCCAAACAACAGTGACAACTACAACCAAAAAATAGCCAAGGCTCGGCACCTGTGGCTCAAGTGGCTATGGCACCAACCACATACACCTAAGGCGGCAGGTTCGAATCCAGCCCGGGCCCACCAAACAACAATGACAGCTGCAACCAAAAAAATAGCTGGGCGTTGTGGTGGGCGCCTGTGGTCCTAGCTACTTGGGAAGCTGAGGCAGGAGACTCACTTGAGCCCAG
>NW_003852452.1:7205141-7210974 GCF_000181295.1 Otolemur garnettii
AAGTCTAGTTAAATAAATAGAGAAAATTTTAATGAAGGAAGTGTAATATTAAAGGGAATCCTTGCCTGAGGGCCTGAGGAGACAGTGCAGAGATAATTAGGTAGGTTTAGTATTTTTCATTTGAACAACAGCAGCTTTGCAAGAGTTCATTTTCGACATTGGTTGTAGTTCTGCTTTTGTTTCTTTTAATTGCAGCTTTTTGGTTTAAAATTAAAGCATGTTTCTATTTACAATATGAAACTCTTTTACATTTCTTAGGCACTGCCTCCAAGGACAGAGAAAATGTCTGTTGACCAGGACTGGCCTAGCGTTTACCCTGTTGCAGCACCATTTAAACCCTCTACAGTACCTCTTCCTGTCAGAATGGGCTACCCAGTAAAAAAGGGCGTGCCCATGGCCAAGGAGGGAAATCTAGAACTTTTAAAGGTAAGGTATGTTGTTGGTTCATCGGCTCAGACAGACACCACTTAAATGCTGATCTTTCCCTCTTCTGTCCTTTACTTCAAGGCTTGGTATACCGCAGCTTATTGTATTTTAACTTAAAAATCAGGTCATAGTGGAGGTTGTATTTTCATTATCCATGGTAAATAAGATTCAAAGAACCCTAAGCCTTTTAGAATATAATTACAAGTCCTGTTCTCTAGTGGCCTTTTCTGTTGTATCTTTTGTATACGTATCTTTCCAGTGGAACTAAGAAAAGAGGGATTTAAAGCTTTTCTCTCCAGAAAAAATATTATTTGGTAGTATCATTGTAATCACCAAATTTTACTTCTTGGCATTTCTTGAAGCAAAACAGTTTATAGTAAATGCCTCATTTGATAGTATCTATAGTAATTTATAAACTATACAAAGTAGGTTTTTACAAGAAAATATAAATGCTTGGTCTGGAAATGCATATGTTTCTTAGATAGTGTCCTTTAACATACAGTGAAAGTTACACAGTGACACAAAATGAATTGTGTTTGTCACTAGATGAGAGTCTTTTTGTCCTTAAGTCCCTTTGTAAGGGAAATATACAAACACCTATAGATTTGTGGCAGGAAGAATACTATAAAAATGATGGGGTTTTTTTTCAACATGATTGTTATGGTAAGATACTTAGTAAAAAGGTGAAAAATTTTTACAATCTGAAGACAAATCAGATTATCATCATAAGTTACGTGATACTTCACTATGTTTTAAGGAGTTCATTTCTTCAATTAACATTATCTGTGACATAGAATTAATATTGTAAAAAACCTATCACATTTTATTTACTACACAGTTTGTTGGGTCTATGACTTAGTTTTATGAGAAAATTATCTTCTTTATATTTTTTAAGATGTGGCTAATTTGCCCTTTAAATTTCTCTATTTTAGATCCCCAATTTTCTGCATTTGACTCCTGTAGCGATTAAAAAGCATTGTGAAGCTCTAAAAGGTACGTATTTTCTTATATAGACTTTATATTGGCTTTGACCATAAAATTAAGAATCTCAGTTCTTTTTTTTTTTTTTTTTGGCCTGTGCTGGGTTTGAACCCACCACCTCTGGCATATGGAGCTAGCGCCCTACTCCTTTGAGCCACAGGCACTGCCCAAGAATCTCAGTTCTAATATACTGCATTGCCTTATATTCTGAGTCACTGTCAATTTCACCTTTTCTGAAGGATTTTTCAAGTTTTTTTCAATGAATTGTTGGCTGTCAAACCTGCAAATTGTTTTGCCCACCCCTCTATAAGATGTTGTGGATAATAAATAGAATTAGAAGCCATAATCCTTGCTCACAAGGAAGTGGGTTTGGGATTTACTTTTGAGCAATAGAACGCAAGTATGTAAAAAGACTGAACGAAATGTTGCAGTTTTGCCAACAGATCCAAGCTGACCATAGTGTCAAAGGATGCTGACCAGCAAAATAGTAGGTTCAGTAACCGGATGCTTCACAGAGTTATCTTGAAGAAATTGTTGAAAAATTTAAAAAAATTAAAAGTGATTTTTTAAAAAATATTTATTTATTTTTTGCAGTTTTTGGCCGGGGCTGGGTTTGAACCCACCACCTCCAGTATATGGGGCCAGCACCCTACTCCTCAAGCCACAGGCGCCGCCCTAAAAGTGATTTTTCACATGTGTAAATCAAGTAGAAGAGATTATGGTGAAAAGCCAATAGAAACATAGATTTCATGCACTTACGCTGCTGCTACTCCTTCCTGTGTGCATGGAGGTAAAGGGAAATGACACTTTTTTGTTTATCGTTCTATGTATGTTTTCATAATTATGTACATATTTCAGTTTAAGTTTGGGGTTGATCCACACTAAACTGTATACAGTAGTGTTTTTCAACCTTTTTTATCTCACTGCACACTTGGACCTATAGTTAAACTTCCACAGCACACTTAAATTATGTTGATCAAAAAAAAAAAAGAGAGAGAGTAAAAAACAGAGTATACTTACTGTGCTTTGAACTTCTAAGGAAAATAATTTAATTAATGATCTTTAAAAGTTTTTGCAGCACGTCTAAGATCCTCTCTCAGAGCACCGGTGTGCCGTAGTAGACTGGTTGAAGATCAGTGGTTTATGGGATAAGCACATTTGAATTGTTTCATGTTTCACAGGTCTTAGTGATTGTGTAGTTTAATTCAAGAGTTAGTACCTTTGAAGTCTTAATGTACTTATGCTGATTTAAAGGTGTCCTATAAATGCTCTGTATGCTTTTTAAGGCTTTTTATAGTTAAATTTGAGCTTTTGGAATGGCCTTCTATTTAAAAATACAAAGAAAAATGCAAAGGCATCCTAAAACGTAGGAATAATAACTGGAAGAAAAATCTGTTTCCTTTCATTTATGTGGCCCTTTATTTGGGGACATTAGGATGCTTTTCTATCCCTCTATTTAGTGTGTATGGTTCTGTATTTATTTGTGTCCAGAGTCAGACTGAAACTGATCACTGTTTTAAATTTGTGTTCCATTTGACACAAATCATGTATCACTTTTATATCCTTTGTAAAGCCAGTTGACATTATTTTTAAATGTGTCTTTATAAACTAGAAAATGTTCATTTTAATGAAATATTTCTACAATACTTACTAATTTCTAAATGAAAGGCTTTCATGCAGCACATTCAGAGAGTACTAGTATTTTTACTGTACTTAAATGAGTGTTTTAATCTTTCCTTGACTGCACTGCCTTTACACTTCTGCCAGCCTCTAGATTTAGATCACATCTTCCAAATAATTCAAAGGCTTTTCAAATATTTCTTCTCAGTTTTCTTTCAAAGTAGGTCAGTTCATATTTTATATCTAACTTGCAAATGGAAAATCTGAAGTGCAGGAAAAGTAGATAATTTACCAAAACTTTAACAACTGGCAGCAGAAGTTAAATAAAAACCAAAGTCTAGTCTTTTGCTCTACTTATCAGATGAGTAAAGGCTAATAAGAGTCTACTATGTACTTTCCCATTGGCTGTTTTTTTAGACATATAATTTAGGTAATTTAATTTAAAAACTGTAATTATCATCTAGTGATTGAAATGACTTATTCACAGTTTAAAAATAAAAAGAAAAAGGATTCAGTGCAAACCCAAGAGCTCATAAAATTCCCCAAACTAATCTTTCATAAGGTGCTGTGATTGCATCTTACGGTGCAGGATTTGGGGATTAGTCTCTGACGGGAATGAAATTTGACCTCAGTAATCTTACTCTGTTCATTTTTTTTTTTTAATGTCAAATTTTCTTCATGCCAAGATACTTCTTTCCCCTCAAAGTGACAGAGTATTGATCTTTTAAATAGCATTTAGGGAAAGGTGTGAGCTGTAGTTTTTTGCTAACATGTATTTAGTCAGATATTACAGTCTTTGTAACCTGGAGTGTCATTTTGCTGACTCTGAATTTAAAGCCTAAATGGGAGCTAAATATGTTACGTACTATAAGAAAATTGTTAGGTTGGGGAAGTGTTATGGGCAAAGTACTTCTATCTCTTAGATTTTTCACCTGGAGCTCCTACATCTGCCCATGATTATGACCAGCCTCTTAGTCATGCTATTTTGGTGGAAGCGTGGATCTATGAGGTCCAGCATATTTGAATTAATAAACCAGTTACTTTTAGTTGTTCTTAAAGTGATGCTATTTTAAGGAATGAGAGTTTGACTGAGGGAAGCCTGGTAATGCTGGCAGTTTTCATCACAAGCTAGCAGCCCTCTATTGGACTAACTTGGTAGGAACAGGGCGAGATGAAATCAGCTGCTGATATGTGGGGGGAGGCTGTGAGCTACCCTTTTCCTTTATGCCCTACCCCACCCTTTGGTCCTGAATTTGTACTTCTGTGCTATGAAGATAGAGAACCATGTTCACAGTGCTTGGAACTTCCTGATGTGGCCTAGGTCTGAGACTCTCTAGACCAGTGGTTCTCAACCTTCCTAATGCTGTGACTCAGGTTGAGAACCACTGCACTAGACTGTCTTGGGGAATATGAGGACAAGGAACATCTCTTTCCATTTAGCCCCACTGGCGCATGGAGGTCACATAGGAGAAATACGTGTTACCTACCATAAGGATATGTTTAAGGATGACCCAGGCTTTTATACCTGTTTGAGTCAAGACTGTTCAGCTCAATTTCTGGAAAATTGTTGAACACTTATCAGTTCTCTTTTAGAGATTTCTTAGAGCTTCTTTTAAATTCCCTTCGGCTGATCTTTAGCTACCTTCATGTGGAAGTAAACTGGTATTATGTGTTGCTTGTTCAAAACTCTGGTCACACCTATAATCCTAGCACTCTGGGAGAGTAAGGCAGGTGGATTGCCTGAGCTCAGAAGTTCGAGACCAGCCTGAGCAAGTGTGAGAACCCCATCTCTAAAAACTAGCCGGGCGTTGTGGTGGGCACCTGTAGTCCCAGCTACTCAGGAGTCTGAGACAAGAGGATCTCTTGAGCCCAAGAGTTTGAGGTTGCTGTGAACTATGATGCCACTGCACTCTACCCAGGGTGACAAAGTGAGACTCTGTCTCAAAAAAAATAATGCTCTGGGCATTATGAACTTTTTGCTTTTAGTTAGTAAGGAGGAATTAAAACTGTCCTTTTAGAGGTTTGTGCAAAGCTGTACCAAGGCACAGTTCCCTTTTTAGTAAATGTACCACTCTCCACCAGACCTGAAATGTATAAATCATTACCTTAATTAAATTCCCTAAAAAGGATGCACATAATAAGAAAAGGGATTTGGGGCTCAGCACCCGTAGTACCAACCACATACACAGAGGCTAGCAGGTTCAAATCTGGCCCAGGCCTGCTAAACAACAATAACTGCAACAAAAAATACCTGGGTGTTGTGGCAGGCACCTGTAGTCCCAGCTATTTGGGAGGCTGAGGCAAGAGAATCACTAACGCCCAAGGGTTTGAGGTTGCTGTGAACTGTGATGCCATGGCACTGTACCAAGGGCAACATAGTGAGAGTCTGTCTCAAATTAAAAAAAGGGACTTGTGATGATGGTAGGTATGTAAAGTGCCAAAGAGAATCTGTTCTTTTATTTCACATGACCTGAACCTGATCATCAGCAACCTGGTTTTGTATGGTAGTATGGTGTGCATTTCAATGGGAATTTACTTGTGAAACTATAATTGATTTTTTTTTTTTTTAATTCTCAGACTTTTGCACTGAGTGGCCAGCTGCACTGGACAGTGATGAGAAATGTGAAAAGCATTTTCCAATTGAAATTGACACTGCTGATTATGTTTCATCAGGACCATCTGTTCGAAACCCCAAAGCACGAGTAGTAACCTTAAGGGTAAGAGAGTGTTTTTAAAAATAAGAATCACTATAATATATTATTTTAAAATGCATTTAAGTGTGTATGTAAAACTATGACATGTATAC
>NW_003852452.1:7211274-7212459 GCF_000181295.1 Otolemur garnettii
AAAAAAAAAAAAAAAAATTATAAATTTGCCTATAATTCTAACATTAATTAATAACCACTGCTAATGACAGTAGTTCATTTTAGTATATATACAGCTGGATTTTGTGTATTTAAATGGCATAATACTGTATGTGCTTAGTAACCTGTTCTTTTTCACTTAACAATAAGAATTAAACATTTGGCTGGGCGTGGTAGCTCACACCTGTAATCCTAGCAATTTGGAAGCCAAGGCAGGTGGATCACCTGAGCCTAGGAGTTCAAGACCAGCCTGAACAAGACCAAGACCCAATCTCTACTAAAAATAGAAAAACTAGCTGGGCATTGTGGTAGGCATCTGTAGTCCCAGCTAGTCAGGAGGCTGAGGCAAGAGAATCACTTAAACCCAGGAGTTTGAGGTTGCTGTGAGCTATGATGCCATGGTACTCAACAGAGTGAGACAAAAAAAAAAGAGCCACGTGCAGTGCCTCACCCCTGTAATCCTAACACTTTGGGAGGTCAAGGTAAGTGGATTGTTTGAGCTTACAAATTTGAGACCAGTCTGAACAAAGCGAGACCCTGTCTCTAAAAAAAATGGAAAAACTGAGGCAAGAGGATTGCGTGAGGCGGCACCTGCCCATAGTTCAGTGGGTAGAGTGCTGGCCACATACACCGAGGCTGGTGGGTTCAAACCCCACCTGGGCCAGCTAAACAATAATGACAACTGCAAAAACAACAAAAAAAGAGGATAGCTTGTGTCCAAGTTGGAGTTGCTGTGAACTACAATGCCATGACACTCTACCCAGGGCGACAGCTTGAGACTCTGTCTCAAAAAAAAGAAAGAAAAGAAAAGAAATAAAGTGCTTCTTTCCAAATTAAAAGAAAAAAAGAATTAAAGATGTCCTGATATTGCTAAATATTCTTTAATTTTATTTTTAATAGCTACATAGAATAACATGTAAGTTAGTTTTTGACGCCTGTAGTCCCATCTACTCAGGAGGCTGAGGCAAGAGAATCACCTAAGCCTAGGAGCTAGAGGTTGCTGTGAGCTATGATGCCACACCACTCTACTGAGGGCGATATAGTGAGACTCTGTCTCAAAAAAAAAAGTTAGTTTTTGAGACAGAGCCTCAAGCTGTTGCCCTAGGTATAGTGCCATGGCATCCTAGCTCACAGCAACCTCAAACTCCTGGGCTCAAGTGATTCTCTT
>NW_003852452.1:7213301-7221688 GCF_000181295.1 Otolemur garnettii
AAAAAAAAAAAAGAACCTTCTTTGCAATATAGCTTTTGGGGAAAAAAGTCTAAGAATTCTTTTGAATTTTGATAAAAGACAACAAATCCCACTTGACGTTAAAAATCAGAATATTACTCTAGCTTAAAGATTACAATTTTGCAGTGCCTTTGGGTGCTAGCAGGTGGCGTGAGTGTGCCACACATGTATTTCTGAAATATTTATGGTTTTGCATGAACTCCATATAATTTTGAACTGTAAAGCATTAATGTAACATGAGTCTTAAAGCAGTTGTCACAATAATGATCAACATTGCTACCATTTTCTGACCCCTTTCTCATCTAAAAAGCTAGAATATTGAAGTTATAAGTTTTTTTAATATATTGTTAAACATTATTATGATTTCATTAAGAGTTTTAAAAGGAAAAATCAGTACATTCTCACTATCTCAACGTAAAAACTATTCATTTTTCTCTCTGTACTGCCTCTGTATACATGGGTACATTTTACCCATGTGGGTACATTTTATTATTTTCTCAGAATTCGGAATTATCACAAAGTGCCTTGTTTTATCTATCCTGGTTGTTGATACATATTCTTTCCAAAGGACTATGGTATTTCACATTGTCTACAACACATAAACATTCTTTTGGATTAATACTTAATAGTCAGTATTCATACTACTTGAGTACTACTAGTCAGGTAGGACTACTGCTAGGGTACATTTATATTTATATTTATTTAATCATTTATATTTATTTTCTATTTACTTGATATAAAAAAGTTCACAGCGTATTAAAAATAATGTATCTTCCCTTTTAAAATTTATGTATTCCTTCAGCAAATATTTGTTGCATGCTTTTTAAGTGCTTATCTGTTGCCAAGAACAGGGTAAACATCATTCTTGTCCTCAGGGGTTTTGATTCACTGGGAACATAAATAAGGCACTGTACGATGGTATCTTGAGGGAAGAGCAGGGTTATTGAGGCTATAGAGAAGAACCAAATGGAACTTCAGAATCCTAGTTAGCCTTTTTTCTCCTTCATATGATTTCTTCACAGCTCTTTCATAATGCTTTTCATGAAAAATTAAACTATGCTTTATGTTATTTAACTGTATTTTCTCATCTAACCTAGCCTGCTTCCTTGGTCAGACCTATTCATCTCTAGATAATGTCTTTAATCCATGCCATTATTGTCTGGAAGTTAAAAAGTATGTTCATTTGGTCCAGTATTCCCAAAACTATGTCTTAAAGAATACTAATTTTGTGAACTGTCCCTTGAAACATGGAATCTGAGGTCAAATAAATTTGAAAATCATTACATACAAAACCTGCCTCTTGAAATTTCAAGGTTCTCATTAGCATCTTTTCTGCTTTAAACCGCACTACCTTAGAGAACCCAGTTTAACTCAGCATTTCCTAAATGTATTCTACAGAAAATCCTTTTTTGAACAAAAGCCTGAGACTAGTGTTACCATTTTAAGAAATGTTCAACTGAATTATTTCTGATGTTTTGATTCTTCCTTGATGCTGTATTCCAAACTCCATGAGGTACTTTTAGTTTTAATGTTCCTAATCTAGTTGCAGTGAGACTTTCATAATTACACGGTAGAAATTCTTTAAAGCCTTTATGTTTTACCCATTTATTTCTATATTCTGGCTTTACTAACACTAATTGAGTTTAATTCTGTTAAGTGCTTTTCATAAGCACCATAATCTCATTTATTTAAAAGACACGTCATTAGCTTTTTCAGGTAAGGTACCAATGCCCAGAACTTCCAAAGAACTTCAGACAGTATATTCCCTTCCTTTTTTTTTTTTCTTCTATGAGTAAGATCAGGCTTCACAATGTGTGCCAGCTGTTAACTCCTCATAGAAAGGAGTTTGAAAAGATTTCTTTTTAGTAGGCTTAATGTTAATATAAACACCATTGCTACTTTTTTTCATTAAACAAAGTATATGAAATAATATTTTTCAAATTTTTTCGTTTTTTATTTTTAAGGTTAAACTTTCCAGTTTGAACTTAGATGACCATGCAAGGAAGAAACTTATTAAACTTGTCGGAGAGCGATACTGTAGGACCACAGATGTGCTTACCATCAAAACAGACAGGTAAAGAAAAGTTTAGGAGACTGATCGCATGTGGTTCTTTATTGTCTTCCAATCTTCTCCAGTCTTTCTGAAAGAAATTACATTGAAGGCTGGGGTTAGTTTTTTCTTGCATCTACTTAGTAGGTCAGAGACGTATAATTCTTATTTTTAATATCCTCAGACTGGCCTGATGTTGCTGTGATCTTCTTGTACAAGGAGAGGCTTGCTTAGCTAAGTTATGTTGATATTATTTTTAATCTTGATTTTAATATATCCATTTTAATATATCTTGATTTTAATATAAAACTTAGGGAAGATGTTAAAAAAAGACACAAGTATGATTTGCTAATGATTAATGTTTAAATAGGTTTTACAAAGTCAGTTTATGTAAAAATCTTATAGCTCAAAATTTAAGTTATTAAATGATCTATGTGAAAATTGTCCAAGGTACTTATGTAAATAAGCAGAATTTCAGAGGCAGTTTGTAAAGGCAGTACTACATTTTATCATATATGAATTTATAAATTAGATCATTTTCATTTGAGATAAAGCTTATTGGCCTGTTTTTACTAAATGGCTATTTTATTTCTAAAATTATACTTTGGTTGTTTCTAAATTATTTCAAAATACAAAAGACCTGCATTTAGACACAAGTGAGTAGGTAGACCTGCCGTCTCCCTGCCCATGTTGGCCTCTGAGCTTGTGGAGGTGTGTGGGTTAGGTCTTACGTAATAATTCTTGTGGTGGGAAGAAGATTGACACACAAGCAGAGATGGCAGCGTGTGGAGGCAGGAAAGGCTTGGGAACCATGGTTTTTGATTAGTGCCATGCGGGGAAAAATTGATTTGAAATATATTGAAAGTAGTCTTTTTACTATCTTTAAGTAATTCTTTTTTTTTTTTTTTGAGACAGAGTCTCACACTGTTGCCCTGGGTAGAATGCTGTGGTATCATAGCTCGCGACAACTTCAAAATCTTGGGCTCAAGCAGTCCTCTTGCCTCAGCCTTCTAAATAGCTGGGACTATAAGTGCCCACTGTAGTTCTTGGCTAGTTTTTCTATTTTTAGTAGAGATGGGTTTGAGAGTAGAGAGCTTTTAAAGAAACATTAAGTACTGAATAAACATTATCTTATAGTCATTTGTCATATGATGGTTTCGTTACATTTCAAGAAAGAAGAATTGTTTCCTTTTTTTTTTAAGACACAGTCTCTCTAATGTCATCCCCAGTAGAGTGCTGTTCTGTCACAGCTCACAGCAACCACAAACTCTTGGGCTTAAGTGATTCTCTTGCCTCAGCCTCCCAAGTAGCTGGGACTACAGATGCCCACTACGATGCCCATCTCTTTTTTTGTTGCTGTTGTCATTGTTGTTTAGCTGGCCCAGGTGGGTTTGAATCTACCAGCCTTGGTGTATATGGCTGGCACCGTAACCATTGTGGTACAGGCACCGAGCCAAAGAATTATTTCCTTTTCTGTATAATTTTCTTACCCTAAAAGCTTACCCTGCCATCTCCTATGTATGTATAAGTTTTACCTGACTTTAGGTTATTAGTTCCAGTTTAAATACAGCAGCAATAGTTTTAGCATTGTATAGTGTAGCTCATTTTGCATCAGCTCTGGGAAAATCCAGGTTGACGTTTAGGTTAGTGTCTGTCATTTGTACACTTCTGCTTTTTAAATGAACTCATCAGATAGGCTCATGCCATCAGGCGGATTCACAGGACTGAAGTGGTGAAGGGAACTTGGATTGAACACAATCATATTAAAAATGGTATAAAGCTAGTGTTATTAATACAGGTAACTCGGTTACTGATGAAAGCATCAGTGTTAAGATAACAGTAACACTAATATTAAATATCCTCAAGTAATGAACTATGTAAATTATTTTATTCTAAAAAACAATTTTCCTGAGGCAGAGGGGGAATACCTGAAAATGTTATCTTCTATATGTAGTGTATTGTATATTTGGCCATTTATTCTATATACGAAGTTTTTCGAACTTTGACTTTCTCTTTCTCTTTTAAAGGTGCCCTTTAAAGAGACAGAATTATGATTATGCAATGTATCTACTAACAGTTTTATATCATGAGTCTTGGGTAAGTATGTGTGAATGTTTAATGATTTCATCACTGTCATTTAGATGATGTCAATCTTTTGGAATATTCTGTGTGTCAGGTCCTCAATTGAGTATTTATGAATCACTAAATAATCTTTAAGCATGTATGAAATGTCACAGGTAGCTTCTACTAATACTAAAAGCGAGAATCTTGAAATAGATTATTCAGCCCATCTCAGACCTTACTGAAATCATGGGCTCTAAACTGGGTGTGGTGACTCATGCCTGTAATCCCAGCACTTTGGGAGGCTGAGGTAGGAGGATCACTTGAGGCCCTCAGTTTGGGACCAGCCTAGGCAAAGTACGGAGACTCCATCTTTACAAAAAAATTTAAAAGTTAGACAGGCATGGTGGTACACACCTGTAGTCCCAGCTGCTTGAGAGGCTGAGGCAGGAAGGATCGCTTGAACCCAGGTATTCAAGGTTAAATTTAAGACCCTGTCTCTTTAAAAAATAAAGAAACAAAACCCTTTATGGGTAAAGCCTTTAAAATTCAGAGTTTTTGACTTTGGGTGAAAGCTTTCAGTTATAAAGGGAGTAATCATCTATATGATTTGAGAATTTATAATTCATCCTGTTTTTCAAGTAAACTGTAGAACAAAACTCCAAAACTTTATTAAAAAGGTATTTTAAATGTTTCTTAAAATTTGTGATTAACACATAGACTTGTATGTGAATGTTTGTTATAGTTAGAGACAATTAAGGAAAAATAATTATGGGTTGATATCCCTTATCCAAAATGCTTAGGACTAGAAGAAGTATTCTGAATTTTGGAATTTTTCAGATTTTGGAATACTTCCATATAAATAATGAGATATCTTGGGGATAAGACAGAAGTCTTGAAACATGAAATTTATGTTTCATATATACTTTATAAGCATAGCCTGAAAGTAATTGCATACAGTATTTTTAATAATTTTTGCATGAAATAAGGTTTTTTAACCATATCTGCAACCTATCAGATATGAGGTCAGGTGTGGAATTTTCCGTTTGTGGCATCATGTCAGTGCTCAAAAGTTTTGAATTTTTGAGCATTTAAAATTTGGGGTTTTCAGATTAAAGATACTCAACCCGTATTTACATAGTATTAAAAATAGTCTGTGTCTGGGCTTGGTCCCCGTAGCACAGTGGTCACAGTGCCAGCCACATACACCAAGGCTAGCAGGTTCGAATCCAGCCTAGGCAAGCTAAACAACAATGCCATCTGCAACAAAAAAAGAAAAAATAGCCAGGCGTTGTGGCCGGTGCCTGTAGTCCCAGCTACTTGGGAGGCTGAGGCAGGAGAATCGCTTGAGCCCAAGAATTTGAGGTTACTGTGAGCTGTGATGCCACATCACTCTACTGAGGACAACATAATGAGACTCTGTCTCAAAAAAAAAAGAAAAATAGTCAGTGTCTGAATTTATTGGGTTTTGGTGTAAGTATATACATTTATAAGCAAGATTTTGCAATGCTTAAGCATCATCTCATCTGGTTTAAAATTGGTAATCAATATGTTTAGGTACCTCTGAGTTTTATATATTAATTTCAAAAGTTAAAACAATTTTAGATTATGCGTATAATTAAATTTTTTACAGCTTGCCCATCATAGACAGTGGACTTGTAGCATTTCGTATTAGAAAGATTTTGAAGGATTAGAGCCAGCTGGAGAAGGGGGTGGTCACACACATGTAGATCTTCAGTGGGCTTCATATGAGAGAGCACTCAGATTGATCTGCTCATAGCTTTTAGAGATATAAGGTAGAAACAATAGAGAGACAGATTACAGTTCATTAGGTGAGATCTTCCTAAAAGAGCCATCCAGAGATGCAGTGGCTACTTCATAGGTAGAAAATCTTTTATTCATTGCCACTTAGTGGAATAGGTAAAAGACACATTCCTTGGATAGGTAATTACATTTCATGGCCTTTGGAACCTCCTTTCAGCTCTGAGATACTGTGATTCTCTAAACTGCTGACAGCATTTCATTGGTATTAATAATAAAACAGTTTCAACACAAGCAAATGAATGGAAAGTAAAAGAAAAAAAAACTTTATCGTGAGGTTAGTAAAGAACAAAAAGTAGCTGGTAGCCCTTCTCTTTGGAGGTATCCTCCTTACCATAATTCCTCTGGTTTTTCTAGTTCCTGGCTTCAGGAGCAACATCATAACAGCAGTTAATCTCTGTTTCCTGCACAAATGATTTTAGAAATGCTTTTGGCTTAAAATAATTAAGATCCCGTTTGAACCAGCAATATTCCTGAATCAGCTACAACTTTATGACTGCCATTAAAGAGTTAATAACAAACAATAAGAACCAATCAACTTTGAGTCTCTTACTGCCAGCCATCTGTAAAATGAATTTGCCCCAGAGGAAATGATAGGCAGTAAGTAAATTCAATGAAAGTTGACTTCCTGGATTCTTTCTGTGGTTCCATGACTTAAAATCCAAACAAGCTTGTATTCTGGATTCACCCAAGGTGGCTTTGAACTTTAATGCTAATTACATTTATGTCAGGCTCAGTAGCTGTATACTTAGCAGATAAAATTAAAGAATTCCCATATAAAAATTGGCTCTTGGTCCTTTCTAAACGAGTACCAGCCTGAGCAAAAGTGAGAACCCGTCTCTAAAAACAGACAGGTATTATGGTGGGTGCCTGTAGTCCCAGCTACTCAGGAGGCTGAGGCAAGAGAACGGCTTGAGCCCAAGAGTTTGAGGTTGCTTGTGAGCTGTAATGCCATGGTTACTCTACCCAGGGAGACAGAGTGAGACGCTGTCTAAAAAAAAAAAAAAGAAGATGCTTTTAAGAGAAAGCAGATAAGTGAAATTTTGCAGAGTTGCTGGAACAGAATTTTTATTAAACTGAAATTCTTTTTTCCTTCACCAACGTGGAATTGATGTTACGACCTGGTATTTAATCAAATATTTAGAGAGCCCCTTTTTAATCTCTGTTATTTTTATAGGGTAGCTTCAGAGCCTTTGATCCTACGTATGTACTTCCCTTGGCTTTTTAACCTTCCTTGGAGGTTACCTCTAGGTAACATGAAGAGGAATGCAGTTGGTAGTTTTATGTAGCACATAGTACTAAAACCCCTTTGAAAAGATGCTTCTGTTGTATACTATTTAAAAACAATGTAACTATAGAAGTGTCAAAGCAGACTTCAATAAGCATAGACTTCATAGGGCTTAGGCTTCAGGCATAGAGGCTTAGGTATTGCTTTAAAGAATGATTATTGCAGTGCTAGGAAGGTAATGAAAGACAGGTGTTCACTAGACCAGTTATCCTTCAGTTACAGAAGCAGAGAGCCAATGTGGTGGATGGCTTGAGATTAGGAGTTGGAAACCAGTCTGAGCAAGAATGAGACCCCATCACTACTAAAAACAGAAAAAACTAGCCAGGTGTTGTGGCAGGTGCCTGTAGTCCCAGTTACTTGGGAAGCTGAGGCAAGAGGCTCACTGGAGCCCAGGAGTTTAAGGTTGCTGTGAGCTATGAAGTCACAGCACTCTACTGAGAGTGACAAAGAAGAGAGACCTGTAAAAATTTGGTTTACTTTTTCAGTATTGCTTATCATTAGCATGGGAATGAATTAGGTTCTAACCTTCAGAGCCATGCATACATGGACTTGAATCCAGGCCCATTAGTCTCCGTGGAGCAGTCAACCCTTTAACCCCTGAGCCTCAGTTTTCTTCTAATGTGTTTTGGGTAGAAAAGGGAGAATTTACGTAAGTGTCTGGCAAATTGTGGGCTCTCGGTAAATGGCTATTAATATTGTTATTAACACTAAAAAAGTAGATTTTTATTAGAATTTCAAATTCATTTATTCCCAATTTCTGTATATAATTTATGTTTAATTTGATGGAGTTTGTACAAGTAAAGTCAGATCTGTACCCTGCTGTATTTGGATTTTTAACACATATGTCCTACTTACATGCATATATCTTACTTACAATATGACCAATAATAAAATTTCTAAAATTTTAACTTTTCATGATATTCTTTAATTTAGTTTTTTCTTTGAGACAGAATTATGACACTGTAGCACTCTGCTGAAAGTGACAGAGTGAGACTGTCTCTCAAAAAATAAATAATAAACAGACTTTAAATTTTTGGCTGCCTTATTTGTATTTCATGATAGTGTTTTTGCTGGAACTTTATCTAGCTTTGTAATAAAGCGATTTTGAAAAGTCATGTTATGAACATTTTTAAGTTAGATAATTTGACA
>NW_003852452.1:7222654-7233303 GCF_000181295.1 Otolemur garnettii
AAAAATGAACCCTGGTGCAGAGCCACTGTTCAATCTGTCAGCTTTATGCACTCGTGATTGTGTGTGTGCTTTAACACACATCCCTTTCCAGGCTCTGTTGGAGAACACTTGAGCAATATTTGATATGCTGTGTACTCTTGTATTCAGCAGCTGTTGAGTACTTGTGTACAGTTGGTGCAGGTGTTGGTAAAACTGTCAAGAGGCAATGACCTCTGCCTTTAAGGTACCTTATTTTCTGGAGAAAAATCAATAGTTATAATATAGTCTATTGAGCCCCATAATGGAAGTTGGTACATACTGTTGTGAGAGACGCAGGTAAGGGTTAATTCTCCCTGAAAGCTTCATAGGAGTGGTGACTGGTTTTGGAAGATGAGTGGGAATATGCAGTAGAAAAGTGAGTAAAGAACTTTCTAGGCCTTAGGGTAGAAGTTTGTTGTGACTGAGGCGTAGGACTTAGAGGACAGAGGCAGGGGATGAGACTGACAGTGAGTGAGAAGCAGATGGGGAAGCCCATTGTGTGGCTCATTCACGAGTGCAGCTTTGTGACCAGTGTTAAGGGCAGTGTAAAGCTGATGAAGCATTTCATGAGTTGTTTGAAAATGCTCCTCTTTCACTATTTTAGTGGTGAGGAGAAAGTATTATGTCAAATGTCAAGTGTAATTTCACTAAAAAATGGCACGTGTTTGTTGATTGCCTATTACTTGCATTGTGGTGTTGGATTATGGAGGTTAATACATAAAAGCATAGTCTCCAATTGACAAACACTATAATGGGCTTGGTAATAAATAATTGCAAAAGTGTTAAGGGTTGTCTCAGTTGAGGCTACTAAAACAAATCGCCATAGATTGGGTGGTTTAAACAACAGAAATTTGTTTTTTACAGTTCTAGAGGCCAGGAGGTTGGAGATTAGGGTGCCAGTTTGATTGCATTAGGATATGGGCAGGATTAGATTCTCAGGTGCTGTCTTCTTGCTGGGTCCTCACATGGCAGAGGGAAGGGGGCAGGCTCTCTCCTCTGTCCTCTTACTAATGCCATCCTGAAGGCTCCATCCTCACGACCTAATTACCTCCCTTAAGCCTATCTCCAAATATCATCATATTGGGGAATGGGTTTTCAGCATAAGAATTTGGGGGAAGGGTACACAACATTTAGTTTATAGTAAGAACTCTATAGTAAGAACTCTGATTCCCTGTCTCATCTTTTATTCTTCTCTCCTGGTTCCTTTTTAGCCTCTGATTCTTTGCCTAACCCTTAGTTTGTATAGTGTTTGCAAATTACACTACAGTTCCTCGTTTTACTTGCTAATATTGGTCACTAGAGCATTTGTCTTAGTCACTGTTCTATGTATGTTTTGTTTTCCCTCATTAGTAGGGGTCTGATTTTACTGTATTTGGTATAGATACTGTATTTGGTATAGATACTAAGTAAGAACACTAAATATTCTTAGTAACAGCTATTGGAACATTGCCTGTCTTTTGAATTTTCTTAAATAGACTTTTGATTTAGAAGATTTTCAACTCTACATATATTCTAAAGTAAGGTGACAAATCAACAGATGTCTTTTCCGTAATATTTTATGATTTTATAACATACTTATTAGATGTTAGCAATAATTAGCTCTTGCTTATAGATTATTAATAATTATGGATAAAATTATTAATAACAGTCAAAAACACTGCACTCAATTTTTAAGAAATATTGCAACAGTTTGAGATAACTTAATTTTCATAAATGCCTGATTTGGATTATGTGTAGATGAAGGGTTTTTTTAATCATTATAAAAAAATACTTAAAGTGTTCTAATACTGCATTATTTTGGAAATTCTCCACACATTTTTGTTCCCATGTGTTTCTTTCAGGATGCAAATTTATGTTTGACAATGTTATGAGAATTTCCAGTCCCACAGGTTGGCCGGAAACAGTAAAGAGTGACAAAATGGTACATTTTTATTTGATTCCAGACAAATACATCTGCCTTTGTTCTAAAAATGGCTCTGTGGTGTTCCTCTGAGAGTCAGCTGTCTTCTGTCTCTGACTTTCTGACTTTCTTTTTGAATCTCAGTGCTGTTTCAAATAATCACCTTGATTAACACAGAAAAGGAAACCAAGAAGGGTTGAGGTGTAGGAGTTGTTCCATTTTTTAAAAGTGCTTCAAAGTCTTTTTTTTCTTTTTTTAACACACAGCATTTTATGTGGCCACTCATTTTAAATTAGCGCTGACTTTGAAGATCAGGAGTCACAAAACTTATCTTATTACAAACTCTTCTTTTCAAACCTCAAGAAATTAAGACTTAGCCTTATTGGAAAGGTTATGTACTTTGCCCAGGGTCATAAAGCTTCTTAGTGGAGGAACTCAGACCTGAGCTGCAGTTTCAGAGTTTTGTATTCTTCCCATGGTATCATATTACTTAATTTTGTTCAGTTTTGACTTTCAAAATGTTATGAAATAAGAGATGAAATCAAATCTGCCTATAACTGCTTAGTTTACTGTCTACTCAAACTTAGCAGTAGTTTTCAGCTTGGGGTTATAGGAGCATCAGCTGTGAAAGCTATTGAAAATACAGGTGCCTGTGTAGACTACAGAATCTGAATCTAGCTACGAGACCCAGGCATATAGTTTTAAAGTGTCTCCATAGGTGATTCTGGTGCTGAGTCCTGACTGTGAGTCATTTCCTCAGACTTTAAGTATAGTTAATAAGGAAACTGCTTAGAAAGCTGGGATATCACTTTTTAAAAAAATCCTTTTAGCTATATCACCTTTAAGATGGTTTTTATACACATATAGCTTGAGTATTCCTAATTCCAAAATCCAGAATCCAAAATGCTTCAAAGTCCAAAACATTTTGAGTGCCAAGATGACACTACAAGGAAATGCTCCCTGAAGCCTTTCAGATTTCAGATTTTCAGGTTGGGGACACTTACATAGAAAGTAAAATGCAAATGTGTGCATATTTGAAATCCAGAATCCAAAACGCTTGTGGTTCCAAGGATAGGGGATACTCTTCTGGTATCTAATATCAGCTGAGATTAAGGGGTGGGAATTAGGACTAAGGGCACACATAAAACAGAGAGATTTGTCTCTCATATCTGCGGGCAAGTTTAGACTTTTGGGGTGGGCAGGAGACACTGTCCTGGATCCTCAGGGTGGGATGATGATGTAACATTGAAGGTGACCTCTCTTGCCTTTTGGCTTTCAGGCAAGACCTCTTTTTATTGTATAAAGACCTTTGAGAAAAGCTCCTGTTCTTCTTTCTCACCCAGAGGTCATAAATCTGAGAGTTGTATTGTTTCTTTTTTTTGCTTCCTTCCTGATAACTGGTAACTACCAAGTCTTTTCAGTTTCAAAATATTTGGTAAAACTATTTCCCCTCTTTGTCCTTACTGCTACTACTAATATTAGGTCTTCATCATCTTTCACCTGAATAACTGTAATACCTTCTGGTTGATTTTCCTGTCTCCTCCACCTTCTAGGTTACCATCTGTGGCACCATATTTATTCCTTTACAAAATCCCTCAGTGGTTCCTCATTCCTTTGAATAAGGTCTCTACTCATTCATAGCAGGTGGCTACCTCATTACTTAGGAAACCAGGTTATGTATCCTATATCTCAGCCATGCTGAGCATAATGTGTTTTTTCATAACTTTGCGTGTTATTCTTTTTGCGTATAATCCTTTTTTCAAACTGATCGACCTTACAAATTCCTATGAATCCTTTCATACACCTCGGATAGGACCTCTCTGGCGTGTTTCTTGCCCATCCTTTTCCCTTCTCGAGTTAGCATTCCTTTATTCCTTTTTGGTAATGGCCTGTACACATGTCTGCTGTCTGCACTAGACTGTGAGGTCTCTGAGGGCAGGGGGCGTATATTTCATCCCTCTTTGCGTTTCTAGCATCTACTTCAGTGTCTGGCATGTTTGCATTCAGTAAATGTTTTTAAAAACTGTCCTCAATTGAATTGACTTTCTTGATATGACAGTAATTTTTTTTCACTTGTTTATGAATATTTGCTGCTTCCTATTTTTTTTTTTTTTTTACAATTTTCAAATTGGGATTTTTTTTTAATTGCTAACCTGTTTTCTTTCATACAACACAAGGTCTTACTTGTAATCGTGAGAAGTGGAATATTACTATGATTCATGTCCAAGGCAAAAGGAGTTGTAAATAAGGTCGTAGGAGCTGACACATTTGTGTGGTTAGCAGAGTATTTCTTTGCTTTCTGTGACAGCAGAATACACTGACCATTGCATGAATTAGCTATTGCATTTTTCTTTATATTAAGTTTATGCTGACAAGGGGAAAGAAGATGACAGGTTTAAGTGAAGTTATTCTTTTGTTCTTCTGATATTCTTTTACCATGTCTCTTTAGAACATGTTGTTCAGACACTAACAAGCAGTAAGGTTTGGGCAAATTATTCAGTTGCTCTGAGCATTAATTTCCTATTCTGCCAGAGATATACTAGTATGCATAGGATTATAGGGAGAGTTAAATGAGTTAATCTGTGAAGGCACTCAGAATAGTGCCTGGCACATGGTGAGTATTCTAATAGCTATTCAGCACCCTCCCGTGCCACTTCCCTCTTGCTGGCCTGCACTTACTTCCTCAAACGTGCCAACCTCTTTCCTGCTGCAGAGCCTTTGTGGATGCTGTTTCCTCTGCTGGGATCACAGTCTTTATCTGATTGGCTCCTGTCCAACTTCAGGTCTCTTGTTAGACTAGAAGTTCCAGGAGAACACAATTTCTGGCCCAGTAGTTGTGTAGTAAATATGTATGGAATGAGTAAGTGAATAATTGAGCCAAATGAAAAAGACAACAGGATTGCATTGAATGGAAAATTGCCCCTTCAAGGGTTGTGCTCAGGACAGGCGCCTTCATCGCACTCAGGGAGGAAAAGAAAGGCCGTGTGGGGTGGCGCCTGTGACTCAAAGGAGTGGGGTGCCAGTCCCATATGTTGGAGGTGGCGGGTTCAAACCCAGCCCTAGCCAAAAAAAAAAAAAAAGAAAGGCCATGTGTGTGTGCGCTATATACATACTTACAGATTAAAAGATGACATTATAAATGTTTAATGCTCAAGGTATTAAAATACTAATCTATAAGTTAATCAAACTCTGCCCAGTTGATAATCAATTTGAACTTAAAATGGTATTTTTACTTGCCCCTAATAATTTGGATATGCTCTTCTTTGTACTTTAAACTTAATACATGGGCTGGACATGGTGTCTCACACCTGTAATCCTAGCACTTTGGGAGGCCTGTGTGGGAGGATGGCTTGAGGCCAGGAGTTTGAGACTAGCTTAAGCAACATAGCAAGACCCCATCTCCACAAAATAATAGCAGAATTAGCCAGGGATGGTAGCGTGCCTATAGTCCCAGGCTGAAGTAGGAGGATCATGTGAGCCAAGGCGGGTTTGAGGCTCCAGTGAGCTGTGATGACTCCACTGCACTCTGGCCTGGGTGACAGAGCAAGATCTATCTCAAAAAAAAAAAAGAAAGAAAAAATTAACATTCCGTCCATTCTTTAAAAAAGAAGCTCTTAAACTGACCACTTCACGGCTGGGTGTGGTTATTAGAAGCTAATAACTTGAGAGTAAACTTGTAAGGGTACAAAATCATAAATAAAAATTAATCATAGCAATTTTTAAAAAACAGGTATAGGACATACACCAAATGTTACCAGTATTGGATTGGCTATCTTTGGGTGATAGAATTAAAGATGATTTTTTTCCTTCTACTTCTTAGCAATTTTTATCTTTTCTATAAATATGCATATAAAATTGCAATTTGCTGACACTGTGTCAGAATTATTAGAATTCAGTTCTGTTTTTTGGTTTGGGGGGGTTTTTGGAGACAGAATGTCAAGCTGTTGCCATGGGTAGAGTGCCTTGGAGTCATCGCTCACAGCAACCTCCAATTCTTGGGCTTAAGTGATCCTCTTGCCTCAGTTTTTCTATTTTTAGTAGAGATGGGGTTATAATTCTGGATTATTGTCCCTCTAGTGTAAATTTCCTAATTTTTAGAGATTCTTAATACGGCACTGAGCTTTTTGCTAAAAGGCATTGAAGTTAAAGAAAATGTTTAAAAAGGAAACTGTTACAAAAAGCCCATTTTAAGTCACTAAGAATCTTATTTCAAAATTGTTATTTTCTAAGTATAGCATCTTAGAAACATACTGCTTATTTACCAAATGATACTGAGCCATTTTAACTGTAAAATTTCTTTTCTTTTCTTTCTTTCTTTTTCTTTTCTTTTTTTTTTTTTTGTCTTTTTTGAGACAGAGTCTCACTTGGTCACCCTGGGTAGAGTTCCATGGCATCATTATAGCTCACAGTACCTCAAACTCTTGGGTTCAAGTGATCCTCTTGCCTCAGCCTCCCAAGTAGCTGGGACTTCAGGCGCCTGGCTATTTTTTAGAGACGGGGTCTTTTTCTGGCGCAGGCTGGTCTCCAACCTGTGAGCTTAGGCAATCCACCCACCTCGGCCTCCCAATCTGAGGAGCCTTTTAAGCTCTGCTCAAGCTAGAAGTCTTTTTCAAGGGGATTTTTTCAGAGGTAGAGTATCGTTTCTGACAGCCTTAGAAATATACTTCTCTTTTTAACACTTTACCATCCGTGAAAGTGGTTACTCAGAATAGTGGGCTATTCTAAAGTGTGTTATAGCTCAGAATATTGTTATGTGTTAACTTGGAAAGACTGGCAGGTATTCAGCACTTCTTTGAACCAGAACATTATTACTTATTAGCTGTATTGCTTGATTTTTCACAGAATGTTACATCTCCATTTAAATCATAAATCGGAGTGCTGTATTACTTTAAAACCAGCCAGCCAATAGCATGGTGATTTTTGTAGGGAGAAACAAGTAGTAATAATACATTATTTCCATTACGGGAACCTAAAGATAATAATTAAAACAAAATTCTGGAATACCTGAAGTCATGACTAAAAATCATGTATTACGCTCATACTTCAGATTTTTATTTTATCATAATTGGTCTTCCCTATCATCTCTATAAGCATGTTACAAAGATAAATACAGTTTCCCCTCTCGGCTCTCATTATTTTTAACCCCAGAAATGTGAATTGTTGAAGCGTTTGAGTTTAAAGAGTAGAAAACTGCTATAAATGGGTTTTTTATGTCTGCTGGAAAATAGTATAGTTCTGTAAGTGAAATTTATAAGCCAGATAAATTGTAAATTACTAGGATAGAGTTAGTGAGTGGTAACCGAGCTTGATCGGCCAGTGTTGGCTGAACGCTGTGCAGCCCTGGAGCTGCTGCCCCAGGTGGATGACCATACCAGGGAAGGGGTCACCCAGAGTGGACAGGCGAGTGTTGGTCAGCGGCCCTCCACATTTTGCAACTTTCTCCTCCCACCCCCACTGAAAAAGAAACGTCATCTTTTGAATATTTCTCAGAATTCTGAACTTTCTTTTTCTTTTCAGAAAACTGAAGAATGGGAAAAAAATAAGACTGAAGCAGACATGGAAGAGTATATTTGGAAAAACAGCTCCTCAGAAAAAAATATCCTGGAAACCCTTCTCCAGATTAAAGCTGCCGATAAGAATACAGAAGTAAAGAAAGAAGAGCTCCTTGGTACTAAAGAAGTTGAAGATTACAAAAACTGTGTTGTTAGTCTTAAGAACGAGGGGGACAGTGAAACTTCCCTTTCTCAGTACAAAGAATCAGTGAAGAGACTATTAAGTCTGACATGAATTACGAAGTAGAAAAATCTACTTGATTTATTAATTTTATGATACACATAATCAAGATCTAATTGGGTGTAAAACTGAAAATGTTAAAAAATTGTTGGCTTATGCAGAGTTAAAATTATTTCATACTAATGCTCACTGGCAATTATGATTCTGAAGTTTTCTTATTTGTATACTGGTACAATTAGACTAATTAGAAGATCTCCAGTTTCTTCTGATTAGAGTTTTGATTTTATTTCTGCATAACAGCTTTAGTATGTATATATACATATACTTAATCATTATTTTGTCACCTGCCACATTTCCCTCCCCACAAGCTGGTGTTCAGTGGTGGCTTTTCAGTAACGATTTTGGTTATTTGAGAAAGTAAACCCAGAACCCAGTCCCCTGACTTGCAGTTTAACTCTGTTCACGCAACCCTGCTATCTAGCCCATCTGTTTTTCACAGTTGCCAATTCTGGTCAGAAACAGGTCGTCAGGAGTGTTTTCTAACCTTAACTGTTTGTTCCATCGCTCCCTTTTGGGGACACTTTATATGGATTCAGCTCTGTTGAGCATTCTGCTTTCTGTGTCATGAGGCACATTTTGCCACGCCCAGGCTTGGAGGAAAGTAGACGTGGAGATGAGCTGGGTTTTGCCCTTTGGATGTTGGATTTAGATTCACCATAGCTCAGATAGAGGTGAGGACCTTGACTTTAGTTGGAGTAAATGACAAAGTAAGACCTACCCTAAGATGTATTCCATCCAGTTTAGCTATCAGTTCAGTATTTTTAAGTATACCTCTGGGCTGTTTTTTACCACTTCCATAGTTGTTAACAAGTGATTAATATAAAATAAAAATAAAGGAATCATTGAGAGATATTTGCCTAATGACTTATTTTTGCCTAATAGAATTAAGGCTATAAAGAAAAGCCAAAAGGAGTTTCAAAACAGCTACCTGAAACATTCGCATAAAATGAAGGTTGAGCTGGACATGTGGCTCCTGCTTATAATCCTAGCAACTCTGAAAGCTAAGGAAAAAGGATCGAAACCAGCCTGAGCAACATAGCAAGACACGCCCCCCATCTCTTTAAAAAAAAAAAAAAGGTATGTTTGGTTTTAGTAAGGTCAAGGGTCTACAGCAGTGATTTTCAACCATTGTGCCATGAGAGGATCTTAGGTGTACCAGGAAACTTTAAAGATCTTAATTAAATTATTTTCTTTTCTTTTTTTTTTTTTGAGCCAGAGCCTTAAGCTGTTCCCCTGGGTAGAGTGCTGTGGCATCACAGCTCACAGCAACCTCCAACTCCTGGGCTCAACCGAGTCTTCTGCCTCAGCCTCCCAAGTAGCTGGGACCACAGGTGCCTGCCACAACGCCCGGCTATTTTTTGGTTGCAGCTGTCGTCGTTTGGCGGCCCGGGCTGGATTTGAACCCACCACCTTAGGTGTATGTGGCTGGCGCCTTAGCCACTTGAGCCACAGGTGCCAAGCCAATTAAATTATTTTCAAAAGAAGGTCAAAGCACAGTTGATATTCTCTTTTTTTACTCTTTTTTTTTTGATCAACATAATTTAAATGTGTCATAGAAGTTTAAGTGTAGGTTCAAGTGTGCTATGAGATTAAAAATAGTTGAAAAGCCCTGTTCTCAATGAAATAGTGAATGAAAAACAAAATAGATAAAACTTAATTTTTAAGGAAAACTCCAATGCAGAGACAGAATTGAAGAAGGAAACATTCTAAAGACAGTAGGAGCTGAGAAGAGGTGACACTTGGTAACACATGAAGAAGTGGTATCTGAGCGTGGTCCGTCCTGTGCGGTAACACAATGTAGGTCAAATGATCTATAGTAAAGAATTTGACCAAAGAGAGGTCTGGCCTTTGCTGTCTCTGATAGGAGTGTCTTTGTTTAGGAAGGGAGCTGGTCCCAACAGATCTGAGGGTGGGGCCAGCCATGCCAGAAAAACCAGGTGAGAGTTCTGGGTCACATGATATCAGTTCACCTGGCAGCTGACACCAGCTACTACTATGAGTATGTAGGTATGACTGCCTGCCTACCTGGGTAGTATGAAAGCTTTAAACCCTGAAGCTCAGGCAGACTTGTCCTGTTGGCAGGACTCCAGGCATATTGTCACACATTGACCCTCCAGGAGCCAAGCATTCTGACCCTTCCTGGACTTCTACCTGTGTGCTTCTTCTCTCTTTGGGTAATTTTAATTGCTGCCCTTTCCCTGGAATAAAATGCTAGCTTTTCATTGATTTCTGTGAATTATTCCAGTGAATAGCTGAACCTGAATGTGGTTTTGGGAACACCTGCAAACGTACAGTTGGTGTCAGAAGTGAGAGCAGGCATGTAGAGTACTATTCCCTTTTAACCTCTGTAGTGTGGCTAACTCCAAGCAACTGACCTGAGAACTCTTGGGTTGCAATCATTGATGCCTGAAGGCAAAAGTTTAGAGCTGAAAAATGAATATAAAATGCCTCAAAAATGTAACAGGTGATGTCATTGTCATTTTAGTAATCATAAACCAGCCCTATTTGTCATTAATTAGATCCTTGTCCTTTAAAATCTTAACTGATGCAGTGTGTACGATGAACATGATCGTGTTCATCCTGATGATGAGGATTCAGGGGACACGGCTGTATTGATAATGCGGTCATTTCTGAGTCCAGCCTCGAGATGTAGGAAGCACAGAAGCAACTTAAAGACTTAGACAACTAAGCTATAGATCAAATCTCTTTTCTTAATTGTAGGGTGCTTGGCTCGGCGCCTGTGGCTCAAGCGGCTAGGACGCCAGCCACATGCACCTAAGGTGGCGGGTTCGAATCCCCAGCCCGGGCCCACCAGACAACAATGATGGCTGCAACCAAAGGATAGCCTGGTGTTGTGGCGAGCACCTGTGGTCCCAGCTGCTTGGGAGGCTGAGGCAGGAGACTCGCTTGAGCCCAGGAGTTGGAGGTTGCTGTGAGC
>NW_003852452.1:7234540-7239803 GCF_000181295.1 Otolemur garnettii
AGACTCGCTTGAGCCCAGGAGTTGGAGGTTGCTGTGAGCTGTGATGCCATGGCACTCTACCCAGGGGGATAGCTTGAGGCTCCGTCTAAAAAAAAAAAAGAAAAGAAAAAGTCTAGCTGCATTGCTCAGGCTGAAGTGCAGTGGCACAGTCATAGCTCACTGCAGTTTGGAACTCCTGGGCTCAACGGATCCTCCTTCCTCAGCCTCTGGAGTACGTAAGAGTACAGGTGTGAGCCACTGTGCCCAGCAATTGTTCTTTAATAACATTTAAAGTTTTATTCAGAAGTTCTCTATGTTGCCTTCAGCTTCCAGTAAGAATGTAGTTTCTAGCCCTGGTTATTTTTGCTTCTTGACTGACTGGTCTGTTCTCTCCAGTCTGAGTTTACTCGGTTTGTCTGATAGTCAAAAGTAGGAGCTAAAGAAGAGAAGGAGTGTGTTTGTTTCCTTCAAAGGCGAACGTGCTGTTCTCAAGTTATGATCATTTCTATGAAACTACCTATATTAAGGAATGAGTAAAATTCCGAGAAACTCCAAAAGAAGAAAAACTTATTTATTCTAGCAGCCCTAGTTTATTGGAGGACCTCTAAACAATTCATAGAGACTTAAAATTTGTTAGGTGTATGTACAAAAATTTGTGAAGACACCTTTCTGAATTACTTATTTAAATCTAACTTTAGGATAATTTATATCCCTCCCCTCAAATAGCATGTGTTCCTCCCAAGTGGGAAAAAAAATGGATAAAATGTATGACTCCTAAGATGATGAATCATTAGCAAGTTATGATAAATTGATTACATTTTTAAGTCAGATTTTTCTTTGTGATATCTCTGAAAACTTACAATCTTGCTACAACTAGTTCTCCTTCGGAGTGTTACATTTTTTAATTTTCCTGGATCCTGACTTTCTTCGTCCTAGTTTGTACTGGTGCTTTTGATAGCATCCAGACACAAGGATGGCCCCACAACAGCAAAGGAGGACGACAGAGGTACAAAGGGCTGCCGGCACCAGCCAGGTCTTTAGAGTCACCGATGCCCCATCAGGTGTCTCGGCTCCATTCACAGACGTGTTGTTTTTGCTGTTGTACCCCTTGGTTTTATTCAGTAATTGTTTGCTACTGTTGAGTTGGGATGGCACAGGCTTCTGAGAAAGTTTTGTGCCTGTGGGCATGAAGAAAGGAGAAACAGTCTTGTTATGCGTTTTGTTGATGACATCAGTGCTTGGTGACATCATATTTACCTTTGTTGTAATGGAGTCATTCAGGTTATTCGGGGCAGTGGAGCTTGCCCAAAAATCTGTGGTTAACTCCTTGGAATAACTGGTATTTTTTGTATTTACAACCAAATCTTCATGTGTGGTTGATGAGGGAGCCTCTATTGACGGTATCACATGGTTTATCACGGTGGTTTGTTGTTGATCTAAATTCATAGCTTTTAGAATCCTTAGTCTGTCCCACATATCAGAAGAAGAGCGGGTATTTAGGAACGCAGAAGGCGATTGTTCAAAAACCAACAAATCTGGATCTATACCTGAAACATAAATAAGGCTTCATTTGCTTTATTTTTTAATCATGAAGAGAAAAATCTTAAAGCATGGTTTGGAGAGTATTTGATTTTGCCATGATGAGTTATTGAACTGAGCTGAATTCAAGTTCTACCACTGCAAACTTCTGCAGGACTTAGAAACAGACTATGTTTGAATTTATCTTAACTTTCTGGGACACTTTCCATTCTGGACAACTTTGGTTCCACTCAGGGAGAAGGGTTTGTCTCTCTGTCAGGGCTCTTGCACAACAATAGAAAGCAGTAGGGTGAGAGCTGCAGAAACATCTGAGGTACAACATCACATTTTTAAATAAAGCTAAACAAAATAGGGCTTGAGAAGGGCATTCAAAATCATGAACAAACATACTCTTGGTTTCTTTTCAGATTGTATAGATCTTTCGCCTTTTACAAAATCACGAACAAAAAACCTTAAATCTCATCCCCTTCCAGGCCCTGAGGGTCCTGGTTTGTCTTTAGCATTTTCTCTTTTCTTATATAAGCCCTTTCCCTTTGACGTCTTTGTCTTTAAAGAGGAAGAAAAAAAAAACTCCCAGCGACTTTACCGGGGTCCCTGCTGGCAGCCCTCTCTCCCTGGGAACATGCCCTCATCCGATGCTCCTGAGGGAATTGCTTCCTTTTTTTCCCCACCACTTGGATCTCATTGCTTTGGCTCTTTCTGGCCTCACCTCCAGCCATCCTCTCCTTGAGATTCTTCTATGACTCCCTGGACCCAGACCTCCACTGCCCCTGGCATTTTACCCCAGATTGCCTGCCTCTCATTTGTTCGTTCTTTTGCTGGTTCTCTCCTTGCTGCTAACTGGTCATGTGGTTTCCACAATCTTCAATCCTATACTTCAGCTGTATTTTCTCTTCACTGCCCACTCCCCTCCAACACACACAAAGAGATTATCCTCATCTGTCACCATGGCACCGTCTGGCACTGACATCCATATCGCCATTTTTTCTCCCTCTTTTTTGGGCTCTGATCTTGTTGCTCTGGTGTTCTACTATTTCCACCTGGACATCTCACATCATCTCCAACTGAATTTGCCCAAGGCCAGAATCATTCTGCCTGGTTCCTGCCTCCTTCACTGGCATCACTATTCTTCTATCCCTGTGCTGGAGTCTGTACTGCCGAGTGATCTGGACTCTGCTTCAGAGACTGATAGAGAAATTTGTCTCCTCTGAATTTTGTTATTTATTTATTTATTTATTTATTTATTTTGAGACAGAGCCTCAAGCTTTCCCCCTGGGTAGAGTGCTGTGGCATCACAGCTCACAGCAACCTCCAACTCCTGGGCTCAAGCGAGTCTCCTGCCTTAGCCTCCCAAGTAGCTGGGACCACAGGTGCCTGCCACAACACCTGGCCATTTTTTGGTTGCAGCCATCATTGTTGTTTCAGCAGGCCCTGGCTGGACCCACCACCTTAGGTGTATATGGCTGGCGCCTTAGCCACTTGAGCCACAGGCGCCGAGCCTCTTTGAATTTTGATGGTGCAGTCTTTGATTGATTGATTACAGCATCTCACTATGTCTCCCTCAGTAGAGTGCTACGGCATCACAGCTCAGCAACCTCAAACTCTGGGGCTTAAGCGATTCTTTTGCCTCAGCCTCCCCAGTAGCTGGGACTACAGGTCCCTGCCACAATGCCCGGCTATTTTTTGGTTGTAGTTGTCAATGCTGTTCAGCAGGCTGGAGCTGGGCTCAAACCTACCAGCTTCGGTGTATGTGATCAGCGCTCCACTCACCGAGCTACGGGTGCCAAGCCAAAGTCTGTTCTTTAATTGTGACGAATTTGCACCATGAGATTACAAGTATGGGTAAAGAACATTTAAATGTATATTTTTCTAAAATATATTGATTATCTCAGGACCAAGTTTCCCTGTTCCTGATACCCCTCTTTGCAGAATACTTGTGTGCAATACCCCTGGCCCTCAAAACTGCCAGTTAGCATTTTACTCCTGCTGGCCCCCTCAGCACTGCAGCAGAAAGGCCGACTGTGGCTCTCGTACTGGGGTTCTTGAGATACCTGAAACACAGTGGGAAAGCCCTTGTTTAGTCCTATGTGATTTCTCACTGGGATGAACTCATTGCTGAGCATGCCAAATGAAAGGGAATTGTCTTTCGGTTTTCTGCCCTAGTTTTCAGAAACTTTTCCAGACAGAGTTCACTGGAAAATAATATTTAGAGGCTTGTATGTGGCTATTGCTGCCAGTTTCCAGGCTATCTGTCTCTACCACCGTCTAACTCACACTCTCAAAAGTCTTTAGACAGCGATCATTACCGTCTGTTATGTTGTACAGAATGGCACTGGTCCCGGGTTCTAAGATGCAGCTCTCCAGTGTTGGGCAGTGGATGTGGAGGCAGTTGACGTTGTCATGAATAGGGTCATGGTAGAAGACAGCCAGGTTACAGGAGACTGAAAGGGAAGCAGGCCAAGTACATCTGCAGATGCTTCTCATTTCCACAAGTGTGATACGCTCTCAGCAACTTCCTACATTCAGACACTTGGCTAGATGTGGGAATTGCTATGGACATGGAAAATGCTTTTCTAAAAGAAAGTATCTACTGAGTTCCTCTAAGTAATCTTTCATACATTCCATTCTTCGCGGGATACCTAGAATTGTTATTTCTTCTCGCTCTTTTTTTTTTTTTGTAGAGACAGAGTCTCACTTTATCACCCTTGGTAGAGTGCTGTGGCGTCACACAGCTCACAGCAACCTCCAACTCCTGAGCATAGGTGATTCTCTTGCCTCAGCCTCCCGAGTAGCTGGGATTATAGGCACCTGCCACAACCCCCGGCTATTTTTGTTGCAGTTTGGCCAGGGTTGGGTTTGAATCTGTCACCCTCGGTATATGGGACCAGTGCCCTACCCACTGAGCCACAGCCATCGCCCTGGAATTGTTATTTCTAGTCCCTACATTTATGGTCATGAAAACCTCAACCGTGGTTTGCTACCCAAACCTCTGGGGATTTATGTATTGGGTCTCTTAGGGCAATGCCCTCTCACAATGCTAAGGGACTGGGATGGCCAGAGAAAGAAATAGGAAGATAAAGGGACAAATGCTGTACCAGAAGAAGAGGTAACAGGAAGGGCAAAGGTAATTCTGGGAGAGGCCCAGGGAGCATCCCCTGCCGCCCTGACTACAGGTGTGCACCTGCCCATGTGCAAAATCTGGTCTGAGGAAAAGCCTAATCAGCATCCCCCAAAGAGACAGGGAGTGGATAGCAAGGACGTTAGCAGGTGGAATTCTAGGGGGCAGGGGGACACAATTGTCTTGTGTTGTCTCCTTTTTCTGAGTAAGTTTGCTATTTAAAGCATGTTCTCTTATTTGTAGAAAACCTGAAGTCAGCTTTGTCAAATGCATGTCTTGGGTCTGTCCTCCCTAAATCGCAACATAAACTTGACTCCTGCAGCAGTGTGGGAGGAGCCATGTGATGTGAAATAGCCGTTGGCCAAAAGGTATCAACTTCTTTAGTAAGCCAAGATTACAGAGGGATAAAGCTTGAGTACCTCAGCATGCCTGAAGCTCTGTGGAATCATTGCTGCTGTGTAGGGGAGTTATATCTCTACCATGACTTCTAGGACATCCTCATGTTTCTGCAAAAAGTCAGTTAGGAATACATTGCTAATACATTAGAGATTATAAATCCATTCCCAGAGGACTATGCTTTACTCCCTGTAAAGTTTAAGGGAAAAGAATTTTTTTTTTTTTTTTTTT
>NW_003852452.1:7240384-7248925 GCF_000181295.1 Otolemur garnettii
AATTTAAGATATTAAAATTTGTGATAAAGAAGTAGTTGATTCTGTAGAGAATAATTTGGAAAGATATTTTATACACCTTCTATAAGCAGAACTGTGGTCTTTTAATGTTATGACTTCCACCTAAAAACTGGGATGCGCCTTTCTGTACTTTCCTGTTTTGCCAGAAGAAAGCTACAACTGGGAAGTTACAGAGGCTCTAAAATCATGGGATTGTTGTGGATGATTACACAGGAGTGCCTCTGACTGTCAAGAGGCACAGCATCCTTGGTGTGGACAGTCAGATAAATTAGTGCCACCGGAAAACTCAGAAACATTACTGCCCCTCCCTCAGCTCCCCTTAGCAAAGGCTTCTGGGAGTTAGAAGCATCTGGAAGTTGGAAATCAGGACAGCTATCTTTTCAAAAAGGTTCCCCTTTATTAAGTTTTTCTCTTCGTGCCTGATGAACTTATGAGGACTTGGCCTGTGACAGCTTCTCCCACTGCTCTCTTGACAATCTGTTTATACTCTCTAAGGAGCTCCAATTTTCATCTCACATGCATAATTGGATAAGAGGCATGGGCCACTAATAACTTTGTATCAAACCATAGAAACAATGTGTGCAACAGCCAAGGGAATTATTTGAAAGTTTCTGGCTCGGTGCCTGTGGCTCAAGTGGCTAAGGTGCTAGCCACATACACCTAAGGTGGCGGGTTCAAATCCAGCCCGGGCCCACCAAAACAACAATGATGGCTGCAACCAAAAAATAGCCTAGCGCTGTGGTGGGTGCCTGTGGTCCCAGCTACTTGGGAGGCAGAGGCAGGAGACTCGCTTGAGCCCAGGAGTTGGAAGTTGCTGTGAGCTGTGATGCCATAGCACTCTACCCAGGGGGATAGCTTGAGGCTCTGTCTCAAAAAAAAAAGAAAGTTTCTTTTCAAGTAGCTTAAAATCTTGGAAAAATGAAAGAGGTTCGAAAGAAATCTTTGGGTATTCAGTGACTAATAATTCTATCACAAATGAAATGTTTTCCTGATTGCAGGCCTTGATCATATTGCCTGGTTGATGCCTACACCCAGATTCTATATGACAGACAAAACATCTATTAAAGAGATTTGAAAATATGATTTTTTTCTTTTGATGTTTGACATATCCCTCTTTCTTTGGAAACATGAATCATGTGCTAAATTTCTGTACAATGCATTCCCCATTTGGTTAACTCCAGCAAGCACATTTCAAACATTTGATATGATACTAATATCACCAAAAGTTACTCTGAAAAGGATATTATTATGAACATTTTTGAAATCATATGTTATATTTCGGGCTGTAAGAATATTGTTAGTTAACCTTGAAGGAAATATTTTCATTTAGTGCTCTGGTGAAGAAAAGAAGATTCTGTTTCCTGTGGGTTCTGTATGCTACAGCCTTCTGAGTCATTACCAAATATGTAAATAGAGCCTGCTTGGGTCCAGACTGTAAAGTCGGTTTCAGTAGCCCTTTTCTCTCTCTTTCTCTTTCTCTCCCTTCCCACCCTCCTTCTCTCCCTCCCCTTCCTCATCCTCATTTCAGGGCACCTTTCTAGTCCTTTTCAACTATTCACTGGACTCCTCCCTTAGGTCTTTAACCTTGGAAGTTTCCCCCTATTTTTGCTCACACCTGTCATTAACACTTACCATCCTTTCTAAGACAGCAGCTCCGACTGCACTTCTGGCCAGTGCTTTCAGAATAATATTTCAAGAACTGGGCTCCCAGCTTCTGAGACTCCTCCAGATCGATGAGGAGACCGGGGAAGCGACGGATCCAGCAATCTCTGTAAAAAACGGTGGGTGAGCAGAGAGCGTCTGACGTCCACCCCATGCTCAGGAGCAGTATCACGTCTGCTGCCACCACGGCTACACGCATTTCTCTCCTGTGAAGGAAGACTCAGAGATGTGTCTGATTTCCAGGCAGAAGCTAAACATGAGGGTTTAGGAGAGTTTCTAGAACTTCTGGGCTGTTGCTAAAAGAGAGCTTCCTTGGGGCTTTTTGGGAGGGATACCATCTAGAAAAATGAGGCCATTCTTTGCACATGGATTTTTCTTTTCTTTCTTCTCAGTGGAGCCCAAGGTGAACATTTGACTTCTTGCTGTTCTTTCTGAACACTGCCCGGGTGATTTCAATGCTTTGTCCCTTAGTCTCTGGAAGACGTGGATTCTCTCCTCTGCTTTTCTTCTTTCTCTGCAAGTGAATAGGCACAGACACCTTTGGCTAAGTAAATATAAAGACAAGTGGAAATCCTAGTCCAGAGTCTTTCTGAGGAAAATAATAGTTGAGTCACTTGACGTCAGATAAGGGAAGATCCATTTCACCCGAAACAAGACATCTTTTTGTGAGGGCGCTTCTGTGTGTAGTTTTTGGAGAACTTGTGACTACAGATTTTTTTTTTTTTTAATCATTTCTTTATTTCTTTGAATTTCACTTCTGGCATTCAGGTTCTAAGAACATCAGTCTGTCCCCTGGCTTAGGTTTTTTATTCTGAAAAACAAACAAGCAAAAAAACCCTTAAGAGTAAATAAAAACTGAAAGTCAAATAAAATTTAAAATTTTAATTTTGTAGTGATTGAGAAAACGTGGAATATAGATCCCGGTCACTTCTTGTGGCCAGCTGCTTTTTTTGTAAAGTTCAGTCACAACTTTTCTTCTTAGAAGAAGCTATAAAGATTTCCACTAAAAGAAATATAGAATGCTGATAATAGAGATGGAACATGACCCCCATGAAGGTATATACCGTTCAACCAAGCGTAATTTACAGTGGAAATTGTGAATAGACTCAAGTTGGGGGATGGTCTAATCTGTTCTCTGATGGCCACATTTGCAAAGCTCTAAAGGAGACTTCTTTATGAAACACATAAAGGCATAGTATCTCTGATGGAAAAAGAAACAGTTTGCTAAGAAATATGCTTTAGGGAAATGGTTTTAAATTTCTAAATATTAACAAAATCACTGCAAATGCAATGCCAAAACAGTTGAAAGGCAGTGAAAAATGGCTTCTTTGTGAAGGTGGTGGATTCCATAGCCCATGATGTCCAAGGTAACAAGTTAGTTCAAAGCAGACAACTGTTACTTTACCATATCTATTTTTGTATGAAGCATGAGTACTAATCAGCTTTTGGCATGAAGTACTGTTCCTTTAAAAAAAAAAAAAAAAACGAGGAAACTTTTTCTAACCTGTGCTCTGTGTTTCTTTTGTACCTTTTAGTACAATGACTCATTCACTTACTTAACACAAAAATGTTAACATTCTTTGAATTTTCATCTTTTCACCTGTTTCCTAATAATAGGCAGCCTAATTATCACGTATCTTTTGATTTTAGAAACATGTAATATTAATAATTGACAATAAAGAGGAAAATACTTAAGATTGAATAACTTTAAAAAAGAAACATTTCACTTTCTTCTGAGCAAAAGTTACATCATGCACTAACTCCTAACCTTGCATAAGCCACATAAAATATGCTAAGAAAGATGAACACTTCATTCTAATGAACTTCTTATAGAAAGTAAGTTTTAGCTGCTTACCTGCAAAGACCCAGACTATTCCATCTGTTCTGAAAGGCGAGGGAAGAGAGATTGTCTAATGGCAAAGCATGGGTCCGTTGAGTAACAAAAAATTACTTCCTGTTTTTTTCTGAAATTCTATAGCTATTTCTATTAGAAAATGCCCTACAGACATAAACTGAAAAGTCTGTTTTCTAATCTGATGACCTCCCAGTCTTCGAGTCAAATCAAATGAAGTTTCTTTTGTGTGATATATAATTTCTTGAAGTTCTCATGTTCCCTGCAGGGATAATGGAATAATCCACAACACTTTAACCCTTTTGCAGTCAAATAATATTCAGATGGAGAAAAAAGCTGCATTTTTTTTTTTTAGACGGAGTCTCACTTTATTGCCCTTGATAGAGTGCTGTAGCATCATAGCTCACAGCAACTTCAAACTCTTGGGCTCAAGCGATTCTCTTGCCTCAGCCTCCCATGTAGCTGGGACTATGGGCACCCGCCACAATGCCTGGCTAGGGATGAAGTCTCGCTCTGGCTTTGGCTCCGGCTGATCTCTAACCCCTGAGCTCAGGCAATTCACCTGCCTCGGCCTCCCAGAGTGCTAAGATTACAGGCATGAGCCACCGTGCCTGCCTCAAAGATGCATTTTAAAGAACCTACAAATTCTGATGTGAACGCACGCTTTAAAATGAAAAAAACACATTTTTGTGGTGATTGCACAAATATTAAGTCTGGAAGTGACTTGACTTCTCAGGGCTAAGTATTTTGTAAAGGAATGGTAGAAAATGGAAGGCAGGGCATAGAGAGGAACCCATGCCAGTCATACTTGTTCTTGTGAGATGAAATTGCAGAAATCATGAAGCAGCTACAACTTTAAAAGTTGGTGTACAGCCTTTGCTACAAATCTCAGCAAATACCCAGAACCATTATCCTTCGCAATCTGATGATACATTTGTTTCCAATAGGGTGCTTTTGAGAGAGGTTCAAAAAGTATGATTCATACCTTAAAAATCACTTATGTCCTCTGACAACCTGGTTCTGTATTTCCTGAGGTGGGGGTGGGGGCGGGGGCAGGACTGTTATTTTTACAAGTGTCCCAAGTGATTTCTGAAGATTTTTGGAGAACACTGATATGGATGACTGAAATAAATGGAAGTTTTGCCTACGCGAGTGTGCTCAAATTGAATTAAATAGAGCCATTTTTAAAACCTTGTACTACTTTTGTCTCATGTAAATCCCTTCATAAGCTTTGATGAAAGGAAGGCATTTCAGTTTTGCTTGTTAAAAACAAAAAGGAATGGGTGGTGCTGTGGTTCAATGGGTAGGCCGGCCCCATATACTGAGGGTGGCGGGTTCAAGCCCAGCCCCAGCCAAACTGCAACAAATTTTAAACAATTTAAAAAAAAAAAAATTTAAAAAAACTAAACAAAAAGAAATAAAGTTTTAGGGACATTGGAAGAAAAAAAAACCAGATAAATAATTTTTAAGTAGTGAAGTAATAGCATAGGTTTACTAAATTCAAAAGACATTTGGAAAATGGTCAATTTTTCACCCTTAGTTTAAAACTGCAAATTGCATTATTTACTTAACATTTCCATTTCATTTATTGTTGAAATGAATGGGTATTACTTTAAAAAATGGGCTTGAAAATTTTAAATGTCATTAAAATCTTTTCTGCTCTTATTAAATTGGTATATAGAAAAGTACAAAAAGAAATAAAATTATTAAACCGCTTACAATCTTAACATCTTGGTTAATGTTTTTCTGGATATTGCTATTTTAAAAAATATATAAGCCATCAGAAGACGGAATGATGACAAGTTTAGTTTAAAGATCTTAATTGGTTTTTATTTGTCATTCCAGAATTGGGCAACATTTCATTTTATAAAATCCAATAAGCCCAGGAGGGGAGGTGGGATTTATTTATGTAAGCGGGTCAAAAAAAGCAGAAACAGACAATACAAAGCAGATTGGTTATTTCAAAATTTTGTTTTTGGTAAAAGTTAAGGTGGAGGACACTTCCTTATGCTGGCTGAAATGGTCTGTTTGGGGATTTGGTATTATCTCTATTATGATTAGATCTTAGTTTTGGCCCATGATCTACATTAAAAGTTATAATGGCTCTGTGATATTTCATTCTACCATGCCAAAATGTACTCTGGGACTCAGTTTCCTCAGTTGTTAATTTTTTTTGAGATAGGCTCTCACTCTGTTGCCCAGTCTGGTCTCGAACTCCTGGCCTCAAATGATCCTCCAGCTTTCCAAAATGCTAGGATTATAGATGTGAGTCACCAAGAGAAATCATGCTATAAGATATAAAAATAGTAGTGTAATCCTTCTAAAGGACTTACAGCAATGCCTAGCACACAATAAACTCAATAAATATAGTATATGTTATATTGTTTTCCAGTTTTTTATTATTAAGAGCAATACCGTGATAAACATACTAGAAATTTTTTCTTCTTGCTAGGTCAAAAGGGATATTTTCCAAAAAAATCTTTAAAAAGCTTTGCCTTACTCTGTCTGACTCTACTCTTTTGTGTTAAATAAAATATGGTGGCCAGGGGCAGTGGCTCACGTCTGTGATCCCAACAATCTGGGAGGCTGAGGCAAGAGGATTGCTTGAGCTCAGGAGTTCCAGACCAGACCAGCTTGAGCAAGAGGAAGACCTCATTTCTACTAAAAATAGAAAAATTAGCCAGGCATTAAGGCTACTTGGGAGGCTGAGGCAGGAGGATACCTTGACCCTCCCAGGAATTTGAGATTGCTGTGGCAAAGCTGATGCCATGGCACTCTACCCTAGGGAACAAAAAAAAAAAAGAAAGAAAGAAAGAAAACAACCCCTCCCCCAACTGTATGGTGATAAAAAATACTTGATCATAGTACCATAAAGGCCAATCTTTATTATTCCATGATCAGTCAGTGATGGATCTTAAAATTATATCTCCAATTAAATAAAACAATATTTTCTTTCCTTTCCTTTTCTTTCTTTTTTTTTTTTTTTTGAGACAAGAGTCTCATTCTGTTGCCCTGGATGGAGTGCAGGGGAGTCCTACCTCATAGCAACCTCAACCTCAAAGTCTTGGGCTCAGGCAATCCCCTTGCTTCACCTTTCCAGTAGCTGGGACTACAGGTGCCACTATAATGCCTGCCTGCCTAGTTTCTATTTTTTTTTTTTTTTTTTTGAGACAGAGCCTCAAGCTGTCCCCCTGGGTAGAGTGCCATGGCATTACAGCTCACAGCAACCTCCAACTCCTGGGCTCAAGCGAGTCTCTTGCCTCTGCCTCCCAAGTAGCTGGGACCACAGGCGCCCGCCACAAGGCCCGGCTATTTTTTGGTTGCAGCCGTCATTGTTGTTTTGGCGGGTCCGGGCTGGGGATTCGAACCCGCCACCTTAGGTGTACATGGCTGGCGCCTTAGCCAGTTGAGCTATAGGCGCCGAGCCCCTAGTTTCTATTTTTAATGGATGGATATTACTTTTTGCTAAGGCTAGTCTCAAACTCTTGAGCTCAGGTGATCCACTCACTTTGGCCTCCCAGAGTGCTAGAATTATAGGTGTGAGCCACCACGCCTGGCCCATAAAACAATATTTTCATGAAGTCTGGAAATAACATTGTGGGTATTTTAAAATAAAAGTTTGTATTGCTTTGACATCATATTTTGAGTTTAACAGAAAATGTACTGTGTGATTTATTAAAATCCTCTCAATCCTAAATGACAGTATTGCTGTGTCCAGAGCCAAAAAAGCTTGCAAGATCTATGCCCAGTATTGTCAGACTAACACCCCAGATTCCCTGTCCAACCTGATCTTGGGCTGATAACGTTACTGAGGTTGAATTGCCTTTCTAATGCACATCATTCTTTGTGCATGATTTTTCAGCCTGTTTGAAAAAGGCAAGAAAATACCAGTCTGAGGCATATCTGTGACAGTCAGGAAACAAAAGCATCCATTGGTAAAAGATTCTAGAGACAGAGAAGAGACTAACAGCCTGTTCTTTATGGCTGACCTACTGAGTCTGGTATTTGTCGTTGATTGAGGCACAAATAAATCCCAAATCCAAGCTTCTTGGATACTGAGGGCACCTCTCAGCAGAAGTTCCCCAGCTTAACACCTGGTACTGGATGTTAGACTTTATGTTCCCAAAGAGGCTGCTGAATCCATGGTGGCTGTCCCTTACCCCCAAAGTTTATAATATCTCACTGCACCATCATTGAGAAGAGGTGTGAGGGAGGTCGGTGTGTAAATGGAATTTTTTCAGTAATGGTTTAAAGGCCAGGTGGAACAAGGTGAGGAGCTGGTCATTTTACAGAATTCAAGAAAAATAATTTAGTAAGACAAGTCAGAGATCCATTTTCGTTTCCTTCATTTTTTTTTTTTCAAGGAGGCCAGAATTTACTAGAATATTTCTGAGTCTTTTAAATTTGAGTTCCTTATCCCTGGTGTATTAGAAGGAAAATAATGGATGACAACCTCTTATTGTGCAGCTGCTCAAATACACAGTGAGAAGCACTAAGGGGCCCTGTGCAGTTTGGGGAGGCCGAGGTGGAAGAATTGCTTGGGCTCAGGATTTCTGGACCAGCCTGGACAGCACAGCAAGACCCTGTCTCTACCGAAAGTAATAATAAAAAAATTAGCTGGGCGTCATGGCTCATGCCCGTAGTCCTGGCTACTCTGGAAGCTCAATGGGATGAGCACAGGAGGTCAAGGCTATAGTGAGCTATGATCCCACCATGGCACTCTCACCTGGGTGACAACATGACTCTGTCTCAGGAAAAAAAAAAAGCAGCACAACAACCAGTGTGTTCTTCAAAGGATTTATGTTTTTTATCTATATGATTTTCTTTTCTTCTCTGCTTTTTAACCCTTCCTCCTTCCTAACATAAAATGTTAATCAGCACAGGGGAAATGTACTTACAAAGAAGATATTATTTAATAACTTATCAGTCAAGAAGCTAAAGCTTGTAATTAAAAAAATCCAAATATATCTCCAAGGGCTATTATAGATGGTTTGCAAACCTTGGTCTGG
>NW_003852452.1:7249859-7256336 GCF_000181295.1 Otolemur garnettii
CACGCTCACAGCAACCTCCAACTCCTGGGCTCAAGCGAGTCTCCTGCCTCCGCCTCCCAAGTAGCTGGGACCACAGGCGCCCGCCACAATGCCTGGCCATTTTTTGGTTGTAGCCATCGTTGTTGTTTGGCAGGCCCGGGCTGGGGATTCGAACCCGCCACCTTAGGTGTCTGTGGCTGGCGCCTTAGCTGCTTGAGCCACAGGCGCCGAGCCAACACGATCTAATTTAAATTGAGCTGTACTTCTTTCTTCTAATAACTGAGAGGATAACTATCGCCAGCAGCAAATACAAGCTCCTCTGCTTCCCAACCCTGTCCATCCTATGAGCGGTGCGTCCAGGCGCTGAGCAGTGCGGAACCTGCTGCCATCTGCCTGGACTTTCAGTAAAATGGCTCCTACACAATGACCATACCGAAGAATCAGCTCTGGGTGCCACCAAACTGCCCAGAAACGGCCTGGGTGCCTCAGGCCACAGAGACGCGACGTCTCAGTGGGCCAGAGGGCAACCCCAGATTTGATGTCTTTTTGGCTCTCTGGACCCGGAACTCCCTTCATCTCTTCCTCCCCACACTCCTTTCTTTTTCCCTTCGCCCTTGTAACGCAGCGTGGAGGACGGAACAGGCGGGCTCCACGCGCCGTCCGGTACCCCCGCGGGCATCACGGCAGCCCCGGCGGGCGGCGGGGCCGGTGCACCCGGGAGCGCGGGGAGTCTCCGGGCACGCGCGCCCTCGCGCCTCCCGCCCTCGCGCGCCCGCAGCCCCGGCGCCGGGGCCTGCAGCCTCCGGGGCCTCCCCGAGAGCCGGATCCAGCCGGCAGCTCGAGCCGGCGACCGGGGTCCCGCGGGCGGAAGTGCGGAGGGCGGCGGGGGAGGAGGCTGCGGGCTGGGGGTTGGGATTCCCTCCCCGCCTGACGCCGCCGGGAGAGCCCGAGCGCGGACGCCCCGCGCGCCGGCCGGCCCTTTTTTGGCTCTGAGGGAGACCTGCAGGGCAGGGCCGCCGCTTTGGGGGAGCGGGGCTGAGCCGCTGCCGGCAGCAGGAGGAGGGGCCGCCAGACAGGCCGGGCGAGCGCGGGAGCGGGCGGCCCTTCTGCTCCCCGCTCCTCCCGGCCGCCATCCCTGTGCGCGCAGCACCCGGAACCCGGCGGGAAGCCCGGCGGCCTCCGGCGCCCCAGCCATGTCGGCCGAGGAGATGGTGCAGATCCGCCTGGAGGACCGCTGCTACCCGGTGAGCAAGAGGAAGCTCATCGAGCAGAGCGACTACTTCCGCGCCCTCTACCGCTCCGGCATGCGCGAGGCCCTGAGCCAGGAGGCCGGCGGCCCGGAGGTGCAGCAGCTGCGCGGCCTCAGCGCGCCGGGCCTGCGGCTCGTGCTGGACTTCATCAACGCTGGCGGCGCCCGCGAAGGCTGGCTGCTGGGCCCGCGGGGGGAGAAGAGCGGGGGGCTGGAGGAGGAGGAGGAGATGGACGAGGTGAGCCTGCTGTCCGAGCTCGTGGAAGCGGCCTCCTTCCTGCAGGTCACGTCCCTGCTGCAGCTGCTGCTGTCCCAAGTGCGGCTCAACAACTGCCTGGAGATGTATCGCCTGGCGCAGGTGTACGGGCTGCCCGACCTGCAGGAGGCCTGCCTTCGCTTCATGGTAGTGCACTTCCACGAGGTGCTGTGCAAGCCCCAGTTTCACCTCCTAGGGTCTCCTCCCCAGGCCCCCGGGGACGTCAGCCTGAAGCAGAGGCTGAGGGAGGCCCGGATGACTGGGACTCCTGTCCTGGTGGCCCTGGGGGACTTCCTGGGAGGACCCTTGGCCCCGCACCCCTACCAGGGCGAGCCCCCATCCATGCTCAGGTACGAGGAGATGACTGAGCGTTGGTTCCCGCTGGCCAACAACCTTCCTCCGGACCTGGTGAACGTCAGGGGGTATGGGTCCGCCATCCTGGACAACTACCTCTTCATAGTGGGCGGGTACAGGATCACTAGCCAGGAGATCTCCGCCGCACATTCCTACAACCCCAGCACCAATGAGTGGCTCCAGGTGGCCTCCATGAACCAGAAGAGGTAAGTCCCCTGCCGAGGGCCTCCGCTTTCTCATTCATTCACTCGTTCATTAATCATTCCCCGCCTTTACTGAGCCGTCAGGGGGATTGCCTTGTGGTGGGAATGACATCTTCTGGAGTTTGCTGGCTTTGACCCTGGCAGAGTTCCTGGTGAACTTAGAACTTACAAAGAGGAGGTCCCAATGAGGTCAAGTGGCAGCATGGTTTCCTTACAGGTATGGGGCCTTTCGGCAAAACTGCTTTCTTTGCCTCCATTATCCTAGTGGAAAAAAAAGAGGTTGCGGTTTCCAAGAAGGATACTTTAAAAGAAACTGTTTCGTTTTCACTTTTTTTCAGTTTTTAGGATCTGATCCTGATTATGATGGCACACTGGACAGTGTGTGACACTGACTTTAGGGGGTGTTTTGTTGGGTACAAGTCAGTGATCAGGAGATAAGCATTAGAAAGTGATTCACGGTTGTCATGTAGGACTGCCTTTCTTATTTATTATCTTCTCTTTTGCTTCTTACTTTTTTCCCAGACAGGCATCGTCGTTGACCCAAAGCTTGATCCTGGCAATGGTTTACTGCAGAATTGGAGTATTTCCACCCACTCCAACCTTCTCCCTTTCTATCCTGCAAATCTCTCCAGCCATGAACATGGGTAACTTGAAGAAAGGGAAAGGAGAAGCTTAGGGGGTGGGGAAGTAAGGAAAGGAGCTGGGAAAGGAATATGAAAACAAGAGCAAAGCCAATAAAAGAAAAGCTCGTAGGAAATAAAAATGGCAGGGCCCAGGCCGCCTCAGAGCCATTCAGAAGTGTGGAGAAGAATCAATGCATGCCCCTCCCTCTCAAAAGATGGGGTACCCTTTCTTTCTGTTCTTTTGTTAGGTCTCCAGCCTCATCAGGGTCCCTACTCTGACATGTGGAGCAAGGAGTTGAGGGACTCACCGCTAGGCAAAGTCTCAGCAGCAGTGGGAATCCTTTATTCATAGATACTTGACTTAAGGGTCTGCCTGGCCTATTTAGGGAACATTGGCTTCATTTCTACTATAATATAAAATTTATTTTGGAAAGTATGCTTCTTTCCTGATAAAAATAATACAAGTTATGGAAAACTGGAAAAATGCAAAAGAAAGAAGGCAGAAAGACTTTCAGTCCTTCTTTTTCTTCCTAGAGGCAGCAACTACAGGTTGACAGTATTTTCTTTTTTCCCCCCTCCCCCCACCCCCAGGACAGAGACTCAGGCTGTCATCCTGGGTAGAGTGCTGTGGCATCATAGCTCACATCAACCTCCAACTCAGACTCAAGCGATCCTCTTGCCTCAGTTTTTTCTATTTTTAGTAGAGATGGGATCTGGCATTTGCTCAGGCTGGTCTCAAACTTGTGAGCTCTAGCAATCCACCTGCCTCAGCCTCTTAGAGAGCTAGGATTACAGGTGTGAGCCACCGCGCCTGGCCAGGTTGGCAGTATTTTCTTCTAGCCCCTTCTTAATGCATTAATTACATTGTTGAGATGATATTGCATTAAAATTTGGTATCAGAATTTTTTTTTTTTTTGAGACAGAGTCACTCTGTCACTCTGAATATGCCACCTTCGTTAGAATGCTATGGCATCATAACTCACAGCAACCTCAAACTCTTGGGCTTAAGCGATCCTCTTGCTTCGGCCTCCCTAGTAGCTGGGACTACAGGTGCATGTCACCACTCCTGGCTAGTTTTTCTATTTTTAATAGAGATGGGGTTTTGCTCTTGTATAGGCTGATCTTGAACTTCTGAGCTCAAGCAGTCCATTTGCTTCAGCCTCCCAGAGTGCTGGGATTACAGGCGTTCACCCCTGCACCCTGCCAGAAGTGTCTTTATTAAACACATTCTAAGAGCTTCCATTGAAACAACAAAGAAGCGTTCAGTAGTTCTGGGTGGTTCTTACATTAAGGATGGTGGCCCTGGGTTCTCTGTCTCCTTTTCAACATGTGTCTCCAGTGACATCAGTACTCCACATGCTGTCCTTCGCTTCACTACTCTGAACACTTCAGAGTCCTTTTTCTTCAGAAACCCTTGGTTATCTTCATCTTTTTTTCTAAGAATGCCTTTTCTCTTCTCTCCAAGAATAAAAGCATTCAGGTAAAACATTCTTCTTAGAAAAACTGCGAATTGACACAGAAAACTACAGAATAAAAAGCATAAATGTATCTATGGATATATGTTATATTTGCATATTATAAATGTATAAATATTTATATTTGTAAACTCTATATATATTTATGTAAATATGATTGACCCTTAAACAGTTTGAGGGTTAGAGGCACTGACCCCCACACCGTCCACATATAACTTTTGATACCCCAAAAACTTCCCTACTTACAACCTGCCATTGACTGGGAAGCCTTACTGGTGACATGAACAATTGTTTAATACATTTTGTATATGTATTGTATATACTGTATTCTAACAGGAAAGTAAGCTAGGGAAAAGAAAATGTTATGAAGAAAATCATATAGAAGAGAAAACATTTAATTGTAGGTAGAAGTGGATCGTTAGAAAGGCCTTCATTCTTTTTCACGTTGAGTAGGCTGAGGAGGAGGAGGAGAAAGAGGAAAGGTTGGTTTTTTGTCTCTGGGGTGGCAGAGGTCGAAGAAAATCTGTGGATAAGTGGAACCCTGCAGTTCAAACCCATATTTTTTCAAGGGTCAACTATATAAGTATGTTGATTGTGCTTAACAACTGGGAACGATATCTACATATGTTCATACGCATGTGGGGGTGTGTATCACCTAATCCAGATTTATTTTCACTCTAAAATTGGCTATGTTAATTATTATGGAACTTGGTATTTCCGCTTAACAGTATACTGTATCTGAGAGTTTTTTCTGTGTCAGCCAATGTAGATGTAGTTTAGTTAAGGGCTGTGTAGCATTCCAGCCTGTAGCTGCACTATAATTAGCATTTCCCTTTTTCATGAACATTTAGGTCGCTTCCATCCATCATTATAAACAATGCTATATTGAACATCCCAGAGTGTGTGTATCTTAGTAAGTAAGTGTATGCGAATTCCATATGTCAAATTCCTGGGTAGGTGGAGCAAAGTGCGCGCCTGATTACATTTTGGTAGCTCCTGCCAAATCACCCAAAACAGTGTTCTAATTTCCTCTTGCATCAACGGTGTCTAAGCTTGCCAGTCCCATGTCTTCTTGCCAAAACAAGATATTATCGTCTTTTTTTTTTTTTTTTTAACTCTATTGGGCAAAAACACTGGTGTGATTTTTCCTGATTAGAAGAGAAATTATTTTTTTCATGTTTCTTGACCATTTGTATTTCTTTTGTACATGGTCTTCTCTGGTTTTCTAAACATTGGCGTATCTTTTTCACATTCATTTTGGAAGCTTTAAGTATATATACGGTTATTATTCTCTTATCTGGTATGTAACTGGCATGTATTTCCCCATGCTTCTTTTTCTGTAGGGTTCAAAAATGAAGTCCCCAAGTGGCCGGGCACGTAAAGTTAGTGAGTAGAGCGGTGGGTGGAGTTACAGCGAACCGGAGCCCTACTGCCCCGCCGAGAAGGGGCGCCGCCTATCGGCCACAGCTGGTTATTTCTAAGCGGGAGCGAGGGAGTGGTTGTGCCCTAGGTCCAAATGTTACAGTTTTTAAATGTTGGTTGCTTACTCCATTTAAAAAATAACCATCAGTAATGAAGACCTTGTAGACCAAACAAAAACCTTGTAGCCCAGCCCTTGTGAGCACCAGTTTTGGACTTCGGGTTTATACTGTGTATGAAGAAGTTTTAATTTTTTTGTAGGCAGATTTGTCATGTGTATCCTCTGTGTTTTGTCTCCTACATGGGAAAGGCTTCTACAAGCCAAGAGTATACAAATACTCATCTGTATCAAATTCCATTTTTTTTTTTTTTAATTTTGTTTGTTTCAGAGTCTCTGTCGCCCTAGGTAAGAGTACAATGAAATCACAGCTCACCACACCTTCAAGCTCTTGGGCTCAAGTGATCCCCTTGTCTTAGGCTTCTGAATAGCTGGGACTATAGGTGCTGGCGTGATGCCCAGCTAGTTTTTCTATTTTCAGTAGAGACGGAGTCTCACTCTTGCTCAGGTTGGTCTTGAACTCCCAAGCTGACGTCCATCTTGGTCTCCCAGAGTGCTAGGATTATAGGGGTGAGCCCTGTGCCTGGCGTGTATCAAGTTCTATTACTTTTATAATGTTATCTTTTTACATTTAGATCTGAATACTCTAGCCAGGGTGACAGAGCAAGACTGCCTCTAAAAAAGAGTTGTTTCATTCTGTTTGGATTACATTGTATTTATGGGTTAATTTAGGTGAGGACAGTTTTATAATACTTTAACCAGAAAAAATGATTTGTTTTCTTTCATGTATTTAGATCTTTTGGTTTTTTTAGGAAAGGATTCCTTTATTATCATCAAAGAGTCTGTATTATTATTATTATT
>NW_003852452.1:7257174-7258684 GCF_000181295.1 Otolemur garnettii
TTTTTTTGCCGGGGCTGTGTTTGAACCTGCCACCTCCGGCATATGGGGCCGGTGCCCTACCCTTCTGAGCCACAGGCGCTGCCCTGAAATTCTCTTTATGTTGTCTCTGCTTTCTGAGGGATGGGGGACTAGGACTGACTCAATGTTTATGTCTGTTCCTACCACTGACAAGGAGTAGGTGCTTCCAATACATGGTTTTTTTTTTAACTGTGAAATATAGTTTTACATTATTGTAAAAATGTGAGTGTATAATTTCATATTCTTCTTTGTAACATTCTCCTGAACATTTTTATCTTGTAACACTCATTATATGTATTTAGAGTAGTGGAGTGGTAATAGATAGCATTTAACTGAACATTTAGCTCTCTGAGCTAGTGCCCAGTACCTCGTGTGTATCATCTCACTGTTCCTCACGAGGGCTCTGTTAGGCAGGTTCCTATTTTGTAGAGTCACCAAGCGAGGGGCAGAAAAGTTATGTAAATCACTCAGTGTGGTTATGCGTACAGTAACCACAATGTAAATGTCCATTGAGTAGTTATAACTATTTCAGTCACTGACAAGTTTTGGTTTATCAACTTGCAGTGGCCATCTGCATACAAAATATTTCATCTCTTTTTTAAATTATTTTTATTTTTTGTAGAAACAGGGTCTCTGTGTTGCCCAGGCTGGTCTTGAACCCCTGGGCTCAAGCATTCTCAGACTCCCAAAGTGCTAGGATTACAGGTGTCAGCCAATACGCCAGCCTCTCTCTTTTTTGGAAGGCGATTTCCTTCCAAGAAGTAGAGCACAGATACTGTGTGGTGCTGTTCTGCTTTCAAGATTTCATCATGTCTGCCTCAGCCTCACCATAGCCTTCACATCCACATTCTTCTAGTCGCTATTGGATATCCGGAAACAGATCCCACGGCTGCCTCTAAGAAGTGTAATGTTAGGCCAGGGTTGGTGGCTCATACTTAGAATCCTAGCACCCTGCAAGGCCGAGGTTTGCTTGAGCTCAGAAGTTCAACACCATCCTGCCTAAGAGTGAGAACCATCTCTACTAAAAATAGAAAAACTAAGTGGGCATCATGCTGGGCACCTGTAGTCCCAGCTACTCAGGAGGCTGAGGTGAGAGGATCTCTTGCTTATGGTTGCTGTGTGCTACGCTGATGCCACAGCACTCTACCAGGGGTGAGAGAGTGAGACTCCTTCTCAAAAACAAACAAAAGGAGTGTAACGTTAAGTTTAATGAGACAAAAATAAAATCTAATGTGGAATTATTCCTGGATGAGCAATCTCATACAGGCTCTGTACTGGAAGAAACTTGGAACTGTGACTAAGATAGACAGGTTTTGGTGTCTGGCTACACAGAATTGTACATCTACCTAGATTTTGGGGACTAGTTAGTGGTTTTAATTTGATAATGGGGTCCAAAGTAGAGCAGCTCACTTGCCCCAGGGACTGAACTGAGCAGTGATTCAGAATCTTAAAAAGCAGGAGGTCTGGGATTGAGAGATTTTTTTTTTTTTTT
>NW_003852452.1:7258790-7264129 GCF_000181295.1 Otolemur garnettii
GGCTCAAGCGATTCTCCTGCCTCCACCTCCCAAGTAGCTGGACCACAGGCACCCAGCACAACGCCCGGTTATTTTTTGGTTGCAGCCCTCATTGTTGTTTGGCCCCGGGCTGGATTCGAACCACCAGCTCAGGTGTATGTGGCTGGCGCCTTAGCCGCTTGAGCCACAGGCACTGAGCCTGGGATTGAGAGATTTAATAAAGCCTTTTGTACCCTGGAGAAAAATGTGCTGTAAGATCACTGATGGGTGAAATAAAGTTTTGTGCTATGCCCGTGTCTTTAAAAATGGCAACATGAGGACACAGCACTCTTGGAGAGGGCACTTTGAAGTCCAGGTACCCTGATGGTCTGAGCATGGATGGGATCTCTTGAGTTGTCAGGATGTGACTCTTCACGTGTAAAAGCTTATTTACGTGACCACAAAATCGCTTGCCTTCTCTCCTCGCTTTACTTAGTGATAACTTGCTGGAACTGGCCACTGTTGTTGCAGTTGGTTCATGAATACTTTGTCGTTAGTTTCTTTCATTGATGTTTTGCCCTGAAAATGGATTTGGGGCGAGTCCTCCTGTTCTCTGTGTGTGAGTATAGCAGGGCTGGGAGAGCGACTCCTGGCAAAGGTGAGGTCATGGTTGTCGGCCTTAGCCTTTCCTGAGGTGCTGCTTATCCTCTCAGCCAAAACTTAATTTCAGAGCATTTCTAGATTCATGAAACCCTTGGGAGGTTTTGTCCTCTGCTTCCTCTGTGGTTATGTTGCAGGAGAGCCTGGGAATAATTTGTACAAAGGAAAGAAAACTGTATGTCTGTTCATTCCCCACCCCACAACTTAACCTTGCCCACCAGTTTAAATTGTTTTTCTGTTTTTGCTTTTTTGGTTTCTCAGGGGTGGTAGTAGGTACCAACAATGACTATTTCTGTTTCCTAATTTTTCCTCTTCACCCCTTTCTTATCCCAGGGGAGGTCAATACTCAGGGAAATGGCAAAAGGCAAGCAGACAAAGGGGGAGGAGGAGATAGAAGGACCTAGATGGTTCACAGACTGTACTGTCATCTCCTAAGTGGTTGAGACTAGTGGAAGGATCTTGGCATTTCACTGTAATTTTTACTCTGATAGTAAAAAGCTGCTCTGTGTGGCAAGTTGTAGCAATGGTTTGCATTTCTTGAGTTTTTACCCTGAGCCAGCTATTGTGGTCACTGTTTTAGGTGTCACGTATATTTCGTGCTCGCAACGCCTCTCACAAGATAAGTATTATTATTAACTCCATTTCCCCAAAGAGCACACTGAGGCCCAGGAAGTTTAATTACCTCCCATGTAATCACAGGGCGAGGCTCTAAGCTGCTCAGACCTCTCTGGTGTCCTGCCTCCCTACAGGCGTATAAGCTGTTGTTCATCTTTCATACCCGTGCACTGGTATTTATCATGGTTCATGTTACTTAGTTTTTGTTCTTTGGTTATTTGGGGTTTTGGGTTTCTTTTAGAGACAGGGTTTTGCTCTGTCTTGCCCATGCTTGAGTGTAGTAGCATCACAATAGCTCACTGGGCTGAATTCCTGGGCTGGAGTAATTCTTCCGCTCAGCCTCCTGAGTAGCTGAGACTACAGGTATGCACCACCATATTCAGCTAATTTTTTTTTTCTTTTGAGACAGAGTCTGTTTCAATTGTCCTAGATAGAGTGCCTTGGCTTCATCATAGCCCACACAATCTCAAGCCATTCTCTTGCCTCAGCCTTCTGAGTAATGCCCACCACAATGCCTAGCTGATTTTTCTATTTTTAGTAAAGATAGGGTCTTAACTCTTCCTCAGGCTGGTCGTGAACTCCTGAGCTCAAGCAATCCACCTGCTTCCACCTCCCAGAGAGGTAGGATTATAGGCATGATTACCGCTCCTGAGCCCAGCTAATTTTTTTTTAAATTTTATTTTTAACAAGAACGAGTTCTTACTGTGTTGCCCAGGCTACTCTTCAACTCCTGGCCTCAACCAATCCTTCTGCCTTAGCCTCCCAAAGTGCTGAGATTATAGACATGATACTTACCATGTTACTTAGTTACTTTATTTGTTTTAAGTGAAGTTGAAATTCGACTGCCGTTTTATCTAATTTTTCTCACTTATATTTCTGTTTATTGCAAGTAAATCAGGTATATAGGTATAACCCATGGCTTGTTATTTGGCTTTTAAATTCATTTTGCCCCCTGAATGTAGACTGTCAGGGGTTAATATTAAGAAAACACTGTAGAGATGATAATTTTAAAAAGCAGTTGGTAGCTCAGATTTATACCTTTATCATTCGGGAGGTGAAGGGTAGAAAAATCATTTTCAGAAAGCAGGAGATGAGGCCCCAAGTGGTGGGAATTTGTGTATGAGAGAGCACTTTGTATAGGAGTTCCAGGGTACATCATGGCCAGTGAACATTGCAGGTGACAAACAGGAAACCAACCCTCGGGATTAAGACATTTAGACTAATGGGCTGGGTGCCTGTTGCTAAATGGTTAGGGCGCTGGCCACATGCGCTAAGGCTGGGGAGTTTGAACCCAGCTGGGCCTGCTAAACAAACAAACAAAAAAATAGCTGGACATTGTGGCAGGCGCTGGTAGTCCCAGCTACTTGGGAGGCTGAGGCAAGAGAATTACTTGAGCCCAACAGTTTGAGGTTTCTGTAAGCTATAACGCCATGGCACTCTACCAAGGGTGACAAAGTGAGACTGTCTCAATTAAAAAAAAAAAAAAAAAGAAATGCATTCCTTAGAATGCCACCAGGAAATGACCTTTTCAGCAAATGTGTCCTTTTCAACTCCTGCCGTATGGCAGATACTGTGCTCTTAGATGTGAACACTGAGGCACAGATGAACAGATTCAATAATTTGTCCAAGGTCACATAGCTATTCATGGGGGGCGAGTGTCTGAGATTTCCCTGTGTGAGCCTGGGCTCGGAACTGTAGCAGTGCACCTCTTTAACAAATGTTGTTTTTAAGTGGCAATTTCATCTTAAAATAAATTCAACATTAAAAAGTGTTTCTTGGCTCGGCACCCATATCTCAGAGGTTAGGACGCCAGCCACACACACTGGAGCTGGTGGGTGCAAATCTAGCCCGGGCCTGCTAAACAACAATGACAATAACGATAAAAAAGTAGCCAGACGTTGTGGCGGGTGCCTGTAGTCCCAGCTACGTGGGAGGCTAAGGCAAAAGAATCGCTTAAGCTCAAGAGTTTGAGGTTGATGTGAGGTGTGACGCTACAGCACTCTACCAAGGGTGACATAATGAGACTCTGTCTCAAAAAAAAAGGCCTTTCCCTTCAAGTGAATTTGAGCACACTGGGGTCTGGAGAGATCAAATTGTTTACTGCCTATTCATTCAGAGTTAAAAAGAAGCCCCTTACATGTTTGCTTAGGATAAATGGTTCTGATGGGTAAATATTCTTCTGAATATTGTTTTGATCTTAAAAAATTTACTCTCTATCTGTGTACCTTTGGGGAGTAAAAACAAATTGTGGGCTGGTAAAATTTAGCGCTTATTTACAAGCTTTATTTCCTTTGGTTCCCTAAATTTGCACACACAGAGAGGGCATCCTGGTTGGATTTTAAGGACCATTGGCAGCAGAAAGGTAAGCAGCCTGAATCAGGGACCCCCCAGTAACTGCCACCCTGGTGAAGTCTGCTGGCATGAAAAATTGAATGGCTGGCTGGGTTTAATGGACAGGAAGGGGCTCTTGATGAAGAATACTCTATTTGACCTGTGACAGAAACACATTTAAGGCCGGGTGCGGTGGCTCATGGCTACAATCCCAGCACTCTGGGAGGCTGAGGCGGGTAGGTTGCCTGAACTCAGGAGTTCAAGACCAGCCTGAGCAAGAGTGAGACCCTATCTCTAAAAATTGCCTGGGCGTTGTGGTGGGCACCTGTAGTCCCACTACTCGGGAGGCTGAGGCAAGAGAAGTGCTTCAGCTCAGAAGTTTGGGATTGCTTTGAGCTGTGACACTACGGCACTCTGTTGAGGGTGACAAAGTAAGACTCTGTCTCAAAAACAAAACAAAACAAAAAAACCACGAATGTTTAAATAGAAACATTATAGGAACATTTTAAGAAAATCTTAATTCTCTCTCTCTTTTTTTTTAATTGCAGTTTTGGCCAGGGCTGGGTTTGAACCTATCACCTCTGGCATATGAGGCCGGCACCCTACTCCTCTGAGCCACAGGTGCTGCCCAGAAAATCTTAATTCCTTAGGAAGTGGCTATCACTAACATAGTTTGTGTACATAGCATAATGCAACAATGTTTATCTAGCACCGGTTCAGAGATCAAACATGGCCTGCTTGTTTAGGCTGCTGCTTAATCACCCTCTTAGATATTATACTTTGTAGACTCTACTTTCATTCTCTCTTAGGATATCGTTTGGAATTTCCGAAGAGATCATTGTGTTTGAATTAGATGTGGCCTTAAAATTCACTTCATCTAGCAACTTTGTTTCAAATACTCAAAAACTGCGAAATTTGGTATCTTAACTCTGTGTAGTACTTTCCAATAAAGTATTTGATTTAAACATCTGGACTACCTTGGGGTGGCTTTTATCCCCATTTCAGAGATGAGGACGTGAAATGGTTGGGCGAGGGTCACATAGCATGTTGTCAGCAGAGCTGGGCCTGGGACCAGCGTCTCCAGGTTTGTGCCCAGGTCCTTACCTGTGGTACCAAGCCGGTGCTCAGACTCTTGTGAATTTTAGACTGTTGGACTTACCACAGCAGGCCGACCCAGCACTCCTAAACATTTAGTCTCCAGCTTTCAAAGGACCAGTTACTTCCCTGTACGCTTCACTGTTTGAAACAATTTAATTTAGGCCTACTTTTCAGTTCAAAAGTCCTGTGACTTCCCTAGTATCTGAAGCTGAAATAGCATTTAATTCTACATTGACTGTGGGGCTTGAAGCCAATACATTTCTCTTTTTAAAGTGATTTAATATTGTGATAGGCTGGGTGTAGTGGCTCACGCTTATAAGCCTAGCACTCTGGGGATGGCTGAAGCTCCTGGATTGCTTGAGCACACCAGTTTGAGACCAGCCTGAGCAAGAGGGAGACCCTGTCCTCCTCAAAATAGAAAAATTAGCTGGATGTTGTGGCGGGTGCCTGTAGTCCTAGCTATGTGGGAAGCTGAGGCAGGAGCTCCCTTGGGAGTCCATGCTCCCAGGGCTCCCTTGAGCCCAGGAGTTTGAGGTTGCCGTGAACTAGACTGGAACCATGGTACTCTAGCTTGGAGAACAAAAAAAAAAAAGTTGGCTCAGTGCCTATAGCTCAACTGGCTAAGGCGCCAGCCACGTACACCTAAGGTGGCGGGTTCGAATCCCCAGCCCGGGCCC
>NW_003852452.1:7264314-7266482 GCF_000181295.1 Otolemur garnettii
AAAAAAAAAAAAAAAAAAAAAAAGTTAATATTATGATAGTTGAGTGTTTGTTGATAGGCATGAATGCTCTAGGAATGCTGGCTCAGAATATTTTCAACTGTCTTATGTGCTATGAAGCGGGGCCTGTGGTAAAGAGGTCTCCCATACCAGGCTTTAGTACCAGCCTTTGCATCTGCCTGTGAAGGCAGCACTGGTGTGTGCCTAAGGTGGCACTTTCCCACTTGGTTGGAAGAATGAGATAACCATTCTGAGAGGAGAAAGATGAGGGGTGACTGGTTGCCTTCCTTCCTTACCAATTGCACCTGCCCCTGAATGAAAGTACTGAGTTAGTGGGTACAAATTGTCTTTGGTTCCTGGCCTAAGGCAGAGCAAGATTACTTCTTTTATGTGGAACTGCTTATCTTCAGTTGCTGAGGTTTGGGCAATGTGCCATTCCTGCGACCACTTGGGGACAGGAGTTAAATTTGAGAAACCGTCCTTTCATTCCTTTGTCCTCAGGCAGAATGGCCCCCAGCTTGAAGAGCTGCTTTTCTCCAGATCCTCAGCAGGGTCTGCACGCTAGTCGTCCATGCCATCCTCATCCTCCTTCACGAGCAGAGGAACTAATTTTGTGGGCCCTTGTGTCTCTCTTTCAGGTCTAACTTCAAGCTCGTGGCTGTTAATTCAAAACTCTATGCCATTGGCGGGCAGGCCGTTTCTAATGTTGAGTGTTACAATCCCGAGCAGGATGCGTGGAATTTTGTGGCCCCCTTACCGAATCCTCTGGCCGAGTTCTCTGCGTGTGAGTGTAAGGGGAAAATTTATGTCATTGGAGGATATACTACCAGAGGTAAGTGAATGGCCAATAAGCCATCTGCTTACGTGTAGGCTTCAGCAGCCTGGGAAGGGCCGGAGGGCGCCAGAGGAAACTCTGGTATAAACACAAGTGTCATTCTGTACACTGAATCCAACATACTTACATATCTGGAAGGAAGACAGTCCTGTGTCACGGAGGTGGTTTGGACAGGAGGGGCCATTGGTGACCCTCTGTGAGCATGAAAATTGAATGGGTAGGGAGAGCTGTGAAGAAAAACTGTACAGTATTTTCTTTCTGCTTCTGGAAACCCAGCCTTGTGACTTGGCCAGGCCTGGAGTGTGAGGTTTGCTCCGGTCCCCCAGGTGCTCTCTGAGGTTGGGAGGTCTCCAGAGGAGCAATAGCCGGGTAACTCCATCCTTCCCCCAACATACACCAGATCACCCCCACCCAGCGCTGTGCAGTTTGGTGCCTGAGCCTCCTGGCAGGTCTGGGTTTTCATTGTCCCTCTTTACGACCCCAAACACATCAGATATAGGATATAGGTTCCAGAAACCCAGCTCCAGGGCACGGTTCACGTGTCACAGAAGGAACAAGAACATGATGGATACAAGAGAATTCTTTCCTGACCAGCAGGGGGAGGTGGTTGTGTTATTTATTACACTGCAAATGTGTGATCACAGTAGTTAAAAATTCGGAAATAAAAACTTTCTCCAGCAAGTTTTGAACTGCTGTTTTTGGTGGGGAATCACCTCAAGTAATGGTGATAGATACATCGTGGTTGTGGGAGGGAAGCGGGTGGTGGACAGGCGGGCAGAGGTGTGCCTTCTTTCCTCCTCCCGCCCTGCCAAAGTAGCTGTTTCCAAGTTATCTCTTATCCAAGGAAATTTGTTTCTGCTTTTTGTCTTTTTGACTATATAGAACCCAGGACTTATAGGAAGAAGTATAACTGGACTGTCACTCAGGACCTTTGGCCAAATTAAAGTATTCGAGTTGCCCTCGTATCTGACATAATGAAATAACCTAACACTCCATCGTGGTAGTGTGGGCAGGACACAGCCTTCCAACCCTGGCTGATACCAAGTGTGGAAAAGAGCCTATTAGACCACAAGTGACCATAAGTAACTTCATAAAGGGTGGAAATCTACGTGTGAAAATAAGCGTTCAAATAGGTGACAGTTCCTTTTCACTATATCCAAACATGTCCGTTTGGAGGTTTTTAAAAAAGAAATTATAATGATTACGTAATAGTTGTGTATCTTTATAGGGTATGTGTGATGTTTCCATGCAGGTATATGATGTGAGTTAATGTTTCATGAATTTTTGTTCTAGGAAAAAGTTAAATGTAATGTATTCAACGAGCATTTGGTTTTGT
>NW_003852452.1:7267770-7286733 GCF_000181295.1 Otolemur garnettii
TTGTTGTTTGGCGGGTCCAGGCTGGGGATTCGAACCCGCCACCTTAGGTGTACGTGGCTGGCGCCTTAGCCGGTTGAGCTATAGGCACCAAGCCGCCTCTCAAGTTTTAAACAAAAGGATTGAGAACAATGGAGACACAGCAGTCATTTCTTTTACCTCCAACACTGGTGTTCAGGTTGCAGTGATCAAGTTTATATGCTTACACTAAGGCACAGTGTTTCCCCGTGCCCCAGACTCCCATGTGTGTATGTACTTCCCGTGTCCCGTCACCTCCGCTGTGTGTCTTTCTCCCAGGAAATTAAATAATACACATATGCACGTTTCTACAAATTCTGATTTCTCCCTAGATTGAGTAATACAGGATGCATCCTGGGCCTGACATAATGCACATTTTTTTTTTTTTAAGAAGAGTCTTATTTTATCACCGTCAACAGATTGCTATGGCGTCATAGCTCACAGCAATCTCAAACTCTTGGGCTCAAGCAATTCTCTTGCCTCAGCCTGCCACAATGCCTGGCTATTTTTTTTAGAGATGGGGTCTCACTCTCGCTCAGGCTGGTTGCGAACTCAATGCATGTGTCCCTTGAGTTCTCTTTTAACCAGGAGCTGTTGAGCACTGCCAGGCAGCACAATAACCTGAGGAGTACTCTGCTGGTAGATTTCCTAGTTTTTCCATGACCTTGGCTGAGCAAATGTTCTTTAGATTTGACCTAGAAAACCCTTCTTGGGTGTTTTGTAACTTCATAAGCCACTGCTAATGTACCTTCTTCACTTGGGCCACCCACTGTGATTTCTCTCCTGGATTTCCTGACCAAAAGCCCACGATGGGACGGTTAGGTGATGTGGATGGATGCCTGTTTGTGTAAGGGCTGAAAACTAGTTTTCCAAGATGACAGAGCAGGCCAGTTACTTTTATTCTGATGCTTGCTTCTGCTCTGCTGGGGTTTTTCCCTAGCATTTTCTAATTAGTTCCTTATATTTAAATATGCCATAATGATTGTTAAAAAAAAAAAGAAGAAATAAGGACTTAAAGGTGGATTTTTAGCTTGCTGATTTAAGTTAGGTGAGACTTTTAAAATTTAGTAAATATTCATGATTTTTATGGTGGCCATTCGATTATTTTAGTTCAGGGGTCTTTAGACTTTTTAGACTTTAGACTTTAGACTTTTTAAACAGCTCACTGTCCCTCAGACCAGTGGAGGGTCGGACTGCGGGCCCCGGGACGAGTCGGCTGCTAAGCAGGACAGGCAGCTGTGGCAAAAACACCCGGTGGGTCGGATAAATGTCCTAGGTGGGCTGCATGTGGCCTGCGGGCCGTAGTTTGAGGACGCCTGTTTTAGTTCATTGGCAGGCACTGAAGAAATTCAGTGAAATTCAATAGAAAGTAATATGTGTAGTAATCATCAAAGGAAGAGGACTGATTTGTGCAACTTCACAAACAACTTTAAATGAAAAAACAAAAAAGATCCTTGCACCAAGTCAAACTGCCTGATCATAGTCCAAGGCCTTGTTGAGTGAGGAGAAAAAACATTTTCAGGAGACCGGGAAAGACCTGCAGGCTGGGAACTGAGAAATATGTGAAAGCCTCACCAGAATGAATCCTTTTCATCTGGTGGGAAGCTAAGTCACTAAGGAGCACTTTCGTAACCAAACTGTCCTTGGGCTATCTCCTAGAATGGTCTTTACCACAACAGCTGCAGTGTAAAGAAATATGGACTGGTATTAGCGTGGCTGGCAATCAGAAGGACCGTTTTGTACAGCTGGAACAGCTCTGAGATTGCTGCAGGCCTGGGGACATGTACACACAGGACTAGGTCTCTCTCAGACCTCTTGGAGGTCCTTTAGTTACTACCAGATACGGTGTGGAGCGCCTTTCTCATTGCTAATGATGGGCGGTGGGGGGGGCGTCCTCTGTCTCAGGCAGAGGTCCTGAAGGAGGCATAAGCCTTTTGTGAAAATGTGGTATCTTCCTCTACCAACTTCTGCAGCAGTTAAAATGCTGTAGTCTTTAGTCGTATGCCAGTTCCCAAGCTGAGCTATCTCCCCCACTGATAGCATTTGTTGTTTGTTTAAAAAAATGACAAACAGAAAGTTCATTCTTTGTATAACTCAGAGCATGTTTTTTCCTGCTGAGGCTGAAATACTCATTTATTCTTCCCTAGAAGAGAAAAGAAAAAAAATAGGAGCAATTAAAAAAGGCAAAGCAAAGCTAGGTGTTCTTAATTTCACAAGCCATTTTCAGAAAGAGACTAAGCAGCATTTTTCCTTACAGATATTTGCTATTGGCCAGGCACGGTGACTCATCCCTGTAATTCCTTTGGGAGGCCAAGGCAGGAGGGTTGCTTGACCCCAGGAGTTTGATACTAGCGTGGGCAGCGTTGGGAGACCCCCGTCTTGACAAAATATATTTTAAAAATTAGCTGAACATAGCTGCATGCACCTGTAATCTCAATCCCAGCTACTTGGGAGGCTGAGGCAAAAGGATCACTTGAAGCTAGCTGGGAGTTCAAAGCTGCAGTGAGGTCTGATCATGCCACTGCACTCCAGCCTGGGTGATAGAGTGAGAGCTGCCTATATAAAAAAATAAAAGTGGCTTGGTGCCATAGATCAGTGGTTAGGGTGCCAGCCACATACACTGGGGCTGGTGGATTTGAACCCAGCCCAGGCCTGTTAAACAATGACAACTACAACAAAAAATAGCTGGGCAGGGCGGTGCCTGTGGCTCAAAGGAGTAGAGTAGGGTGCTGGCCCCATATGCCGGAGGTGGCGGGTTCAAACCCAGCCCCGGCCAAAAACTGCGGAAAAAAAAAAAAAAAAAAATAGCCGGGCCTTGTGGTGGGCGCCTGTAGTCCCAGCTACTTGGGAGGCTGAGGCAAGAGAATTACTTAGGCTCAGGAGTTTGAGGTTACTGTGAGCTGTGACGCCATAGCACTCTACTGAGGGCGACATAATAAGACTGTCTCAAAAAAAAAAAAAGGTAATTGATATTAATTAAAAATAACACCTCAGCAACCTTTCATCTAGTCTGGCACAACAAACCATCTCTTGTGGAATGGGTAAGGAGAGAGAAGGACCTTTGTAAATATCTCTCCAGTGTTAACAGTTGGGATAGAATTGCTTATTAGAAGGCGCAGGTGAGACTTTCTTGGGTTTCTCCAGACTTATAACTTTGTATTCTTTTCTCTAGCCAGTCCTTGGAAAGCCTGCTTTACTACTTGTCATGATTTTTAGGATCAGCTGTTAAGAATAGATTCCCTCCTGGCCCAGTCTGCTCCGTATTCAGTAATCAGTACTTCTGTGGGTATTGATGAGGGTTCTAAGGCTGTTGTTCTTTTTACATTGACCTGGTGTTTTGGAGGTGTGAGGGCACCAAGGAGGGGCTGATTGCATTTAACTCACAGCTGCTCATTTCCCTGGCTGTACTGATTCTAAGGACTTGGAATCCTTCGATTCCTGGGAGGGGACATGACTAGGTGGTCAGGGATGAACGTCAATGTTTCTGCAGCTTCTGCTTTTCTGAAATAGTCTTCGTAAGGAAACAGTGCACGCAAGTGTAGACACTTAGGCACAGCCAGGCAGTCATTGGTGTCCCCGGTGGCCACGTCATCATTGGGCGTCTCGCCCTGGTGGCACGTCGTCATTTGGCGTCTCTCTGTGTTTCAGACCGGAACATGAACATCCTGCAGTACTGTCCCTCTGCTGACATCTGGACGCTCTTTGAAACGTGTGACGTCCACATTCGCAAGCAGCAGATGGTGTCTGTGGAGGAGACCATCTACATCGTCGGGGGGTGTCTGCACGAACCAGGGCCCAACCGGAGGAGCAGCCAGAGCGAGGACACGCTCACCGTGCAGTCCTACAACACCGTCACCCGGCAGTGGCTTTACCTCAAGGAGAACACGTCCAAATCGGGCCTCAACCTGACGTGCGCGCTGCATAACGACGGCATCTACATCATGAGCAGAGACGTTACCCTGTCCACCAGCCTGGAGCATCGCGTTTTCCTCAAGTACAACATCTTTGCAGATAGTTGGGAAGCGTTTAGGCGTTTTCCAGCGTTTGGACATAATTTGCTGGTTTCTTCTCTTTACCTGCCCAACAAAGCAGAGACATGACTGAATTGACTTAGTATTGAAAAGAAATCTGGTTTGAGACAAAAAAACAAAACAAAACAAAAGTGACGTCCCATTTCTGGGGAGACTGATTTCTAAAGGGAAAATATGGGTGAAAGTCCGTCACATACATACACTAGTAGCTGTAAATAAGCTTACTTGAACTAATTACTTGAAAACTTGTGGGAAAAAAGAGACCAATTTTGTTATTTTTTAAATTATGGGAGCAAATCCATGATAATGTTTTCTCCAAACATGATATTCATGGGCCAATGTCTGAAGCTGATCATCAAAAAGTAGATTTATTGTGTCTGTTTGGTAAAGGGCCAAATGTCAATAGTTGGAATGAATGGTAAAGATGATTTGAAAACCTGTTTTCTTTAGGTCCCTTGAAATATGTGTATCATTGGTATCTTGAGTGAGAGATTTTCTTTTGTCAATTTCCTTGACAAAATGGCATTGTTCTCCCTCCCCTCCCTCCGCCCTCCCTGGACATACTTTGAGTGTATTTAAAATAGGGTTCAACGTTCAGATATTTTATTTGCACACTGCTTTCCAGGAAATGATGTAATCCTACCGAGAATCCTCGCAAGAATTCAGTTCTCTCGGAAACTTTCATAATGACATCACCAGCCATTCCATCTGTTTGCAGTTACCAGTGCCATCTGAGTAGATTGATAGAACCTTTTGTTTATGTGGCAGGTTACATATTTATGTGGTCACCTATGTTGCATCACTAAGCATTCTGTATTGTTTCAAAGAAAGGACGTGCTGTGTAAAAGGATGGATGGGTGTACATTTAAAAAAAATTAAGTCTTACGATTTAAAGGGGAAGGGAAGGAAATAACCAAATAAGAAAAAAAATGCCTTTAAGAGTTATTTTTATTGAATGTATTTGACTTAGTTCTTGTTTAAGACTGAAAAACAAGTATATCATATTTTAAGTCGGGCAGTTTTTTAAATTTAATCTTAGCTTTGTAATTCTTGTTTTGCTTTTGTGGGCTAAGGTTGGGGCAGCTATAACACATTTGTGCTGGAGAGAGGAAGAAACTCTGCAGAAGTAGAACGGCCTCCGGTAGTACTTCTGAAATTAGGTAAAGCGCTTTACTTGCCTTGGTTATTAACTCAAATAGAGCTCAGCTCACGCAGTTATTTGCTTTCACTAAGTCAGTTAACAATGAATGAAAGGCTCACGCCTATAATCCTCACAGTCTGGGAGGCTGAGGTGACAGGATTGCCTGAGCTCAGGAGGTGGAGACCAGCCTGAGCAAGAGTGAGACCCCATCTCTACTAAAAGTAGAAAAATTAGCTGGATGTTGTGTCGGGGATTTGTAGTCCCAGTTACTTGGGAGGCTGAGGCAAGAGGATGGCTGGAGTCTAAGAATTAGAGGTGGCTGTGAGCTATGGTATCATGGCTCTACCAAGGGCAACACAATGAGACTCCATCTCAAAAAAACAAAAACCAATGAATAAAAGCTTCTGCCAGCATAAATCAGCACCCTTTAAAAAAAAAATATATATATATATATATATATGCTCATACTTATGGAAATTTTATTTTGATTGAAAACACTTTCTGTAGTTATCTGATATTTTGTAAAGGAATCAGTTTCAACTGTGAGCTGATTCTATTTTTCTGCACTAACGGCAGGCAGAAGAATCCCTTCAGTTACAGAGTGCCTCGCTAAGAAAGTCCCACAGAAAAACAAAAATCCAGAGCAAAGTCATGCCTTCAAAGAACACTTACTGAGTGCCTGCGGTGTGCCATTCACTGTGCAGATGGAGGACAGAAGAGCTGATCGCGGAACACAATTTTTCAGTTTATTAGAGTCACTACAGGGTCTCCTTGTAATGGTGGGCTCTGGGGTATTTAAAATAAGGGTCCAGTTTTAAAAATGCTATTTGCACAACTTTTCAGGACTACTTCTATTAGGTGAAAATGAGGTAAGCCTTTATTTTGGACATAGAAACAGATCTTTGTATCTTATCACCAATCTTACCCATAGTTTGCTTATAACAGTTTTAAGGGTTTCTAAACTGTGCCCATTTATTCCCAGTCATGCCTTCTTTTAAAAAGAAAAAATCTGAACTAAAATTTTCCCGGGAATAGTACTTAAATAATAGATTTATATTAATTTATATTCATTGTAGAATTGAATTTCTGGTAACCTATAATTTCATTACATGTATTTAAAAATCTAATTTATTTTAGATGGTGTTAACGTTTGTTGTTGTAGAGCTTTTTAAAGGTCTAATCCTATATATTCAAAAGACACTAGTCAGTTGAATTAGTCTGGGACAAACACTTGGATATTAGCTTGTAAATAACCATATTGTATAACATACAATGTTATTATTCCTGCCAACCAGTTCTCTTCCTGATTACAGTCTTTGGGTCTGTTTTCCTAATGCCAATAATTAGATTGTTGGACCAAGTGAAGGTATACTCTGATCCACAAATCTCTTTCATAAACCGGGTTTGATGTGTGTGTGTGTGTGTGTATATGTATACTTACATATTATAACTCTCTTTACCACAGACTTCTAATAAGGTGTTATTCTGGGCTGCCAGCAGTGCTTGAGAAAGGTGGAATGTGCAATAGGAACAGATCTGTGAGTTTGTGACATCATCCTCCCTGCTGTGCACATCCGCTGCGTTGGCGTGTTGAGGGTAATTCTAATTTAGCTCTGTTCCCTTGTTAACGCCAGTGTTACAGAGAAGATTCTACCTATGATGAAGGCAATGTTTCTTTGAAAATCTCCCTTCATCCCCCAGGACTTTGACTGTTGGAGAATATCTCTGTTTTGTTTTTCACGTCTCTAAATGTTTTATCCTTTTTTTCTCCCCCTGTGAAATGCTTCTGAGGGAGGCTGATCTCCCACTCTGGGGAAGGGAGTTGCTAGGCGGATTCTCAGAGGCAGCCACCTGGCCAGAATCATCCTATTTTACAGAGAAGGATCTCAGTGGTAGAGAGTGAGACCTGTTTGTAGGTTAGTAGAAGGTTGCTGGCTCTTGCTGGCATTCTTTTTGTCTTTCGGTTCAACTCCCTTAGTTTCAGAGGCCTCTCCCCTTAGCATCTTTGAAAAGGTTTTCTGATGAATGTGAGGGTTGTTTGTTTCAACAGTATTGGTTAAATCATACAATGAAGTACTGAGAAAGTTATGGATACTAGTAAGAAACAAAAGGCTTAAGATTAAGCACAAAAACCAAAGAAAATTTAAATCTACCGTTTATTTTAAACAACCAAGATCCCAAGTAATTCCAAATGCCTTAGGTAATTAAAGTGATTCAGTACTGAGTTAGATAAAATTCTCTACAATGGGAGTAATCAAGTAGATGCCTGTGCTCTTTCAATAAACAGTGCTTACTGAGCATTGTGGGCACTGTGTTTTCAGATTGCTAGGTAAAGTTATGACCCTACCTGTTTGGCCAAAGAGTTAAATTGAGAGGAAAGGTCTTGGTCTTCCTGATCAACCAGCATTTAATGCAGATCACTTGAGAGGGAGCGCAGTAACATAATGGGAGTATGGGTGAGTGTTGGATGCCTCCTTCTTAGACTAGGGATGAGAAATGTATAACAGCCGTGCAACCATTCTTCAGGGTGGCTTTATGAATGAGTGTAGTACTTTCCTCTGTGCCAGGATTTTGGTTGTAGAAGCCTTGTCCAGTCCACTCTGGGAGGCCAAGGCAGGTGGATCACCTGAACTTAGGAGTTTGAGACCAGCCTGAGCAAGAGTGAGACTCCGCTCTACTAAAAATAGAAAAACTAGCCAGGTGTCATGCGGGGTACCTGTAGTCCCAGCTACTTGGGAGGCTAAGGCAAGAGGATCACTTGAGCCCAAGAGTCTGAAGTTGCTCTGAGCTATGATGCTACGGTACACTACCCAAGGATGACAGAGAGACTGTCTCAAAAAAAAAAAAAAAAATTCTAGACATCCATTTCCAATCCATCAGGGTAAATGAAGCCTGTTTGTCATCCTTGCTGCCACATGTGAAGGAGTTAGGTGGGTATGTTTTGAAAGCAGTGAGCTGATTTTAGCTCTGTTTCCTGTTTACCAGAAATAGTTATTGAGTGCCTGTCATGTTCAAGACAATGAGGAGAACTGAGAGTGCAGGCAGCCCAATCCACAGTGCACGACCTCGAAGAGTCACAGCCTCCAACAAATCTTCAGTCGTCCTCACCGGGGCATTTTTCTCAAAGATGCCAACTTTTTGTCAGGCACATTGGCACTCTCTGGTCTGGTGGCCTCTTTAGTCTTGGCCAAATCCATGCTTTGCTTCATTATTTACTAATAATCATTATGAACCAGTCTTGTCTTTTTTAATTTAAGCATCACGTGCATATATGCTTTTTTCCCTTACTACTTTTCCTGGTCTTGTCTGTACTTCATTTTGGTGTGGAGAAAAGTGAAAATTACATGCAATCTGCTTTATTGAAAAATACTCACCAAGCACCACGGCCTTTGCAGCTGAGGGCACAGCTGAGCTGTCAGGGTTCGGCAGCTTGAACAGTGATGAGTGGAAAGGGGGTGTGTGTGTGAGCAAAACGTAAAGAAGTGTTGACCCAGACACGAGTCCTGCCGACGTCAGTGGAGTTTGCCTTCTGAAGTATTAAAGGTGGCGTTCCATCTTAGTTTCATTCACACATGAATATTTCTTTTTTAGTTTCTTGTGTTAACATAGGAACACAAGATTCACACCGACATGTGCTGCCTCTGTACTTGACATAACCATTTTCATTCATTCCTACAGGAACCGTTCAATATAAAAGATGGTCAATTTTGCGGAGCAGAAAGGTGCTGAAATGTAGTGTTAGCTGGTGCTTTATCAAATGAACGCCATCATTTATTACAAGCAAAGAAAAGGAAAATGTGGCTTGTATTATTATGTCTTTTTTTTCCTATAAAAAAACCTTAAGAATAGGGCACTTTAGCCATCCCCGCAATGTTTTCCTATCTAGTAGTCATTTTAGGGAAAATGATAATCTGTAGAACGAATAGCTAACGTTTTGTTATGACTGATATCTTTCTTTGTGAAAAAGGTTGTACTGAGTCTTTAATTTCAAGTGTAGCTTAAAAATGTAAACACGATCATATTCATTTGAAAACAGTGATGCCTGCGAAGCACTCACTATAACAGCATTTGTTTTGTGTTTATAACTCCAACTGTAGAAGAAAATCTCTTCCAATAAAATAGCTCTAAGTCCATTTTCATTGTCTGTTAGGTTTCTGTACCAGCTGTGGCTCAGGGCTGAATAGGGGAAGCAGGAGTTGTATGACGGGCCCCTGATTGACAGGGGATTCGAGAGGAGGGCCGCTTGCTCCTGTGAGGGAGGAAGCACTGCTGCTGGAGGGAGAGACATGCCAGGTGGCACAGGTGATGGGAGCTGTTTGGAAGAGTGGGATCTGCACGGAATAGATGTGCTGGGAAGACTAGTTGGGATCCTTAGCGCCCCCGGATCTTGTTTTAGCCCTGCTGTGTAGTCCTTGGGTCCTTACAATTCTGAATAAAAGATGGAAGTCAAAACCCCACAACTCAGCAATTGTAGCCCACCACAATGTGCTCCCGATGCTTTCCAACTTTGCCCACCTTTTAAGCACCACCTGTTCCTCTAGGAACACTGAAGCGCACTCCTGCCTGTGTGTTGCTAGGTGCACCTCCGGCCATGCTGCTGGGGTGGGGGGCTGCGGGAGGCAGTGTTACAAAGTCAGGTTCTGTTACTATGTGATGTCCCACAGACGTTCATTTCTTTCCAGCCTTTAATTGATCAACGTGCAGGAACACGTGTGTGCACATCCATTCCTCTTCTTACGTATACAGTTCTAACAGTGAACCCAGTGTTGAATCATACTACTACCCCATAAAAGAACAGACATGTACCTGACTTTCTCCCTAAGGGACACATTGAAAATCTGATCCAGCTACTGCAACCAAAGGTGATATGGCTCACTGATTCCCAAGTCCAAGGTTATTAGGGGACGGCCATCCCTTCCAAGTCCATGGGTGGCCACTCAGTCCTGACAACCTATGAATAAATAACCATTTCCCACACACCTACCATGTGGTGGAGGAGGGTGGAGGAAGATGAAAGGCTGACCCAGCAAAGCAACATCACTGCTAATTGAGTATTCATTCTACGTCAGGAACTCTAATGAGCATTTTGTATTCAACTCATTTGTCCTCACATCAATCCCATATGGTGACTATAAATATTATCCCCACTTTACAGTTGAAGAAACTGAGGTACTGCAGGTTACAAATTGTTATTTGGGAAAAGAGAGAAGGGAAAACTATGGACGGCACTCCCTAGTCCGAAGTGTACACTTCTCTCTGCTGGTTTGTGTTATCAGGGACCCTCCCAGCTAGAGGAGTGGGCTGTGGGGTCAGACAACAGGGAAGACCTCGGTTCTGCTTTGTGACAGGGTGTTCCACGGCCGTGCCCATGTGGCAGGCCCCTTCCAGTTAGCATGGTTCTAGGAGGGAAGGCTGAGAATATCTGGAGAGGCTGAGGAATCCTGGACTCCTGTTTGCAGCCTGGAAACATTTCCTTGGCAATATAACCACTTAAAAAACCCAGTGAGGCTGGGTGAGGTGGCTCACGCCTATAACCCTAACACTCTGGGAGGCTGAAGCAGGAGGATCCCTTGAGCTCAGGAATTAGAGACCAGCCTAAGCAAGAGGGAGACCCTATCTCTACTAAAAGTAGGAAGATTAGTCGGGTGATGTGGCAGATGCCTGTAGACCCAGCTATTTGGACACTGAGGCAGGAGGATTCCTTAAGCCTGGGAGTTAGAGGTTGCTGTGAGCTGGGTTGGTGCCCTGGCACTGTAGCCTAGAGCCACAGAGTGAGACTCTGCCTTAAAAAACAAAACAAAACAGCTAAATGCAGGTAGATCTGACCCCTGGCAACTCTGGGACAAAAGCTAAGATGTAGTGGAGCCCAACTTCTTGAATTTAGGACTCACCTTTAGGATTTCTGTCTCTTAGCCACAGGCTTCCTGCTCATACCTTTACCCTCAGCTCGATGGTGTCAATCTTTCCCTCAGCTTTGGGACACCTGAAACAGTAAGGCTATGCCCTTGCCAGACTACATCCCAGGGAATGATGCTTTAGTAGAAATGATCACCTCTCAGACCAGGTGTCTTACACCTGTAATCCTAGTACTCTGGGAGGCCAAGTGGGAGGATCTCTTGAGCTCAGGAGTTTAAGACCAGCCTAAAGAAGAGTGAGACTATCTCTACCAAAAATAGAAAATATTAGGTGGGTGTGATGGCACATACCTGTAGTCCCAGCTCTTTGGGAGGCTGAGCCAAGAGGCTCAGTTGAGCCCAGGAATTTGAGATTGCAGTGAGCTATAATGATGCCAATGCACTCTACCCTGGGCAACAGAGCGAGGCTCTGTCTCATAAAAAAGGGAAAAAAGGAAATGATTACCTCTGTAGCAGGAGGAGTTTGGGGAATGAAATTCCTACACTACTCCTTTTTTGTTTTTTTTGTGACAGAGTTTCACTATGTCACCTTCAGTAGGTGCTGTGGCATCACCGCTCACAGCAACCTTCTTGGGTTCAAGTGATTCTCTTGCCTCAGCCTCCCTAGTAGCTGGGACTACAGGCGCCCACCACAATGCCTGGCTAATTTTGTTGTAGTTGTCATTGTTGTTTAGCAGGCGTGGGCTGGGTTTGAACCCACCAGCTCCGGTGTATGTGGCCAGTGCCCTAACCACTGAGCTACAGGTGCCGAGCCACTACTCCTTTTTGTTTTGTTTTGTTTTAACACCCTACCCACTTCTTTGCCTCCTCCGAGGTCCAGTCCAAAGGTGTTTGTTCAGGCACCTTTGACTGAAGCAGAGAACCATCTTTTGCAGTTCTGCCAGGCTTGTACCGTCTGACCCTCTGCAGTCTGCTGGCTGCAGGCAGAAGGGTTAAAAGCATGGATGCCAGAGCAAGACTTTGCTTCCCGATGCTGCAACTTCCTCAGCTGTGTGGCTTCGGTCAGGCTACTTCATCTCCCGGGGCCTCAGTTTCTTTCTCTAGGGAGCAGAGAGAACAACAGTGTCCACTCTATGGAATTGTTGCAAAAATTGTATGAGGAAACCCATGTGAAGTGCTCAGAGTGGCATCTGACACCACAGCACAAAATGAACCTGAGTGTTGTTACTATCAGAGCACATGGGTATTTCCTTTACATCTTCTGATGGGCTAGTTGGGCTGGAAGCTCATGCCTTTCCTAAAATATCTTACTGAAGCCATTAGGAGGTAGCTAAGAAATGCCAGGTCCCTGGCATGTTTCTGTCACTTCTCCCAAAGAGCCAGTTTGAATAATCTGAATCCTAAGATGTATCAGCGTAGTCAGTTGCTTGGCTTCCTTCATGAGGATAGGGATGGGAGATTTCTTTTTATCCCATCCTTCACCTAGATTTAACTGGTTCTATATTTCAGCTTTAGCTGTTTGCAGCATCCCATCCCAAGTACCAAACCTATATTAAGACTTTGATTGGACCAGCTCAGGTCATGTGGCCAGGGGGTTGGAAGAGAAACTTCAACTCTACCATGTGAAATGAATTCATCTCAGACGACAGGTGCTCTGCTTACCAGAGGAGAAGGGTGCTGACCGCTGACTCTCCAAAATACCAGCTGAACAACCAGTTGACCAAAGAAAGGTAGATTGGTTTTGATTACTTTGTTAAGGGAGGATCCACCTTGAAAAATATTGTGTCGGAAGAGGGGAGAATCAGGTTTTGAGTCCTAGGATGGGTGATTGTAAAGTAAGCCTTGAGACTGGGCAGAGATTATGATATAAGAACTTTAGGCCCAGGACTTTGTGGGCACAGTGCGGTGAAAATCTTGAAGCTGGTCTTGCAGAGTAAGCTGTTAGTCGTAGTAAGTAAGCTAATTAGTTGGTTCGTAGTGTTGTGGAAGATAACGCTATGGAAATACTTACTCTTGAGTACAGCTTCACTTGTTTCTCAGGGCACGCGTGTTTGTCTTACAGAACATTTCTTATGCGCTTGTCTTATTCCTGTTCTAGACTGTGGTTTCTTGTTGATGTAGTATTCTTTCCCTCCCTCTCTCCTTCCTTCCTCCCTCCTGTTTCCTTCCCCTCTTTCCCTTTCCTTTTTTGTCCTTTCCTTCCTTTTGTGCTTACCCCCCACCCTCCTTTCCTCCTTTTCCCTCCCACCTTCCCTTCCTTCCTCCCTCTCACCCTTCCTTCCTTCCTCGCTCCCTTCCTCCCTTCCTTCCTTCCCTCCCTCCCTGTCTCACAGGCTAGAGTGCAGGGGCATCATCTTAGCTCACAGCTACCTCAAACTCCTGGGCTCAGCAATTCTCTGCCTCAGCTTCCAAAGTAGCTGGGACTACAGGCACCTGCCGCCTGCCCATGTGATTTTTCTGAATTTGTAGAGACAGGGTCTCCCTCTTGCTTAGGCTGATGTTGAACTTCTGGTCTCAAGCAGTTCTCCTGCCTCAGCCTCCCAGATTGTGCTAGGATTACAAGTGTGAGCCACTGTGCCCAACTTAAAGTATTTCATTATCTTTTTATCACCCTATGACGGGGCATACAACAGGGCCTCATACACAGCTGATTCTTTTTTTTTTTTTTTTCCAAAATGCCTGGCTAATTTTGTTGTAGTTGTCATTGTTGTTTAGCAGGCGTGGGCTGGGTTTGAACCCACCAGCTCCGGTGTATGTGGCCAGTGCCCTAACCACTGAGCTACAGGTGCCAAGACAGAGTCTCACTATGTTGCACTCTGTAGAATAATGTGGTGTCACAGCTCACAGCAACCTCAAACTCTTGGGCTCAAGTGATCCTCTTGTCTTAGCCTCGTAAGTAGCTGGGATTACAGGCACCCGCCACAATGCCTACCTATTTTTAGAGATGAGGTTTCAGGCTTGCTTTAGGCTGGTCTTGAATTCCTGAGCTCAAGCAATCCACCTGCCTCAACCTCCTAGAATACTAGGATTACAGGTGTGAGCCACCATGCCCAGCCATACAGCAGATTCTTAATGTATTTGTTGAATTTGAAAGGTTTTGAAGCTTTCTTGGATTTTCTAGAAAGAAATATATAGGTTTACACAGCCGTACAATTTCCTTATAGGAAATAATATAGTTTTCTTTTTTGTTTCAGTTTCTTTTTTTTTTTTTTAGACAGAGTTGCCTGTTGCCCTAGGCTAGAGTGCCATGGTGTCAGCCTCACTCATAGCAACCTCAAACTCCTGGGTTCAAGTGATCCTCCTGCTTCAGCTTCCCAACTAGCTGTTCTATAGGCATCTACTAGAATGCCTGGCTAGTTTTTCTATTTTTTAGAAAGATGGGGAGATGGGGTCTCACTTCTACTCAGGCTGGTCTTGAACTCTTGACCTCAAGGGATCCTCCTGTCTCGGCCTCCCAAAGTAAGAATCACAGGCATGAGCCACCATGCTTGGCCTAATATAGTGTTTTCTTAGTGAACAACTTTTTTTAGAAAAACAGTATATATAACCCATCCACAGATGGAAGAAGTTTCAACATCTGGCCGTGGGAAATTTGCCCACTAATAATAGTGGTGCTACTGTCTAGGCGCTCACAGGGCCTGCGGGTAAATGGCACTTGAGCCATTATTTTCTTGTCAATGGAATCAATAGTAAGGTTTGAGTGACATTCCGTTACTTATAGAACCATTTTCCCCCCTACAATCTGAACCGAATGTCACAAATACACAGTTACCAGAATTTGAATGCTAGTAGGAAAAGAGCTAAGAGGTGGGGGATGCTCCACCACCAAATGTGTGGGTCTGTGACAGAGGCCAAGGTCAGCCTATGGGCTGGGACCCTGTGCACTTGAGAAGAGCTTCTCCTGGAGGGAAAGGATGTTCGGGGTACAGGTCACTCTGCTCACTTCAGCCCTGGTGGATTGTGAGCTGGTGCTAGATAGAAGGACACAAAATCAGAGGCAAGAGAATTAGGAAGAGGCACTGTGATGCAAATGGTTTGTGGCTGGGGGTGGTTTTTCTTGTAAAATCTGCTGTGTCTGCATGTGTCTGCCTACTGCAATTATTTTACCAATGTTTCTGCAATGTTTGAAAGTCTCAGAGCTACTGTATCAGTTTTCTAGTGCTGCTGTATCAAAGCACCACAGACTTCTTGGCTTAAAACAACAGAAATACTATCTCACAGTCTGGAGGCTGGGAGTCTGAAATCAAGGCATTAGCAGGGCTGTGCTCCCTCTGAAACCTGCAGGGGCATCCTTTCTGGCCTCTTCCCAGCTTCTAGAGGTTTGCTGGTGATCTGGTGTTTCTTGGTGTTTCTTGCAGCTGTCTTCATCATCACGTGGCGTTCTTTCTGTGTGTCTCTGCCTCAGAAGGACACCAGCTGCATTGCACCAGGGGCCACCTTACTCGAGTCTGACCTCATTTTAACTTAACTGTTTACGTTTGCAACAACCCTACTTACAAATAAGGTCACATTTGGAGGTACTTGGGTTTAGGACTTCACCATATCTTTTTGCAGGGAGGACAAAATTCCTAACAGGTGGTAAATCTTATTTCAGAACCCTTTTTAAGTTTGCTGTTTTCTACATAGGCCATTCACTGAGAAGGGGCATATTCTCTGATATGAAGTCCGCTTCAAGGTCATACCTTCCCCTCCTCCCCATAATGCCTGCAATTTTAATAATAACGCAATTTTAATAATTATAAGTCTAAAAGAACAGAATAGGTAAATCCTATACTGTAGCCATGCTTTGATTTCAACTTTAAATTAAAAGCGTGGCATGTTTTTTTAACACATTGCTGAGTGGTCATGAGTTACCTGGTAACATGGATAGTTTCTGCATAAAATTGCCACTGTTAAAACTGTTAACACTGTTAACACAGTGTGTTAACATAGTGGCTGTTCCCTGGTTCATTTCTCCCAGTCTCAATTCCCAGTTCTCTCAAATTCAGCCTATTTTATTCTTTTTCCCCTCCTCATCTCTCCACTGCTTATAGTATAGAATCACTTAGCACCTCTAATATTTTAAGATAATGGGGTTCTTGCTCCATCACTCATGACATCTTGCTCTGCACTCCTGGAGTGCAGTGTCATCATCAGAGCTCACTGAAACCTCGAACTCCTGAGGTTCAGCGATCCTCCTGCTATAGGCATGTGCCACTGTGCCTGCGTGGCCAAAACACGGCATCTTTAGTTGAGTGAGTTAGCAGGTATCCAAGTGAGTAAATGATGCCTCTGAATTCAGTGCTATCATTGTACAGTATTCCACATAGGCTAATTTCAGCCACCCTCAGATACCTGGACGATCAGAATGTTTTTTTTTCCTAAGCAACAGTTACTGACCCTAGCTAATTTCCAAAAAAAAAAAAAAAAAGGAAACGAAAAATTACTGTTTAGCTAATTATGTTCTAGCTCTGTTGTTGTTCAAGCTAGAGTGGGGTGGTGTGATCATAGCTCACTACAACCTTGAACTCCTGGGCACAAGCATCCTCCTGCCTCAGCCTCCCACGTAGTTGGGAGTACAGGCAAAGACCACCATACCTGCCTAATTTTTCTATATTTTGTGGAGGTGGAATTTTGGTATGTTGCCAAGGCTGGTCTTGAACTTGTGGCCTCAAGCAATCCTCCTGCATCAGCCTCCCCTGATTTAGCTCAATATTTCTTTTTTTTCCCCTAATTTCACCAGATTAACATAAGGCTACATACAATTAGGTTACATTGTTTCTGTTTGCTAGAAAAAGTCTGAGCTATATTTGAGTCCTTCCCCCAGGAGGTGTGCCATACACTCCTACTTTATATCTGTTATCTGAGGCTTACTGAGACTTTTCCTGTCTCCCCCACCACCACCTTCTTGAGTTTAACTGTGATTTTCCTCTGATGTGGGCCTGTAATTGTTCACCTGCTAGTTTGAATACATGGATGCTTGTTTTTCCATTCTTGAGATACTTTGCTAAGGAGAATGTTCTTGAACTCTATCCAGGTAAATACAAAAGATGTAAAGTTTCCATATTTTTTATGCCTGAGTAGTATTCCATGGCATACATATACCACAGTTTATTAATCCATTAAGGGTTGATGGGCACTTGGGTGGTTTTCACATCTTTGGGATTGTGAATTGAGCTACTATAAACTTTTAAGTGCAAATGTCTTTATGGTAAGATGATTTTTTCCTTGTTGGTAGATACTTAGTAATGGCATTATAGGCTTAAATGAAAGGTCTACTTTCATCTCTGTGAGAATTCTCCATACTTCTTTCCATAGGGGCTGTATTAGTTTGCAATCCCCCCAACAAGCTATAAGTGTCTCCATCTCTCTGCACCCTCTCCAACATCTGCAGCTTTGGCACTCTCTGTGTGGGCTCCTCTCACTGGATGAAATCTCAAGGTGGTTTTGATTTGCATTTCTCTGATTAAAATGCAATCAAAATGCAAATCCTCTAGAAGCTGGGAAGAGGCCAGAAAGGATGCCCCTGCAGGTTTCAGAGAGAGCATAGCCCCACAAACGCCTTGATGTCAGACTTCTGGCCTCAAGATTGTGTGATAATATTTCTGCTGTTTTAAGTCAAGAAGTCTGTGGTGCTTTGATATGGCAGCACTGGCAAGCATCCCATCATGCTCAGGGATGATGAACATTTTTTTTCATGTGTTTCTCAGCCAGTCTTCTGTCTTCCTGGAAGGAGGTTCTGTGTTTCCTAGGATTGTCAGTGCCATTGTTGGGTGGGTTTAGGTGTGGACACCAAGCTGTCCTATAACAGAGGAGCTGGTACTCTTGCTACAAATGCCTGTTATGGAGACAAGGTGCCACTTTCTGGCCATCCACGGCCTCCAGGCTGGTGGGTGCCTGGCCAGCCTGACCACTGCAGCAGATTCATACAGCATGATTCTGAGCCACTAAAACCTAAAGAAAAAGACTGTCTGTGTGTTTTGCCAGCCCGGTTTTCAGAGAGGTGAGTAGGTATTTTCTAGTAGTGCTGATGTTTATTTGTTCCAAAGTCTTTTTTGCTCTGTTGTGGGTCTCAAACGTCACCAAACCTCAGAGGCAGCTTTGTAAAGTGGGGCTTTAATGTTTCATAGTCCTGGATTTGTTGCATTGCTTCAAAATACTTCCCATCATGGTGCCTGCCCAGCGGTCTCTGTAAAGCGTGGTGGTTATGGTTTCTCTGGCACAATCGCCCTCTGTTTCCTTCTGAGCTTTGTAAAGTTATTCAGGCTCTACTATATAAGCAGCAGGGTAAACTTCACTAGCAGGAGGCTAAAATGAAATGGCAGCTACTGTGACCGCGGGGTAAAGTAAGACCTGGTGCCACGAAGCCCCTGTCCTGCTTAGATCCACATGCATTCAACAAATAGAAAAATCCAAGTAAAGAACATTTCCATGTTGAAAGAGAAAACTGGAGAAAATCACCATAGGATTTGGTTTTGCTGCATGTGGCAGAAACTCTAGAATAACAGAGCATTAAGATAGAAGTTAATTTTTTCCTGAGGACAAAAAGGCAAGCAGTCCAGGGCTGGGATAGTCAGTGGTATGCGGTGGCTCAGTCATTGTGACTGTGAGGACCGATCACTGGCATCTTCTGCTATCCCTGTGTTCGGTGATGTCACCCTGGTACCTTGAAATGGGCTGTGGTTAAAGGTTTACGCACAGAATCAGCAAATGCTACATATTAAGGTTTTCCCTGCTAGAGAGCTGGTTGTTTATCACTTACCAGCACACCCCTGGGTCTGGCTCTCTAATGGGGTTAGGCTCTTTCTTTTTCTTTCCTTTTTTTTTTTTTTTTTGAGACAGAGTGCCCTCCGTAGAGTGCCATAGCATCACAGCTCACAACAACCTCAAACTCTTGGGCTCAAGTGATTCTCTTGCCTCAGCTTCCCAAGTAGCTGGGACT
>NW_003852452.1:7287350-7293544 GCF_000181295.1 Otolemur garnettii
TCATCTCCTCCTCTTGAGTGTGGGTGGAATGTTGGATGTTGAAAGGTACCACAAAGAACCGGCAGAGATTTACTGAGAGTATCTGCAAGCAGACAGCTGCCACCAAAAATGGAAAATGGCAACACCATTGAGTTAGGAGAAGGGGCCTGTTTTAAAATGATTCAGGGTGTAGCTCAGGAGGTGGCTGGCCTGCCATGACAGAGATCAAAGGTCATCTGATGAAGGGTTTGAAGAAAGATGGGAGGGCCATTTGCTGGGAACTATGGAGAGTTAGCCTTTTAAAACTGCAGAGGGCGTAGGGGTGCGGTGGCTTAAGCCTGTAATCCCATCATTCTTGGAGGCACTGGGGAGTTACAGACCAGTCTGGGCTAGAGCAAGACCCATCTCTAAAAATAGCCCAGCGTTGTGGCTGGTGCCTGTAGTCCCACCTACTCAGGAGGAGGAGCCAAGGGGATCCCTTGAACCCAAGAGTTTGTGGCTCCTGTGGGCTATGACAGCACTCCACTCTGCCAGTGGTGACAAAGTGAGACTCTTGTCTCACAAAAAAAGAAGGTACATCTTCTTTTTTCTTTTCTTTTCTTTTCTTTTCTTTTTTTTTTTGAGACAGAGTCTCACTTTGTGGCCCTTGGTAGAGTGTCCCATGGCATCATACTCACAGCAACTTCAAACTCTTGGGCTCAAGTGATCTTCCTGCCTCAGCCTCCCAAGTAGCTGGGTCTACAGGTGCCCGCCACAAAATCTGGCTAGTTCTTTCTATTTTTAGAAGACACAGGGTCTTGCTATGGCTCAGGCTGGTCTCCAACTCCTGATCTCAAGCAATCCACCTTCCTGGGTCTCCCAGAGTGCTGGGATTACAGGTGAGAGCCACTGGCCAAGGCTATAGTTCTTAACATTGATTTTATAACCAAGAAAAAAATAAAAGGGTTTTCTTCACAGATGTAATTGGGGCTAGGTAAACTAATTTGTAAGCTTTTAAGTCAGGGGTGTTTAGCTGGCTCTGCAGGCTGATTTTGTGAGGATTATTTTTTTGCTTATGTGTGGTGTCCAATATCGTGAAAAGTATGCACCAACCTTTTATTTTGTGAATTGACTTTTGTTATTGTTTGTCTATTTACTACTACGTGGCCCAAGACAACTCTTACCTTCCAGTATGTGGCAGAGGAAAAAAATTAAGTTGGCTGGGCGTGGTGGCTCATATCTGTAATCCTAGCACTCTGGGAGGCCAAGGCAGGAGGATTTCTTGAGCTCACAGAGTTCAAGACCAGCCTGAGCCAAAGCGAGACCCTGTCTCTACTAAAAATAGAAAAACTGAGGCAAGAGGATCGCTTGAGTCCAAGAATTTGAGGTTGCTGTGAGCTGTGACAGCACAGCACTCTACCCAAGGCGACAGCTTGAGACTCTCTCAAAAAAAAAAAAAAAAAGCAAAAAAATGTCGAACATTCCTGCAATAGTTAAAAAAATAAATAACAAATGGCTGAACTAGGGTGATAGCAGTAGAATTAGAAAGAAGGACTGGTTTGCAAGAGTTGATCATTTAATTTTAAGTTATTTTATAAGCCAGATGTTAAATCTTTGGTAACTTGAAAGTAGCTGTAGTGGGAATGTTTATACTACAAAAATTGGCAAACACTATAAATTAAAGCTTTAAGAGAATTTGTTTGGGGGGAAACCATTTTACCAGTACATAACTAAGAAAGATTTCAGAGAGAAATTTGGGTAGAGCTGACAGGCTTCATGATTGGTTGGGTAGGGGTTGGGGCGGAAAGTTTTTTTTTTTTTTTTTTTTTTTGAGCCAGAGTCTTACTCGGTCATCATCGGGAGAGTGCTGTGGTGTCACAGCTCACAGCAACCTCAAACTCTTGGGCTTAAGCAATTCTCTTGCTTCAGCATCCCAAGTAGCTGGGACTACAGGTGCCGGCCACAATGCCTGACTATTTTTTGGTTTAATTGTCATTGTTGTTTGGCAGGCCTGGGCTGGGTTCCAACCTGCCTGCTCTGGTGTATGTGGCTGGCACCCCAGCCACTGAACTACAGGCGCTGAGTGGAGGGGCAGAAAGTTCTTAAAGATGATTCTGAAGTTTCTTATCTAAGATTTTTACTCTGTGTGACTTGGAGGATGTCAGCTGGTAGGAACACCAGGAGATTCGTTCTGGGGGAAAAGATGATGAATGTGGCTTGCTACATGAATTTGTGGATATAATACATGCATTTTGCTAAAAAAAAAAAATACAATAGAAGCCCATGTTTGGTGGTCACATCAGTCAGACCTATAGTATAGATTTGGAATCAGCTGTACAGAGATGGGAGTTGAAGCTGGGCACGGTGGCTCACACCTGTGATCCCAGCACTTGGGAGGCTGAGGCAGGTGTATTGCCTGGGCTGGCAGGTTTGAGACCAGCCTGAGCCAGAGTGAGACCTCATCTCTGAAAACAGCCAGGCATTGTGGTGGGCGCTTGTAATTCCAGCTACTTGGGAGGCTGAGGCAAGAGAATTGCCCAAGAGTTTGAGGTTGCTGTGAGCTGTGAAGTCACAGCACTCTACTGAGGGCAATGAAGTGAGACTCTGTCTCAAAAAAAAAAAAAAGAGATGTTAGTTAAAACTTTTTGAATAAGTACTTTTTCCAAGGATAAGGATCAGAGTGAGAGAACAGGCAGAGAGGACACTGGGAATGCCTATATACGAGGTAGTACAATTAAGTTCATGAACTTGTCCTAGAAAAAGTGTGACACACCACATTGCTGAGTCTCACTGTGGTCACCTTTGAAGTCCTCCCCTTGGCCATCTGGTAATGGTAGTGATATTCAGCAGTGAGGTATGTAGCACTCACAGGGTACGTTCATGCACTTGTCAGATCTCACATAATGGGCTGGCGGGGGAGAGGGTCCAAGAAGTCTCCCCCAAACAGAAGCACATTCACATTTTCAAATCCTCATTCCAGTGTTTCTTCTAGACGTTTGCTTGGTCTTTTGTTTCCCTTCCAGCACTTAGGTTCTGAGGATGTTGTCTACGCCAGTAGTTTCAACTTTATCAAACTCATATTTCCTTTTTATTATATTTTTTATCCCCTTCACTACTTTAAGATGCAATTTATAAGTAACATAGCTTCCCTGCACATAATTAAAAATCAATACATTGCTCCAACGGCAAGAGATAGGGGAAATGAAAGAAAAACAAATTATAATTAAATAATATGTTTATCAATATGTAAATGTTCGAGCACAGCTATCCTAAAAGAGTCACTGAAGGGGTGAGGTACTTTTAGCAGAATTGTATAAGTGACTGTTACAAATGCAGATTGATGATCTTATACCAGTGACTCAAACACCTACATGTCTTATGGCTTAGCCATAAGTGACATGGATTTCCACAATAACAAACAACCCTGTTTTGAGTTGTTGAAAATTTTGGGTGCAAAGAAGTACAAACTAACTTCTCTTGATTTATACAGTAGCTGTATTCCTGAAAAATTCATACTATGCAGAAAACTCCTTGATGCCTACATGTTAAATGGACTTAGGTTCTAGGTATGAAAATTATAAACAGGTAAAAATTATCACTTTTTTTTTAACCTATTAACATATTTGGACCACACAGAGGTTGCATCAGCTGCTGGGCAATTCATCGTATAGGACTGTTGTTCTCTTTACTGCAGAATGACCCCTACCCAACTGCTGTGCCCTCAAACCCTGCCAGTTCCCTAAGTGCCCTCTAGGGGGCAGTACCATCTGCATTGAGAACATCTGGTCCTACTCAGTCCTCAGCACTTTGTGTGGAACTGAGTTCAGATGGCACTAACCATGGTGCATAGATACCTCCCATTCCTGGGGAACATGGAGCAGATGGATCTGTCAGTCAGTCTGGCCAAGGAGGAATAAACAAAGGATCATAACTAGGAAGGTGATTTGCTTCCTATTAGAAGACATTCTTTAATGACAGTTACAGCAATCCAACCCAACCCTCCCACGCTTGCTCCAAGCCATTTAATTGCAGTTGTCGCTCCTGAATTTTGTTTCTTCCTTTAATAAGATTTAATAGTATCAAAACCATATATTTACTCTAATTCCTGTCTTTCACTTTCTTACATATATTTGCAATTTTAAGGCAGAGCATCAAACAGAGATTCCAGAAATGTTATCTGGAGTATTTGAGACTTCCATGTCCCCGTCCCTTGTGCAGAGGAGAGGCTGGAGATGGCCACACAGTTCCCGTGCATGTCACTTCTCTCACTCTCTTCTTGCCAGTCAATTTCTTCCCTTCTCCTAAAGCTCCAAACTGTCAGCCCCAACTTGGCAGCAGCTCCGGAGAGAGGGCAGCAGGAGCCAGGTGGCAGCAGCTGTAACTTCTTGCAAATCACCTCCTTCTCCAAGTCTTAATTTCACCAACACATAGTTCAACAGTTGCTAAAAACAGTCATTGCTTCTTGGCATCTACGGGAGGCATCTTAGGACTCCTCAGTTTTAATTAACTATCTCAGATATTAAAGCAGTTTGCTGAGTCTGCAGATGCCAGAGCCACACGCTCACGTCAGTCTCTCTGCAATTCCCACCCTCACATTCCACAGTTCCAGGTGAAAGCTTCGGGTGTGAACGGGAGACAGTCACAGAAACAAATGCCGTTTGTGATACATGGCCATTTATGAACACGTTCTGCTTCATTTAGTATGAATTAACCTTGAAAGTGGAGACAATTGAATACTCCAAATAGGCATCTTTGAAAAGAGGTAGATTGCTGACGTGCAAGATTTGCCCCTAGAATCAAATATTGGAGGAACATACTTGTTTAGATTTCATTTGCACCAGGGTAAGGAGATTTTCTTTACCCTCAAGACCAGAAGATAACAGCCCCACCTAACTACTTATTATTTACTATGGAGAAGTATATTTCCTCTTTAGTGTACTAGAAGTGCTTACTTGCCGTGTCATCATAGCTCACAGCAACCTCAAGTAGCTGGGAATACAGGTGCCCACCATAACGCCTGGCTAGTTTTTCTATTTTAGTAGTGACAGGGTCTCACTCTTGCTCAGCCTAGTCTCAAACTCCTGAACTCAGGCAATCCACCTGCCTCAGCCTGCCAGAGTGCTAGGATACAGGCGTGAGCCACCATACCCAGTTAATGTTTAATTAATAACGTCTTTAGAATGCTAATTTGGCATTTCCAAGTCACATATTAACTTCTTCTGGCCTTGCCACCAGTCATTCCCAGTGTCTAACTCCTTAATCATGCGATTATCCTTTCCCTAGTTGGGAGCTTTGGGAAAGGCAGCACTTCTCAGACGCTAGTGTGCGTACAGTTCATCCAGGCACCTTGTTCAAATGTGCATTCCGATTCAGCAGGTTGAGATGGAGCCCGTGGTTCTGCTTTTCTAATAAGCTCCTACTTAGTGCAGATGCTGCTGGTCAGAGAACCAGGTACAGAGGAGGAATAATGGGGGAATAATGGGGCAGATCACCTTTCAGAGAGCCACAAGCCACCAGGGAAAACAGTGTACCAGGAGGAGGTGAGCAGAGGTGCAGATGTGAGTGTGTGTTTATGCATATTAGTGCATAACTATGCATATGTGTGAATATAGGCTGTTTAAAAATAGCATCATTGAACAGAAGTTTTGCAAAAGCCTTTAAAAAGGTGCATGGAACTATTTAGGGGTGTTCTATCGATAATCTTTAATAGTTGGCATATGGTAGCTTAAAATGAGGTTAATATATAAAAATGCTTAGTTTAGTGACACATGCAATACATTTCTTAATATATTTATTATTCTTACAGTTTTATGCTGGTTTTAGGATTTAAAGGGTTAGGAATTAGAATGCAAAGGAGTTTCTCGGAGGAAGATAAGGAGGTCATGGTGTATGGCACACCTCAGGGGTGGGACACAGTGACAAGAGGGATTTTAACAACCACAATCAGTGTAACCTAATTCTTAGTGAATTAATGAATCCCAAACAATAAAAAAAAAAAAAGGAGTTTCTTGGAGGAAGAAACCAGTTGTGGGGACAGTCATAGATGTGGGACAAATCAAAGGGCCACATCTTTCTTCTCTAAAGAGATCTCCCACCACACGATTACCATATCCCATGGGGTTGGGGGAGGACTGGGAAGTAAGAGCCTCTGCTGTTGCTTCTAACTCACATTGACGGTCTGAGATTGTTCTGACAGCTTAAAAAATAAACATAAAAATAAGATAGAAAGAAAATTA